>NC_066579.1:79159865-79502365 GCF_024323335.1 Lathyrus oleraceus | reverse complement strand
GATTAAAAATAAAATAAATGTGTTATACATAGAGTTATTAAAAAAATGAAATAAGGAAAAGTAAATGTTAGTTATATTTTAATGCATTAAAAACAATAATTAACAAATAAAAGGATATTTTTTAAAAGAATGTTAAATACATTATCAAATAATAAAAATATAAAAAGTATTGGTTTTAAAAGTAAAATTGTTACGCGTCAAAAATTACTATATTTAAGGTATGAAATAAAAGTGTGGTATACTCAACAATAATTGTTTCTAATATAAAATTAATGAATTAGGCGAATAATATAAAAATAAGGAATATTGATGGCCAGCCTTTATGGAAATTGAGTAAACACTATTAGTGGTAGAGTATAACAATTAAAGTGTAACGTGGGGAGAGAATTGTGCAATAACGTATCAGTATTGCATTTAACATGGGACATCTGTTGTCCATCCGTTTTTAAGTGTGGATGGGCCCAAGACTAGAATATATAAAGAGCCATAGGGTTTAGTTGAGTGTATTTATTTCTCTGATTGAAAGAGAGGTCAATTCCAAGGTTGTTTGTCTTCTCCAAAAATGAAAAACAAACTCTTTCTAGAAATTATTTGCAGGTATAGAAACTTACCATCGACAATAAGTAGTGAATCGTTCTATGTGTTTCTTCTTGAGGAAATCGTTATATTTGTACATGCATTTTTAACTAATCTTCGTTCCGGAAGTTAAATATATGTTTTGATTATATTGCATGTATTTTGTTTGTCAATGCAGGTCATCACCTATTAAGGTCGGACATGCAGAAGATCTGAAAATCGATAAAGATTTTGCTGAACAGTCACAACCAACTGTGTAGTTGGAGAAGAACACCGACTTGATGGTAACTCAACAAAAACAAAAAAGAACTATGGAGTCCGATGTCTCTCACATTTCAATTTCATTCGATAGTAGCAGGTAAGGAGACTTTGTATAGAATGACATAAGGTATAAAATAGTTATGTGTTATTTGTCTGCATGGTAAAAAACAAATGATATGTTGTAGCTTAAGTAAGTTTTTGAGTGCTTGTTTAAAAAGAAGTGATGTGGAAATATCTATTTCAGAAATGGTGATGATAAAAACACCATTATCAGAAAGAATTAATAGTTACTAAACAAATGAGTTTTGAAACCGATAACAAAAAAAAGCGCTACGTTTTATTTTGTTTGTTAGGCTAAACTTGTTCCGAGGACAGGTTAGTCATGCATGTAAATTAATTAACGTGGCTTTTGTGATATGTTTTGTGAATGTCTATCCTCGGGTGGTAAGTCTAGCGAAGACTTTATCCTTCTCCCGGAAGTAGAATGCATGTGGCGTACGAGAATAAAATCGAGGAAGGCGGTAAAGAAAAATGTTTTGGTAAGTTACAATATAGATTTTCCATGGTTATATCTTCCTTGTGATTTGGGACATATAATAATGTAGTTTTTAATATTTGTAGCAAATCCCGCATGATGTGATAAGAAAATATTTGTTCACGAGACGTCGTTGGATTGACCTGCTACATACCGACACGGGAGAGAGTTACCAATGTAAACTCCACAATGCGGAAAGGAACAAATGTGGAGAAAATTGTATCTAACATGGAAGAAACGAATTTGCCAAGAAGAGAAAGATCAAAGGAGGATATACTTTGGCTTTCTACATTCGTTTTCCTCCTACGACAAGACTATTATGGCGAAGCATTAAAAATCATATGATATTGTGGATAGTAATGGTAACGTTTTGAGCTGGAAGAGATGATCCATAATGGCTTCAAATGCTCCAAAAATCACCACTTGTGCTTTCTAATTCGCGCTTCAATCTCCCAAAATTGTAACCCTTGTAAAAGTGTAGAAAATCCTCTTTTAAAGGCATCGGAATGGACCAGGACACGTTAGAAAAAGGCCCATAACAGTGACCATCGTGCGCGTGAAACCCTACATCGCGCGCGCAATGCAACTTTTAATGCCCTATCGCGTGCGTGATGGTGGATGTAATTATTTCTGAAGCTACACTCCTTTTTTTGCTCCTTTTTCACTTAAGTTTTCACCAAGTCCACGATTTGCACACTTAGTTATTTTCCTTCATTCTTTGGTCGTTCTTCCTCATATTTGCTCGACTTTCAATTGTTTTTCTCCAATTCTTCGATTAAAATCTATGCATTGATAGAATGTCATCTCCAAACAAAGACCATCACATAATAGCATATGGCATGGCATAGAACCCTTAATATAAAACTTAAAAAAAGGCCTGGAACCCTTAATATGAAATTATGATATTATTTTAAAACATAACTTTGTCTATTGTAACAATTAAACTAAGTTTAATATTGTGAAATGTAAATCTAATGACTTGTCCATCTTTAAACCTATTGTTTTTCAGAAAAATAGTCCAACTGTTGACCAACTCAAATGAGTAATGTTATTCAGTAGGATACCAAATCTGGAATTTAATCGGAACTTTAGCAGGGTCTATTAATATAAGGAAGGAGATATCTTTACACAACGGTTGATGAAGGAAGGTTGGACTCAACTTCTAAAAAGAAAATTGGCCATCTACGATATGAAGGCAAAAAAATTACCTACTATTTTTTAGCCCCTAATTAGGTATGTGCGAAAAAATTAACTTCTAAAAAGAGGAAGTAATACTGGAGGCAGAATATTTTGGTAATGATTCATGATGAAACTTATGCGCTGTCTCTTAGGATAAAATTAACCTACTATTTTTTAGCCCCTAATTGGGTATGTGCAAAACCTATATTATCAACCATTCCTATGATGTATGAAAAAATGATAAGTATCAAAAGGTATAACAAAAATGTCAAGAAAAGACTCATAGATACACGCATACACATTTTTTTACATATGAGTATATCCTTTTTAAATCTCTCGGTCATGATATCAGCAAAACCGGTGAAATAGTTTATTTTGGATGGAATGACATGTTTGTTAACATCACTCACGGATGTCCCTCTAGTGAACTTCGCCATATACTTGTGGCAAGGAAGCTTGAACACCAAATCATTAGCCAGAACCTTGAAGTTTGATATAATGTAAGTATGGTCTACCATTAACATTGTATTGAAAGCCGACAGATACGTTGTAGGCACAACGAAGTGTATGTCAGCCCTCTGTCAAAGAATGAAAGTACAAAGGCCATCAAAAACCATATTATTAACAACAAAATGAGTGTTCAACCTGAAAGGTAAGACGTCGGAATTATTTTGTCGCATTCAATGTTGTGATAACAAAATCAGATGTATCAAAAGAACATCATAAAAAAAAAAGAACATGATATGAAGTGAAAGAACTGTATAAGTAACAATTTGAAAACTATAAAACAAAAAGGTACTGAACTATGTTTTAACATAAGCATTGATGAACACAAAGGTTCTGAAAGTATGAAGTCTCCACAATGTAAGTCTTTAAAAACTCGTAATCTCACCAACTCCATACGAAATTACTAATATTCGGTAAGAAATCGTACATTTATACAAGATGCAAGAAATAAAGTAGTATTTAAGTGGATGATTAGCTTTAAAAAGAAAGTCAAAATGGACTAAATTACTCACAAATGACATATTTGAGCAAAAACGTGTGACATAGAAATAAATCATTTCAGATCAACAAATGGAGCATGTACTTCATAAAAAAAGACAACATACTCGGTAAGCAAACTTACATCTTTGTCAACAACGATCATTTCAAAGCGATCCTTGTTGTTCGAAACAACCGATCGTTTATGGTGTACGCTAACTACGACCTTCCAGATTTCTTTCATGTTGTTGATCTTCTTAAAAGGTCGAGCCATGAAGGATGGAAGGAAGAAAAGAAAAAAATGGAGGAACAATTGAGTAAAATAGGTTTGGAATGAAGGGTGAAGAAAATGGGAGAAGGAAGTGTTATGGGAAAAATAGTGTTTTTAGACTTCAAAACAAAAGTACACTTTTGGTCCTGAACATCTCACAAAATTTTACATGAGAAGACATTTTAGATTGCAAATCTTCTAAAATAATAGTATAAAATTGTTGTAGGCATTTGACAAATGCAAAAACAAAACGTATAGGCTGCAGATTAAATGAGCATTAGGAGCATGGTTTTTTCATGGGAAATAGGAATAAATTAATTGAAAGAATAGGAAGACAAAAGGTTTTGTTGAAACAACAATAGGCGCGTGTTTTTGAAGAAAAAAAAGGAGACGTGGAAGCATAGGAATGTAGAAGGTCTTATTGGTAATAGTCATAACATAATTTGTTCTTATACGATAGATGAAGGAAGGTACACAGTGTTACAAGCTATACCCGCTAGCCACTATTATAAAAAAAATAGGTTCGTTGAATAATTGGTGTATCTGATATATATATATATATATATATATATATATATATATATATATATATATATATATATATATATATATATATATATATATATATATATATATATATATATATATATATATATATATATATATATATATATATATATATATATATATATATATATATATATATATATATATATATATATATATATATATATATATATATATATATATATATATATATATATATATATATAAGATTGACCAGATACATAATTTATTCAATTAATCTAAAAAGTATTTTTTCTTATAATATTGATCGGATGGTGTATTAGATAGATCGTTGATATGGGGATTGGCAATATTATCTTTAAGTTGTAGGGAAAAAAGTGTACTACAACCAAACTTTATTTTACTAATTGAGATCGTCTATATAAATCAACTTTCGGAATAATATTTTATTCAAAATTATATTTCTATCTTGATTTATCTTATTTTAGTTTTATCAATAAGAATTGTATTTCTAACATTAAAACGTGTATTGTACATGTTGAGTTTTCTAAGAGTCAAACCAAGCGTATAAGTCAATGAGCTAGCTAGGGCAACTAGGGATGGTAATTTGACCCATATTTATTGGATACTCGTAAAAAATATTCATAATAGGTAGGGCAAAACCCTGCAAAATCTCGAGAATGAACACGAGTAAATACCCATTAAAATAAGAGAGTAGGGTGCAGGTACTAGTATCTTAGTACCCAACTCGCCTCATACCCGCTCAATTATATTTATATATTATCATTTATTCTATTATATAAAAGTGCATATCTATCAATTTAAAAAAAAATCACTATAAGTACCACACATTTTAATATAAATGTTTGTTCATTTTATAATTCAACAATAAAACCTTTGAATTTTTTAAATGTTGTTAAAATTTTTGAAATATTTGATGTTTCATAATTGATGAATTTATTTTTATTTAAAAGGCAGGTAATTGATATGAGTATGGATACTTAGTTACCCACATGTACGAGTACGAATACAACATTAGCTCACACGAATATGAGATCGGGTATATAATTTTTTTAAACATAAATATGAAGACGAGTTCTATAATATTATATCTAAACCCTACCAAGTTCATCCCTAGATGACTACCTCCATAATAATCTTCAAATATTGAATATGTTATCTTCTTATATTGTTAATACATTTTATAATAATATGAGATAAGGTTATTTCGTTAAAAAAAATGTGATTAAAGAACTTCTCTTTTAACAAGGGATTCACTCTATTTCTCAAATAAATGAGAAAAAAAATTATTACAAATGTTTTTGTTATAAAAAAATCAAATTCTATAAATTCTAACAGTTTCAACCAAAAACTTTAATAATAATAAAAAAAGATGCTATCGCCAAGAATTTAATAGGACTTATTTAAAAAAAACACTAATCTTTCTCTTGAATTAAATGTTATGTTTTTAAAAATTATTAATTTAAAAATAAATGTAATTTTCATTTTTAAAATATAATTTTGATTTTTATCTTCAAATTGTACAGTTTAATTGATATTTACAATTTATTATTTTTTTTCTTACATTTATAATAATTAGTATACAGTGATAAATAAACAAGATAATTTAATAAAAAATTTATTATCTAATTTTTATTATCAGATTTATTTAAACGGATGAAATAAACAAGTGTGAAGGGAATATCAAATAACAACCCTAAATAGCACTTTAAAAAGTCTATAAATATGAAATAATATGAAACAATAAGATGATCATCTCACATCAGAATTCAACATCTTCATTAGAAAACTTTATCCTATATTTCTTCAATTACCCTTCCACCCTTAAAGTTTTTAAAATATTTTAATTATATACTTTATTTATTTATTTATTATTAATTACTTTTTTGAAATTGGAAAAATTCTTTATCGAGAAAATATCATTAAAAAATTTTAATACGTATTTTTCTTCACTGAATAATTATATATTTATCGAATATCGTGGTTACAAATTTTCCGATAGTTTACCATATTATTATTGAATAACTTGATTATAAATTTTCTTTCTCATAGTTTTTCTTTTGTTTACTAGATAATTTGACTATAAGTTTTTGACAATGTTTTAATAATATTCTTTTTTTCAAACGTAATAGACAAAGCCATTGTTAGATAGCGTTGCAAACAAAACGGAAAGATCACACTTAAAAACATTGTCAAAAATAAATTTGATTTGGTTTTATTTATTTTTTTACTTTAAATCACGATTTTTGTTATTGTCTACATTTATGAAAAAATTACCTATAAATTATCTTTTCAATACTTTTTCAGAACCTGAATAATTTAGTAGAAAGATTTATGAAAAACTTAGTATAATAAACAACAATTTTATTTACTTTAGTCATGGTTTTTTAATGTATAAACTCATATTTGTTTATCTATAAATTATTTAGAATGCAATCTTTTTTCCTTTTTCTTTTTCTCCCGAAAAATACAAACGTATATTGAACATATTAAATAAATCGTAAGGGCGGAAGATAATTATTTGGATTTTAATTAGCATATTATGAGATTCATTCTCACTATTATTATTTGTTAAATGATATACATTGTTTAATAGGAGGCTCCCTAGTAAAAAAAAAGTAAAATAAAATAAACCATAGCCTTTTCTTTTATTATTATTATCTAAAACGGTACCCTAATCAATCAATATTTCATTGCACAGTTTTCAACATTATTGTCATCTTCTGTTCGAATGGTTTCTTAAGGATGAACCCAATAAAGTTTTCTCTCCTTAATTTTGTTTTTAAATTATTGTAACATATCATAAACAAACAAAAAATCAAAAATTATTTGCTAGCTACAAAAAGAAATATATTTGTTTTGAAATAATAAATTAAAAAAATATGATTTAACATTATTAAAAAAAATTATATACTCCCTCTGTCTTATAAAAAAAATATCTAATTTCATTTTTTCTTTATCTTAAAATAATTATCCCTTTTACAATATCAATTTATATTTATTTATTTTTTTTTAATATCATGTTTCTATTTATTAATTTTCACTTTATCCAATTTTTTAATTATAATTAATAGAAATATTCTATCAATGATATTAATTTTATCATCAAAATCAATACATTCAATCATATTTTTTAAAACCGTCAATTATTTATATAAGAAAATTGTTATGAGACGGAGGGGAGTATCTAACAAAATATAGATTATTGGAGTGTTGATAGAAATAATTTTAGATCCATTTCTCCTTGCCGTCATGTATGACGTGTGAATGACATGAAAATAACCTAATTTTATGAATTATAGTAAAAGGAAAAAAGAAGAAGAAACAAGAGTGAAAATAGAATGGAAAGGGAGGTCCCCATTGCTGAATTTAAGGGTGTGAGATAGGTGGTCGGTGACCCTTTTGCTTTTAGAAAAAGAGACAAAGTGGGCCAACAAAAGGGACCCATCAGCCTTAGTATAGCCCAATTATTATTTTTGTATTACAAATACAGAACTAAAACATTCAATTAGAGTTTGAGAATTTTATATGGCACCTTTTTAATTAGTTCCGACGTCTCCAGATAACTTTAAATTGATCATAATGTTTTTTTTATTTGAAGAATTTATTGAGTTTTCATAATGTTTTTTTTATTTGAAGAATTTATTGAGTTTTTAAAAATATTCAGTAATATGTGAGGTGTTAATTTTTTTTAAATACAGTAAAAATACCATTTTTATAATATTTTAAGTATTTGATTTTTTACTTGTAAAATTTGTTGTGTGAATACGTCACATATGAATTTTTATGTAAATTTTAGAGTATATGTATTTTATGTTTTTTTTTTGAATTTTTAAAAGATCTGTATATAACTTTGAGGTTAAAGGGAGTGTACTGTCAGTATAAAAAAGTATTACACTGATATCCAATCAAAATATTTTATATTGTCAAATCATAACAATATTTTAAAAATAAAAGTGTGATGTGACAGGATACATGGGTCTCATTGATTGACAATGTAAAAATACTTTACATTGTCATTGCATATTCCTTTTTCTCTATAACTTTTGCATTTTTCTCAAACTTTTTAAAAATATCTAGTGATATGTGGTAGCGGTTTTCTTAAATGCGGTAAAAAACAATTTTTATAATATTTTAATAGTCTAATTTTTTTATCTTTAAAATTTGTTATGGAACCATGTTATCTATTTTTTTTTCTTCAGATTTTAGATTATACGCAATTTTTATTTTTTTTCAAATTTTTAAAAGAGTGATACCTAATTTTATACATTTTTATAGGGTTTATCAAAATATTCCGTATTATAAAAGACTATTTTTTATAATATTTAAGTGTATGATTTTAACCTGCTGAATTTATTGCAGAATTTATTGTAGAAATATGTTAACCGCACATTTTTCTCACATGTTACATCATATGGATTTTATGTATTTTTATTAAAATTTTGAAAAATGCTATAAAAGAATATATCAGATTTTTTTATAACTTACCAGATTTTTATGAATGAAAGAAATTTTTTTAACATGTAACTAATAAAAAAAGTGTGAGAGGTCATTTTAGCATTACAAAAATATAGCGGGTGTTAGGTATGATTTTAGCGGCGTTAGATAAATAAAGGAATTTGAGAGACAAATGATTCCCCACAAACTAAATTTAGACAGACAACCTCAGAAATACATAAAGAAGTGAAGAAAAACCAAAAATAAGTGAAAATATGGAGTTTTTGAGAGTTTGGGTGAAATATGGTATTTGAAGATGAAATCAGAAAAATTGGTGAAAATGCTAATGATTTGTTGAAAGTTTTAATGTTTATGATATGTAGTAAATGAATCTAACAAGCTTTAATGCTAATTGAATGATTTCCACGATTCAAGAGGAAGTGAGGAGTGATGAATATTTGGTGCATGTATGAGCATAATGAAGAAATGAAGTGAAATTGACCTAAAAAGTAACTTATGAGTCAACTCTTGGAAGCATGTATCAACCTAAAAAGGTTATGAGACGACACATACTAAAGCGAATTCAAAATATTTCAAAAAAATTATGTACCATCCTATCTAAAACATGAGTCGACACATACTGAAAAAATTTTGAAAAATTCAAAATTTTGATTCTATGTGTCGACCTATACAAAAACGCGTGTCGACACATGATGTCCCCAAATTGAAAATTTTGACACATGTGAATTTGGGATGACTTTGGAAGACTCAACTTGACTTATGCATGAATAATTGATAAGAGACACATGCATATGATTGTTTTTCATGATTTGCTAGTCAATAACATGCAAACACACAAATGTAAGAATGAAATAGTAAAATATATAGATCACATGTGAAGAAGATATTTCGAATGAGGCCATTATAAACATTTAAATGAAACACACACTGGTTACACTTGAATTTTTTTGGAAATGAACATTGATAACATGTATCATACACACAATATATCATATACCTTTGATAAATAAACGGGTAAAAGAAAGAACTTACTTACAAAGCAAGAAAATGATTGATATGATATAACCTTACCATACGAATGATGGAGGATGCACTTGCGTTCCACAAGGAACTCTCGAATGAAAGTTGGAATAAATTCAAAAAGTGCCACAAACACCGACGAAAATGAACGCTCTTACCACTTTTCTCTTTGCAAAAGTACTTGAAAGTGTGATTAATAATGTATCCAAGAATCTCATTGACTTGATGATCATCCTTTATGATTGGACTTTCAATCTTGTTCAATCATGACAATCATTTTGCTCCTTCTCAGGTCTCGTCATCTTAGGTTGATCAATCCTAATTTGATAAACTTGAGTATGTCTTGTTGAAGATAAACCTACATCATGAAACACAATACCTTTTTCGACACTTCTCGGATATAAAACATTAATAATAATCAACACACTTTTACCAATTAACAAAGCACTAAATGTTGACCTCCTTGGTAACACTATACTTCTTCCTTGCCACAAAGTCAAAGCAATAAGGAGATGTCACCCATATCATGTCTTGAGCTTCTACAAACGAGATCTCATACTCTCTTCATAGAGCCAAGACATTTATCCTACAAGATCAACAAAAAGTTATAGGTACCCAATCTTCATTGGGTCCTTAAGGATTAATGAAACTTTGGTTGCATTTAGGAAACTGAAAGGTGTCTTTAGGAACAAAAAGTATCCTAAACTCGCACTTTGCAATAGTGTGATCCTTTTTGCAACAATAATGACAATATAAGTTGTGAGAAGATTTGCTTTTGCTATTAGAACCATTTTCAACAAAACTATACCTTCTATAAGGATTATGAGAAGGCATATCATATTTAGAAGTATCAATAGCAAAAGTAACCTTAGGTTGTAATTCCTTATCCAACTTAGCTTTAAGAGTTTTTGCCTATTTTTTCCAAATGTGACAAGTTTCACAACCAAACCATGAAGGTTTGTCATCCTCATTATTATCTTTTAGAATATCTACCATATATTGCCTAAGAGCTTCCATATTCTTTTCGTTTTCTAAAACTTTAGCTTCTAAGTGTGAAAAGATTCTTTTGTTTGAAGCTAACTTTTTGAAAGCGTCTACGGCTTGTCTTTGTAGATTTTCAAAAGATTTTTGTAATTGAGAATAAGATAAGTCATGAGTAGATTCAAGCTTATAATGACTTACAATATTCTTCTTGTTTTGGTTTTCCATGTAGAAAATCTTGGCCGATTCAACACTTAAATTCGAGCTTTCATCACTTGAAGAATCACTTTCACAACATAGACTCTTCTAGACTTGCTAGCTTTGTTGTGATTGCCTTTCTCTTTGTCTTTCTTGATCATAGAACACCCCGACTTATAATGACATATTTTTCCATAATTGTACCATGAACTTATAGGTTTAACCTTCTTATTATCATCTTCCTTTGAGGAATTAGATAGCCTTCTAGGTTTGCTTTGGTTCTTTACAGAGTACTTATCTCCATGTTTCCACATGTATCTATTAAACTTTTTGATGAATAACCCTATATCTTCTTCATCGGAATACTTGTCATCTTTTATTTCACAATCACTTTGCTCATTGTATTAGGACTTTGATCTTAAAGTATTTAGAGCAATAGACTTTTTATCTTCCTCATTGTCTTTACCTTTCTCCTTCTTTACCTTCTTCTCATGCTCATTTTCATGTTTTTCCAAGAAAGTGAGTTCTTGCTCATGTTCTTTGAATTTTCCAAACAAAGTATTGAGATCAAGTGTTTTAAGATCACTTGCCTCTTTGATTTCGGTGGCCTTAGGTTTCCATTCCCTATTAAGACACCTCAAAACTTTGTTACTAGCAATATAATCGAAAATAGGCTTACCTAGAGAATTCAATCGATTTATAATATGTGTGAACCTCTTTTACATTTCGGTTTGATCTCATTAGTTCACTCATGGGAAACTTCTAATGCATCCTACAAAGCTTTGTCGGTTTCACAATGGGAAACACAATAAAATTCATCAACATCGAGTGCGGATATGAGAATGTTTTGTATTTTCCAAACGTATGACCATAATTTCTTATCATTATTATTCCATTGATTTCCCGGTTTTTGTATGACGACGCCTTCACCATTGGTCATTGTAATTTCATTAGTACCATTGATGATGATGTACCATACTTTCTTATAAATCGAGTTGATATGGATACACATACAAGCTTTCCAATAGCCATAATTTTCACCACTGAAAATTGGTGCTCTATTGTACGTCCTTTTAGGTTCGGTATGAAGGAGAATTGCCATCCAAGGCGCAGCGGAATTTAAAAATTTCTCCATTTAGTGATCCTTACGAATGGGCATTATCAGTGATAGAATCGTTACCTCTTGTAACGATCACGAACGTTGAACGATGACAACGCCTCTACTCAGTCCACACGAACGGATTCCTTCAATCTCAGTGCTAGCTGCTATGAATGAAGGCTTTGAGTGAGAGAGAGAGAGAGAGAAACGAAATTCCAATTAGAGAGTGACAATGCTTCTACCCAAGGGTTCTATTTAAAGAACCACTTGTGTGAGCTTCAAGCTAAAAAGCCCACTTAAGTGTATTTTGGCCCATATCTTATAATATGCCCAAAATCACTTAAGCGTGTGGTACCTTACCATATTTCGTATTCCACTTAAGTGCACCGTACCTTACGATGTTCCTTAGTTACTCTATCTCTCATCAATCCGTCCTTTGTGTGTGACCCTGTAGGTTTTCACGACGTTGGCAATTATATTAAATCACGCATTTAACATAATAAACAGTGAGCGGTATCTAGCAACACATCACTGCTACCCAAGTCACGAAAATGTCACGTGATCTGACAAATCCTTCTATGATAATAATTATGTGTATAATTACCCTTTTGCCCTTATGTCTATATTGAACACAAGGCATAGACCGTGTCATCCTTGTCCAGTTCAATATTGGGCCCATAGACATTTATCCTGTTACGCAGGATGGGAAAATTCCATCTAGGTCACTCATGTCCCTCAGCATGCTTTGTGGAGTACCCATCAACTGTCTTTATGGTTATCCAATTACGGACAACGTTGGATCAGCAATAAAGCACTCGACTCTACATCTAGGGTCCATAGTGGTTTCAGGTCGAAGAGTGGTATACACCATTATCACCATGAGAATAACTTATGACACTTTGCATAACATTCTATATAGTATTCTCATAGCGGGTCAATCCAGTATAAATATTACTCTTAATATTCATACCTATGTCTGGGACTTGATAACTCCTTACCCATGATCCATGAGATGTGATCATCAGTCTATAAACATAATAGTCTACATGCTTTAATGTTATCCCACTTCACAAAAAAGCTCGACTACGGATACTTTAAGAATAGTGTCCTTATGTTTAATGTGATCTCTTGATTAAGTCATACTTGATACATTAAACGGACTAGCTATTCTAGGGACTTTATTAAACAAACATAATAAAGAAAAATCCTTTTAATTATTAATAAATAATTTGATACAAGTACCAAAAGTATTGGCCTCTAGGGCTTACACCAACAATCTCCCACTAGCACTAGAGCCAATCAGGCATAACCCTAATGCCCATAGATCTAGTATGGCCATCATGCTTCTGCTGTGCAAGAGGCTTTGTCAGTGGGTCAACAATATTGTCAAGTGTAGGTACTCTACATATTTTCACATCTCCTTTATCTATTATCTCTCGAATGAGATGATAACGCCTAAGTATGTGTTTGGATCGTTGGTGAGATCTAGGCTCCTTAGCTTGTGCGATAGCACCATTGTTATCACAATAGAGACCAATGGGATCCACAATGCTAGGAACTATTTCAAGTTCACTAATGAACTTTTTGATCCAAACAGCTTTCTTGGCTGCACTTGAGGCAGCAATATACTCGGCCCCGGTTGTAGAATCAGCAACTGTATCTTGCTTTAAACTTTTCCAGCTCACAGCGCCACCGTTTAAGCAAAACACATAACCAGATTGCGATCTAAAGTCATCCTTATCTGTCTGGAAGCTGACATCAGTGTATCCCATTACAACCAACTCTTCCTGACCTCCATATATCAAGAATGAGTCCTTAGTCCTTCTCAAGTACTTAAGGATATTCTTGACAGCTACCCAATGGGCATCACCAGGATCAGATTGGTACCTACTCGTTGCACTTAAAGCATACGAGACATCTAGTCGAGTACATAACATGGCATACATGATAGATCCTATTGCAGATGCATATGGAATCTTATTCATGCGATCCCTTTCTTCCTTAGTTGAAGGGGATTGTGTTTTTGATAGACACAGACCATGTTGCATAGGTATGAATCCTTTCTTGGAATCATGCATGTTAAAGCGTCTTAGCACTTTGTCTATGTACGTACTCTGACTTAGGCCAAGCAGTTTTTGTGATCTATCTCTATAGATTTTGATTCCTAATATATAGGCTGCTTCACCTAGGTCCTTCATAGAAAAGCATTTCCCCAACCAAGACTTTACTTGTTGCAGGGTAGGGACATCGTTTCCAATGAGTAATATGTCATCTACATATAATAACAGGAACACGATCATGCTCCCACTAACCTTCTTGTAGAAACAAGGCTCATCTTCGTTCTTGATGAATCCATATTGTTTTACTGTTTCATCAAAACGAAGATTCCAGCTTCTGGAAGCTTGCTTCAATCCATAGATTGACCTTTGTAACTTACATATCTTTTGGGCTTCTTCTGGTATGTCAAATCCTTCAGGTTGTGTCATGTACATATCCTCAAGAAGATTCCCATTAAGGAAAGCAGTTTTGACATCCATCTGCCATATTTCATAATCATGATATGCAGCGATAGCAAGTAAAATCCGAATAGATTTAAGCATTGCAACTGGTGAAAAGGTTTCATCATAGTCAACCCCATGAATTTGTTTATATCATTTTGCAACCAGTCTTGCCTTATATGTATGTACCTTACCATCCATGTCAGTCTTCCTTTTGAAGAACCACTTGCATCCTATAGGGTTAACTCCTACAGGAGACTCTACCAAGGTCCAAACTTGGTTTGTGTACATGGAATCCATTTCAGATTTCATGGCTTCTAGCCACTTCTCAGACTCGGGACCAGTTATGGCCTCTTGGTAGGTCACAGGCTCATCTTGATCCATGAGTAATACATCACCTTGATCTGTTATGAGATATCCATATCTCTCGGGTAGGTGACGTATCCTGCTTGACCTACGCTGGTCTTATTCTACTTGAGCTGGTTGCTCTTCCACAACCACTTGTGTTTCCTGCTCTATTTCCTCCATAGGTGTATCGATGCTTTGTGATTCTTGAATTTCTTCAAGCTCTACTTTCCTCCTACTGACTCCTTTGAAAATAAAATCCTTTTCTAGGAAAACTCCAGTTCGAGCGACAAACACTTTGCCCTCAGAAGGATTGTAGAAGTAATACCCTCTTGTTTCTTTAGGATACCCCACAAATAAGCATTTGTCAAATTTGGGCTCATGCTTAGTTGAAATTTGTCGTTTCACATAAACTTCGCAACCCCAAATCTTCATGTAAGACATATGTGGTTTCTTACCACTCCATATCTCATATGGTGTCTTCTCAACCTTTTTGGATGGAACACGGTTAAGTGTGTAAGCTGCTGTCAATAGTGCATGTCCCCAAAAGGAGTTTGGAAGATCGGCGTGACTCATCATGGATCGGACCATGTCCAATAGGGTTCGATTTTTTCTCTCAGATACACCATTCCATTGAGGTGTTCCAGGAGGAGTAAGTTGGGATAGGATCCCACACTCTTTTAGATGGTCATCAAACTCTAGGCTTAAATACTCACCACCTCGATCTAATCGAAGAGTTTTAATATTCTTACCTAGTTGGTTTTGTACTTCATTCTTGAATTCCTTGAACTTTTCAAAGGACTCTGATTTGTGTTTCATTAAATACACATAACCATATCTACTGAAATCATCAGTAAATGTGATGAAGTATTGAAAACCTCCTCTGACTGGTATGTTCAGTGGTCCACATACATCAGTATGTATGAGGGCCAAAAGATCATTAGCTCTTTCACCTTTTCATGTGAATGGAGACTTTGTCATTTTTCCAGTTAAACAAGATTTGCATGTCTCATATGATTCATAATCAAAAGAGTCCAAGAGTCCATCTTTATGGAGTTTGGAAATGCGTTTCTCATTTATGTGGCCTAATCGACAATGCCAAAGGTAAGTTGGATTTAACTCATTAGGTTTCATCCTTTTAGTATTAATGTTATAAATAGGCATTTCAAGATCAAGGACATATAGTCAATTGTTCGTTTGTGCAGTAGCATAGAATATATCATTCAAATAAATTGAGCAACAATTGTTCTTTATTATAAATGAAAAACCAAACTTGTCAAAACAAGAAACGGAAATGATATTCCTGCTAATTGCAGGTACATAATAACAGTTCTCTAACTGAATTATTAAACCACTAGGTAAAGTCAATACATAAGTTCCTACGGCTAAAGCAGCAACCTTTGCTCCATTGCCAACTCGTAGGTCGACTTCACCTTTTGCCAAATCTCTACTCCTTTTTAGTCCCTGCACATTTGTACAAATGTGAGAACCGCATCCAGTATCTAATACCCATGATGCAGAAGCAGATAAATTAATTTCAATAACAAAAATACTTGAAGTTGAAGTCTCTACTCCATTCTTCCTATCTTCCAGGTACTTTGGGCAGTTTCTCTTCCAGTGTCCGGTCTTACCGCAATGGAAGCAGGCGCCTTCTTTTGTTATGCCCCCACTAGGCTTCAAAGCAGCAATAGTGGGTTTGGGTTTGACAACTTCCTTGCCTTTCCCTTTATCATGTTTGAGGACAATCCTCATGTTTCAGTACCAATCCAGAAAATTTGTCCCAGACAATTTTTCCTTCTCAAGGATTGATCACAAGATGTTGTTAGAGGTGTTTGTTATCATGGTAATCTACATAAGGATTAATGAAAATATAAGTATCATTGGCATATTTAATTAGGCCTTTAATTAAATATGCTCCCACTATTTTACTCAAAACAAATGACCCTCATCATTTGATTCGGAAAATCCCGTTGGAAGATTTTCTAGTGGGTCGAGATCCATATTTCACTTCGTTCTAAGTCCGCGTAGGTGGATTACACAAAACTAGGTTATTTAGGTAGGAACTCCTTCCAGTTGTATCTCATACAACTCTCGAAAATTTCAGTTGGGTGAATAACTCCTTATTCCAATCCATCATATGGATCATTCCCAACTCTTGCTTCTAAACATATATAATATTATTATAATTAAGTTTGACTCATCGTTTTAGTAGTTGGATATTACAATTATCCCATCGCACCTTACCAATATAGA
The DNA here is from genome assembly GCF_024323335.1 of Lathyrus oleraceus. Classification (NCBI taxonomy): domain Eukaryota; kingdom Viridiplantae; phylum Streptophyta; class Magnoliopsida; order Fabales; family Fabaceae; genus Lathyrus; species Lathyrus oleraceus. The sequence continues at coordinate 79,485,158 of NC_066579.1, read as the reverse complement.
AAATGCACCTCGCGTAGGCGAAACCTACATTGTCCGATACTAGTCTTGATGAGTGTTAAAACTTGGAAATCAAACATATATAATATTATTATAATTTATTTAGTTAAGTTTGACCCATTGTTTTAACAGTTGGATATTACAATTATCCCATCGCACCTTACTAATATAGAACATACACCTCACGTAGGCGAAACCTACATTATCCGATACTAGTCTTAATGAGTGTTAAAGCTTGGAAAGCATAAACTTAATATTTAATTTGAGGGAATTGCAATTTTTCTGATCTCACCGGCTTATTTATCATATAAATCGTCTCTCACATTCATCAACATACATTCACATGCATCAACATACATACATACATAATGAAACAGTTATGGCCCCTAGCGCAGTTGTTCTCCCAAACCAATGAGAGAACCTAAGCTAACCTAATAACGATCTAAGCTTCCCCAAGCAAGATCTTCAAGGTTGTCCTCCTTTGGCATTGACTTCTTTGCTTTCTTCATAACATTACATTACATAAAAGAAACTCGTTTTACATACGAGGGAGTGAGATGAGAAAAGAAGTTACATTGAGAGATTAAAAGAGAGGCACGACACGCAGGTCGTATTTTAAAACCCAAAACAAAATAAAGGAAAACTAAGGCCATAACCGATCACCACAAGACAATAATAAACACATTATTATCATTATCAATCTTAATTCTTTTAATCAATTAAAACCAAATTAAATCTCGACGACCGATCACATTACGCAGAGTTAGCCGAACGGGTGAATTTTTCCTTGCGTTAACCGGTTAACCAAATGCGTTAACCAGTTAACACTGTTGAAAAACTATTAGAAAATTTTCTTTCTGTCTTGCGTTAACCGGTTAACCAAATGCGTTAACCGGTTAACACTGTTTGAAAAACTTAGAAAGTTGTATTTCGTCTTGCGTTAACCGGTTAACCATATATAACAGTTAAGTTTGACCCATTGTTTTAACAGTTGGATATTACAATTATCCCATCGCACCTTACTAATATAGAACATACACCTCGCGTAGGCGAAACCTACATTATCCGATACTAGTCTTAATGAGTGTTAAAACTTGGAAAGCATAAACTTAATATTTAATTTGAGGGAATTGCAATTTTTCTGATCTCACCGGCTTATTTATCATATAAATCGTCTCTCACATTCATCAACATACATTCACATGCATCAACATACATACATACATAATGAAACAGTTATGGCCCCTAGCGCAGTTGTTCTCCCAAACCAATGAGAGAACCTAAGCTAACCTAATAACGATCTAAGCTTCCCCAAGCAAGATCTTCAAGGTTGTCCTCCTTTGGCATTGACTTCTTTGCTTTCTTCATAACATTACATTACATAAAAGAAACTCGTTTTACATACGAGGGAGTGAGATGAGAAAAGAAGTTACATTGAGAGATTAAAAGAGAGGCACGACACGCAGGTCGTATTTTAAAACCCAAAACAAAATAAAGGAAAACTAAGGCCATAACCGATCACCACAAGACAATAATAAACACATTATTATCATTATCAATCTTAATTCTTTTAATCAATTAAAACCAAATTAAATCTCGACGACCGATCACATTACGCAGAGTTAGCCGAACGGGTGAATTTTTCCTTGCGTTAACCGGTTAACCAAATGCGTTAACCAGTTAACACTGTTGAAAAACTATTAGAAAATTTTCTTTCTGTCTTGCGTTAACCGGTTAACCAAATGCGTTAACCGGTTAACACTGTTTGAAAAACTTAGAAAGTTGTATTTCGTCTTGCGTTAACCGGTTAACCATATACGTTAACCGGTTAACACTGTTTGAAAATCTTTTAGAAAACAGTATTCTATCTTGCGTTAACCGATTAACCATATACGTTAACCGGTTAACACTGTTTGAAAATCTTTTAGAAAACAGTATTCTGTCTTGCGTTAACCGGTTAACCATATGCGTTAACCGGTTAACACTGTTCGAAAAAGTGTTAGAAAGTACAACTCTTGTGCATTCACAACCCCAATCGCATAACTCTCTAACAACACAACCCTTGTGCCGTCACTAACCCTAATGCACCAATTTCAGATCGTCAAACCCATCTCCATTGTTGATTTAGTATGATTGATCAACACGTCATTGCTTCACCATACTAATGTCGGATCAAAAAGCAAATGACCATTGATCGCTCAAAGGAAAACAACCATTGAGTGTTTGAATGAACGAAACGAGAACACTATATCATATATAATGTATTTTGCATCAGGATTACTTATATCATATATATAACTTGATCGATCTCAATTTAATCTTTGATTCATTCTATTTTAATCGTATTAATACAGAAAATAAACAGTTATCAGATTCATGGTTTCGTAAGTGGCTCTGATACCACTGAAGGAGAATTGCCATCCAAGGCGCAGCGGAATTTAAAAATTTCTCCATTTAGTGATCCTTACGAATGGGCATGATCAGTGATAGAATCGTTACCTCTTGTGGCGATCACGAACCTTGAACGATGACAACGCCTCTACTCAGTCCACACGAACGGATTCCTTCAATCTCAGTGCTAACTGCTATGAATGAAGGCTTTGAGTGAGAGAGAGAGAAACGAAATTCCAATTAGAGAGTGACAATGCTTCTACTCAAGGGTTCTATTTATAGAACCACTTGTATGAGCTTCAAGATAAAAAGCCCACTTAAGTGTATTTTGGCCCATATCTTATAATATGCCCAAAAATCACTTAAGCGTGTGGTACCTTACCATATTTCGTATTCCACTTAACTGCACCGTACCTTACGATGTTCCTTAGTTACTCTATCTCTCCTCAATCCGTCCTTTGTGTGTGACCCTGTAGGTTTTCGCGACGTTGACAATTATATTAAATCACGCATTTAACATAATAAACAGTGAGCGGTATCTAGCAACACATCACTGCTACCCAAGTCACGAAAATGTCACGTGATCTGACAAATCCTCCTGTGATAATAATTATGTGTATAATTACCCTTTTGCCCTCATGTATATATTGAACACAAGGCATAGACCGTGTCATCCTTGTCCAGTTCAATATTGGGCCCATAGACATTTATCCTGTTACGCAGGATGGGAAAATTCCATCTAGGTCACTCATGTCCCTCAGCATGCTTTGTGGAGTACCCATCAACTGTCTTTATGGTTATCCAGTTACGGACAACGTTGGATCAGCAATAAAGCACTCGACTCTACATCTAGGGTCCATAGTGGTTTCAGGTCGAAGAGTGGTATACACCATTATCACCATGAGAATAACTTATGACACTTTGCATAATATTCTATATAGTATTCTCATAGCGGGTCAATCCAGTATAAATATTACTCTTAATATTCATACATATGTCTGAGACTTGATAACTCCTTATCCATGATCCATGAGATGTGATCATCAGTCTATAAACATAATAGTCTCCATGCTTTAATGTTATCCCACTTCACAATAAAGCTCGACTACGGATACTTTAAGAATAGTGGCCTTATGTTTAATGTGATCTCATGATTAAGTCATACTTGATACATTAAACGGACTAGCTATTCTAGGGACTTTATTAAACAAACATAATAAAGAAAAATCCTTTTAATTATTAATAAATAATTCGATACAAGTACCAAAAGTATTGGCCTATAGGACTTACACCAACACGGTAGTCATTATCTAACAAGAAAATATTAAGCACAAAATTAAATGGAGCTCGTAATACCACTTGTTAAACGGTAGACTTAGATCTAGAGGGGGGGGGGGGGGGGGGGGGGGGGGATAAATAGATATCTAGTTAAAAACTTTGACAAAAAATAAGTTTTGAAATTTTTTATGGCACGGAGGCAAGCAAAAGTATTCCGAATCAAAATTGTCTAACCGAACCCGCTATCATAAAGCCCAGATATGCGTAATAGTAATCACGGTATGATAATAAATCGTAAATTGTCTAAACACAATTAATCACAACCAGTTGAATGCAGAGCAACAAGGATAGTTTACTTCCAATGATAATTCACACAAAGAATCAACTGAGACAATTTTTCGAACACCTAGTGTACACTCGATGTTGTTTGGAATCTTATGTGGTATTGTTGATATTAAAATCCAATCACAACCTAAGAAATTGTGATCAACTCAACAACACCAATTTCAAAATGTGTTCAAAATTATTATCCAAACAAATTAGTCGCACGATCGATGAAATCAACAATTTGCAAACCGAAAATAAAAGAGAGATAAAGAGAGAGAGAGAGAGAGAGAGAGAGAGAGAGAGAGAGAGAGAGAGAGAGAGAGAGAAAGAGTACACAAGGATTTATTTAGGAAGTTCCCCAATCAACCTCGTTATGGGTACGTATAACCTTAATTCGAACTCGAATTGAGATAATGTAATTAATCTTACTTTGCAAATGTATGTATACAAGAGAGATATAGCAATCCAACCCTATAAACCTTAAGTTTGATGTTGATTATGACACCTTCTCTTCCCTTGATCAAAGCTTGATCAAGTAACCCAACAATGACGCTTTGATTCATTGTCTCATGCTACTTCTTTGTAATAAATCCCTTCTTCTTCAAAGCTTACACACAATCGAATCCAAAATGTGCACTTGTTAAAACCCAAAGATTTACCAATGTGATCCATTGTCTCACGCTACTCCTTTGCAAGAACTTCCCATTCTTAAAAGAATTCACTTGATCAGATCCATATTTTGTAATCTTATCAAAAACCTTCAAACCTTAAATGATCTTAAAGGAAAACTCCACATTAGTTTTCTGATTTGAAACCCTCAAAATTCTCAACACAACTTACACTATAACCAACCTAAATTGGACATTATCAACCCTAATTCTAGATGTCACCCAATTCAAAAATGATTATGTGTAGTTTGATTGTGTGTATGCATAGAATGAGATTGAAGATGATGAGAATGCTTTGAAATCCTGTTTTCGTATAGGTTTTACTCTCTAGAAACCTTGCTAGAAAATGATGCATGTACCAAGTATATATATATATATATATATATATATATATATATATATATATATATATATATATATATATATATATATATATATATATATATATATATATATATATATATATATATATATATATATATATATATATATATATATATATATATATATATATATATATATATATATATAAACAAGTATTAAGCAAAAGGAATGCAAAAGTAACATAAAGATATGGAAATTTTCAAGATTTTTTATCTATAGGTCGACCTATGCAAGTCATGTGTCAACTTGTGCAGGTTATGTGCCGGTCTGTAGAGACGGCACATGTAAAAGAGCATACAAGCTTTAAAATTGCACCACATGAGTCGACCTATAAAACGTATGTGTCGCCTGTAGAATAGATTTTTTTTATAAGTCGACCTATAATGCATATGTGTTGACCTGTAGGCAGTTTTTCACACAAAAATGAATTTTTGATACATAAAACCTTTTCTTAATGCATGAATCTTTTCTAAACCATTTCCAAACATGTTGTCATGCTTCCTAATCCTAAAATTCATAACTAGAATTAGATGATACCATCAAATGTACATAAATGCTAAAATATCCTAGTTTTGACATCATACAAAATACATCTAATAAAAAGTTGCATTCACAGACATATGTGAGGCGGGCTAAGGGTTTAGGCTTGCACCCTATAATGTGTTCGCTCCGTCCCGACACATTTTTTTGCAAGCACGAACACTAACATGATTTTTTATTTTTAGGCTTAAAATGTGCAATGCCTGCAAGCCTAGTTTTAGCCTTGCTTTATCAATTAAGCCCGCACCACCCTCCCCCATTTTTCTGGGCGGACTTAAATGGGGCGTGTGTACCCATTTTCCACCATTAAGTGGAAGAATTCTTAATATCTACTATTTTTATTATACCCTAACCTCATTATAGTTGGTAGACCCTTGAACCACCTCATTGTCATACATATAACTTTGTAAGGAAAGTAGGATTTGAACTTCCATCATCCTCTGATTTCCTTTAAATAATCTATTAGCATGTGTTGTAACTTGCCATATTATATACAAGTCACTCCAATAATCAAAACTTGTATATTCAAAATATGTGTCACATATTTGATTGGAAAATATATATTATGTCTAGTCCAAGAGGCATACCTTTATCATTGTAATCACCCACTAATTTTTCTGATCATATATAGGTTTACATTGCATAGACAATTGCAACTTATCAAAGAAGAATGTTCACGGGCAATCAAATAGTATCCTTCATTCAAAAGTTTTGGATAAAACTCAAACATTCATCCTCGTACTATCAAGAAGAAAATTGAAGATAAATGATGAGGTGGAATGAAACCCTGTAGGAAGTCCTTTAGGTTATATGAAATTTCAAAACAAGTGTAACTGGTTTCACTCCCTATCGACTCACCTATAGCCAAAATTTGTTGGAAAAATATTGATTTGTACCATATCTCTAAGGTTTTGATGATAACAAAGTATTTAAAGAACAATAAGGTATACTAACAAATGTTCAAGTATGCAGGACCACAGACTAAAATTTCTGAAGAAAACCCAGTATCGGTACTGCAAATGGACATTTAAAAAGAAGCTAAGAATCCATATTTTGGAAGATCAGAAGTTGAGACCATACTCTGAATGATGTCAACCTCTGAATGACGTTAGCATCTGAAGATTCAAGCGTCATCATTTAGAGATTAAGACTCTGAAGAACCATTCAACACATGGATCAAGGAGACTCTGATAGGTCATTATTACACTCTAAGGACTTTTTGTCTTCTTTTGATAACATGAAGACTTAAGAGAAAATCTGGACAAGACAACTGAGATGTAACATATAATTCTTTTGTAGCAAAGGGATTTTAAATGAGATTTCAACGATATTAACCATATCAAGAAATATCTCAACGACTCTTAACTCTCTTGTGCAAAATCTTCAACAACTCTTTATTTATAATTATATAAGGAGCTGGAGACCTGAAGAAAAATATCGAGCCATTGACATTGAAAGATTTGTTACTCTGTCAAATAAAAAGCACAAGTTTAACTTTATATTCTTTAACACTTGTATATTTTAGAAGTTCTTAAGTCTCTAAGAGTCTTTATGTGTTGTATTTTGTCTACACCTCTGACTGTATATCAAGTATAAATTTTCACAATCTATTAATTGTAAGTTAGAGTTTAAGAAGTCGCTTGCTAAGTGCTTGAGCATTTGAAGTCTCTTGCTTGTGTTCTTGAGCATAGAAGTCTCTTGTATATGTGCTTGAGCATTGGAAGTCTCTTACTTGTGTGTTTGAGGATAGAAGTATCTTACTTGTGTGTTTGAGGATTTGAAGCCTCTTGCTTTGTGCTTGAGAAATTGTAATCAGTTTTAATTATAGTAAAAATCCCTTGGAAGTGCAAGGGGATTGAACTACTCTCGATTTGTGAGAGGAATCAGGATAACTACTTTTGTCTCTCTTGCTTTCCTTTCTATCTCCGAACTGCATTAATTCGCTGAACATTTACTCTAATTCAGAGTCTATACTTTGTGTTCAGAGTCTGATAAGAGATTTTCAAAAGGAGAAAAGAAAGCAAAAATTTGAAATTACTCTTTCACTCTATATAATGCGAATGTTAAATTATTTATCATTAATTTTTAAAATTTTGCAAAATGGTATTCATATTTTATGAAAACTCCAAATTCACCCCCAAAAATTTCAAAATATTGCAAATAAGTCTCTAATAGTTTTCAATTTTTATAAATTGGTCCCTTCAAATTTTCGAAAATTGCAAATTAATATCTATCCTTCATATTTTAAATTTGACCTAAAAATTTTAAATTTTATGAAAATGACCCCAAAAATTTGACAATGAATCATTTTAATCCTTCATTCAAATAAAAAAAATTAAAAATAAATAGATTTCAATTGAGTCATTTGAATTCTTTAAAATTTTAAATTCTTTAAAAATTCTCAATTATCTTCTTCAAACCCACGCTTAGAGTTTTCAAACAAAGCAATCTCATAATAAATACATATCAATAAGATATGTTAACGAAAACAAAGCAATCTCATAATGGATACATATACTAAGTTATGTGAAGTTAGAATCTCTATATAAAGATCGGCTAATAGCCTTGGATAAAAATGATTACTCTAAGAAGAAGATAGTCATGCCTATAACAAGTAAGGTCAAGCTCAAGAGGTTTTCTGGAGGTGAGCTAGTTTGAAAAACTACTTTTCTGTTTGGGATCAAGGATCCTAAGTTTGAAAAAAGGTCGCCAAATAGAGAGTCACTTCATGATCAACAATCTATATGATAAAAGAGCGTATTAACTAGTGACTATGTAAAGCGAAGATTTTAGTAAAAGAATCAAAGGAAAATATATAAATGAGTACTACCCTACAATTGATTCTTGTGGTAACAACTTATTTGATTGGTTCACAAATATTTGTGGAAAATAATGTTAACAAAAACATACGTATGGATTTGAGTTCGAATAGATAATTTATCACACTTCTATTCACATAAACAATGTGTGAGTTTAACCACTGCACAATTAAAATAATCAAAATCAATAAACAAGCCAAAAGACGAATCCAAAGTAAAGAAAAGTTTAACTTTTGAAACTGGTCAACTTTATTAACATCATTGTAAATGACAGATAAACTTTGTTTGGAAATAAACAGAAGCAAGCGTGCTTACGCATACCAGCATGAATCAATTAAGAAAATCATATTAAATATAACTGTCAATTTATAAATAAATGAGATAATGACTCCTAAACTAATTCTTACTTATTGAATATTTTATTGATACATGTCACATTATAGCAATAATTCAAACATATTAGTATTAATAACATATAGTTTTTCGAAAAGTGTTTGTAACAAATATATATTAATATAAAGTTAGATTTGTTTTTATATAGATGTTTTTAGTCTCTACAAACACTCGTTTATATAAGATAAGGATTAAAATAACATACTCTTTTGTAAAAGTACATTAATTAAAATTTCTCAAAAAAAAAAAGAATTAACATTCTACATAGTAAGTAAATGTGATTTTAAACACTATTAATTATTTTCGAAAAAGGACCAACACAGATATTAAGACACAATACAACATAAACATTCCGACAACGATAATGTAAAAAATATAGAGTATCGATACCGCTACATATAAGATTGTATTTAAGCTTAATTCATCCATCTATTATTAAAAAAGTTGAAATATTCTGATCAAAATTAATGTCTTTAATTCTTTATTGATAATATTGCTTCAATACATGTTTAACTCTTTTAGAAGTGTGTTGAATTTGTCCAAAAAATATATGAAGCTGCGTTGAAGCAAAGAAAAAAAATTTGTTAGAAACACTTGTTTGAATTGTGTGACATATGTGATATATGAGTGTCATACGGGTGTCAAACAATGATTCAATGAGTCTAGAAGCAAAGAAAAAAACAAATTTTTAGGGAACACTTGTATGATTTTTTCGACACTTATTTGACTTTCTTGACATGTGTTGTTCAAGTGTCATACAAGTGTTAGACACCGACATGTGTCGAACACCGCGACATGTATACTCCTAGAGGTGTGTGTGCTTCGTAGTTAACTATAACTTAAATTAGATGACTAATTGATATATAAGAAGTGTCTTTTTTCAAAGTATATTTTGAGAAAGTGTATGATTTAGTGAGTTGGACCTTTTTGGACTATATGATTATCAAATTCGGTTTTAATGATAAGTGAAGATCCCGGTTCCAAGTTTGTGTCTTCTCCGACAACCAGGTTGTTCTCCCTGACTCCTGAAATCAAGATTCAAATAGGGTTAAATCAGGGAGACCCCTTAGCTCCTTTTCTATTCCTCATTGTGGCTGAAGGCTTAAGTGGGTTGATTCAAAGGGCTTCTGATCTTAGTCTCTTTTCTAATTTTAAAATTGGCACTTCCAATTTGGAGGCCTCTATATCTAGTATGCTGATGATACCTTAATCTTGATTGAGCCGTCGTTCGAGATTCTTTGGACTATTAAATGTATTCTTAGGGGGTATAAGCTTGCCTCGGGTCTAGAGGTTAACTTTCATAAGAGTAGTTTGATTGGGATCGATGTTGACCCTTCTTTTCTCCAAATGGTTGGGGGGTTTCTGCATTGTAAGGTTGGGTCTCTTCCATTTAGGTATCTATGGTTTCTAGTTAGATCCAATCCTAGGTTGGAATCCACTTAGGAGCCTATGTTGAATATGGTCTAGAAGATACTTAATTCTTGGTCTCATAGGTATGTTAGCTTAGGGGACAAAGTTATTCTCCTTAACTTTGTGCTTAACGTTATTTCAGTTTTCTTACTCTATTTTCTTAAGATACATGTGAAAGTGTGGAAGAAGTTGGTTAGGATTCAAAGGAGGCTCATTTAGGATGGGGTGAAAGGGATATCTAAAATTTCCTATGTTAGGTGGTTTAAAATGTGTAAGCACAAGAAGTCTGTGGGCCTTGGTGTTACAAATCTCCGGTTGGTTAATATAGCTTTTCTTGCCAAATGGAGATAGACACTCCTGACAAGTTCCTATAGTCTTTGGTCTGACATTTTTTATGCTTGTAATGGTGCTTCTATTGTCTCCTCATGGTGTATATCTCGATCTTTTAGAATCATACCTTTTCCACCTAGTGGAGAGGAGTGTCTCTACTTGGATCCAAGAAATATGATTCTTTAAATTGGTTTGAGCAGGACTTGACTAAGAAGGTCGGATCTAGTTGTTCGACTTACTTTTGAAAAATTCCTTGTCTGTGTAGTACTCCCCTCATGATTAGGTTTTAAAGACTTTATTCTTTTTCCCAAATTCAAGATGGAACTGCGGTGAGGTAGGGAGGTGTGATCAAGAGTCAATTACTTGGTACCTTAGATGTAGACGGTTGTTCTTTGTTCATGAAGAATCAATGGTTACTGATTTTTCATGGCTCTTCAAGAGGTTCAACTTAATACAGAGATTGATAGGTAGGTGTGGAGACATGCTAGAGATGTTTTGTTCTCTGTTACGTCTCCTTATCAAGTCTAAGCTAGTTATGGTCCTAGCTCTGATGACATTGTTGGGAACATGTTCCCAACTCTTCCTGTGATTTAGGAGAGTTGGGCTCCCTCTAAGGTGGTGGTTTTTTCTTGGCAACTTCTACGAGGGGACATCCTATACTTTTTGTGAGGATCATGCAGAGTCAACCTCCCATTTATTCGTGACCTGTAACTTGGCTTCTAGTGTTTAATATATGATTTTTAGGTGGTCAGGGATGCAATTGGCTCTTCATAAAGATCTTAGATTTGTTTTTGAGTTTCTTTAAGTCCTAGGGATATGTTTATTTTTATTTGGCATGCTATGATGTGGAATGTCTTATCTGTTTGTAAGGATAAAGTTCTAACCGGTACGTCAACAAATGTGAAGAGATGAAAGATATATAAAAGTTTTCTTTTTGCATGGAGTTGGAAGATAAAAGTATTATGTGGTTTGTTGATGTTTCCTTGAGACTTTGGTCTATTTTTGGTGGTTTTGCTGTATGAGATCTAGTTTGGCCGTGGTTGGATGGTGTCTTGCTATGAGAGCAGAAATGTAACTCTCTTCTTTTTCTCATTTTGTTGGTTGTCTTGATTGTAGTTGTCTGTGATGGTTATTTTGTTTGTTTTGTTTTGTGTGTTTGTTTGACTCTTGTTGCCTTGCCGACTTGGCATTCCTTATAGCCATTGTATCCTTGTATTTACATATGTGGGCTTTCTCCCTTCTTTAATAATATATTATTTGACTATTATATATATATATATATATATATATATATATATATATATATATATATATATATATATATATATATAGTTAATGATATTTAAAATTATAATTAATTATATTTAATTGACGGTTAATGATTTGTTGAGTGAATGGTATGTTTTGTGAAATTCACTACTACTATTGAGTGTTATGATACACAAATATATTTTATTAGATATTATATGATGTGTTTCATTAAAATGGATTGATTATAATTTTAAATTAATTTTAATTAAATATTAAAATTGATTGTAATTATTGAAATTTTTTATTACTCAAAATAATAATTGTGTTGGGTCTACAATTCAGAGTCAACACGAGGGAGCATTTTTACATTTTGAGACTTTTGTTTAAGAGCAACACAAATTTGTGAGAGACACACCACATACTCACCCAAAATCTTAAGGTGATAGGTGTGTGTGCTCTCACACTTATAAATGTTTAAGTCTCCATATTTCTAACCAATGTGGGACTTTCCCACACTACTCACACTTGTTTTTCTTAACACCCCCTCAAGTATGAGTCTATCAATAATGTCCCCCTCAAGAAAAAGCTATTTTTTTATCACATACACTTGTATCGACATTGATACTCTTCAACGAGACACTCTACCCATGGCTATGCAGGGATACTTTCGATATAGGTGAGTCGGTCCCTTCACTCGAACTAGGCTCTGATACCATTGTTAGGTATATAATTTAGGGGGTCAACACGAGAGAATATTTTACACTTTGGGGCTTTTGTTTAAGATAAACACACTTTTGTAAGAGGAACACCACATATGAAGGTGTGAAAAACGCAAGAGGGGGGGGGGGGTGAATTGGGTTTTACAAGCAAAAGCTTTTTCCAAAATAAGAACACCACTAAAAAGTTAATAACAAAGAGATAAAAACACAAGTATTTTTATCTTGGTTCGCTTGAAACTCAAAGTTAATCCAGTCCACCCACCAAGGTGATTTTGCCTTATACTCAAGGACTTAATCCACTATAATCAACATATTACAACAAACACAAAGAATAACCTTATTTATCTTCTCAAGGATCCAACTATACCCTAGTCTCCCTAAGGACTCACAAAGAACAACCTTCTTTTTCTTCTTAAGGATAACCTCCTTAAGGAATCAAACAAATAGTTTGAATATTATTTGTGTGTTACAAGAAGCTTCTATACAAGAAGATTTACATAAATGAATAACAAACACTTAAAGAAAAACCGTGTACAAAAGAATGATAACTTTTCACAAAGAAATAGACTTGTCAAAATATTGTGTCACCGAAATTTTTCTTCAAGTCTCCAAGTCTTACTTATATAGCATTAACATAATATCGTTGGAGGGAAAAATAGAGAAGTCTCAATTGAGCGGTTGTCCACTGCTGGATGGGAAATGAGTGATATTGTGTATTATCCTTCACCCACAAAATCAGTGACAGGTGTGGTGTATAGTATTGTCCTTTCCCATAAAATCAGGTAGTGGAAAGGATGTTCGATTTGTACTGTGTACTATTTGATCACGTTTCCATTTTGATCTTATCTTCAAGTTCATTGGCTTCTGATGAAAGTTGATGAAACATGAAATGAAGAAACATAATGTTGTATTTAGAAACTTTAGAATTTTTGGTCAGAACCTTAACACGTTAGTAGTCTGGCTTGAGATCTTCAAAATCTTCAGAGTCTTCATAATATTCAGAATCTTCAGTCAGAACCCTGATAACTTTAATCGTCTGGCTTGATATCTTCATAATCTTCAGCTGCATAACACAACTTCAGAAGCTTGCATTTCTTCAGAAGTTTGGTGATCAGAGTCATGTCCAGAAGCATGAACTGGGAGAACATTACAGCTGGAACATAGTGTCTCCTCAGAAGCTTCTCATGAGTGAATCAGCTCAGAAGCAGAAAGATCATTGCAACAACAATATTGAACATCTTCCAGAACTTCTAATAGTTGGCGCTGAAGCGGATTTAGAATACATAGTTCAGAGACTGATGACGTTGCACATCATATATTCAGAATTAGAATTGGTTGTTAAAGCTACACAATAACAAACCATTAGGGTACCAAAATTGTTCTCACACAAATACAACATTGTTATCATCAAAACTCAAGGTATAGATACAAAATTGATGCTTAGATCAAACAGGAAAATATCATCATCAACTCGAGAGTCGATGCTTAGATCAAACGGGAAAAGATCGTTGTCAACCTAAAGGTCGATGCTTAGATCAAGACAAAGGAAGTTTGTTGGGGATTTGAAAGGTTAACACCTACTCACGGGTTAGTATGGATTGTTTAAGATGACTATCCATTGGGAAATATTCTAGAAAGGATTCACTAGGGAGAATGCTTGTCGGGGAAGACTTTCAAAGAGATTCTTTGGGGGAAGCTACATACTGAGGGAAACCAATAAGCATTTATATTGAGATAAGAACTCACTCGAACCTGACTCTGATACCACTGTTGTGATCAATTTGGGGGATCAACACGAGAGAACATTTTTCACTTTGGGGTTTTTCTTTAAGAGCTACACACCTTTTTGAGAGACACACCACATACTGAACCCAAAACCTTAATGTGATAGGTGTGTGGGCTTTCCCACTTATAAATGCTCAAGCATCCATATTTCTAATCAATGTGGGACTTCCCCATACTACTCACACTTCTTATTCTCAACATTCCCCCTCAAGCATAAGCTCTTTACACTTGTACCTCCGTTGGCACTTTTCAACAGGGCACCCCCTACCCAGTAGGAAATTTCAATACATGTGAGTTGGTCCCTTCACTCGAACCAACGACTCGTGATATCAATGTTGGTGCTAATTCGACGGGTCAACATGAGGGATCATTTTACACTAGGGACTTTCTTTATGAGCAACACACTTTTGTGAGAGACACACCATATACTCACTACAACAAATAATACATTTTACAACGAAGCTTTCACCTCAAACATTTAAAAACTGAGGGGATATATCCTGGGAGTGTCATGTTCTCTCTCTCTCTCTCTCTCTCTCTCTCTCTCTCTCTCTCTATATATATATATATATATATATATATATATATATATATATATATATATATATATATATATATATATATATATATATATATATATATATATATATATATATATATATATATATATATATTCCCTTGGTTTTCTTAAAAAACCGAGGGAGTATAGCTACAAGGGAGCTCACTTCGAATCTCAGTTACTGCATTTTATATTTTTATTCAATGATTTAATCTTCTTTTTTCTTCAGTTTGCGCCTTTCCAACTTCTTTTTTTCTCTCCATTTTTTATTAGTATTAACCTCGGTTAAATGGTCCAACTAAGAGGTAATATATTTTGTATTAATATTTTCAAATCAATTTTTTCAAAAGCCCTTTTTAATTTTTTATTTTAAATAATCAAACCCCTCGGTTTTTCTAAAAGGGCCGATGTGATAGATAATTTAAATGTATTCCCAGTAGGTATGACAACGAGGCAGATCTGAGACGGTTTTTACCTCCCCCAAACTCAAACCTGAGTCTTGACAAAATCCTCATTGCCCATCCCAATCCCCATCGGGGATGGATAATTAAAACCCAAACGGGTTCGGGCATCTTTGACATGTCACCATCTATTTATTGGAATAGATTTTTTTAATAAAAATATTTATTTTTCTAAAATCAAATTACATTATAAATAATAAAAAAAATATCAAAAAACTTGCATATATTTCAAATAATAAATACAAATCAAAATATCAAAACATTAACCACATATTTAATAATCTAAATTATCAAAACTTAAATAATAAAGTACATAATAAAATAAACGGGTCGGGTTCGAGGTCGGGTTCAGAGTGGGTACTAGCGTCCCCATTACCCAACATGTCCCCATATTTTATAATCGGGGAAAAGGCAAACCTAAACACAATCAAAACGTGTTTTTTCCGTCAAATTCGGAACGGTTTTGGGTGGATACCCACGAGTATGAGTTATGTTGTCATGCCTAATTCCCAGAATATGGCGCTATGGTGATTTATTTTTTAAATTTAAACATACACATCAGTTTTTTTTGGAAAACTAACGTAATTTCTCTTTGCATGAAATACTTTAGAGAACTAGATTCTAACTTTTCATTACCTATCATTGCTCTAACTTCATATCGTCATTTTCTTCGCAAAAACCTATGTGATTTTCATTGTAACTCTCACCAAAACTCTCTCAACAGTTGACATTCATCAACACTCGAACATCAAAAGTCATCACGTTCAAGGTACGTTTGTTCTTCTTTTTCATGTTTGTTCTTCTTCCAACAATAAGTTTATATCATTGAAATGGCTTATATCACTGAAATGGTTTCTCTTGATCATTTGCTTTTTCATTTTGATCACTAAAATGGTTTATATCACTGAAATGACTTTAGTTTCTCTTGATCATTTGTTTTTCCATTTTGATCACTAAAATGTTGTTAGTTAGTATGTTTCTATGTGTTGTTCTTCTTTTATGAGTTGTTTTTCACTTGCATTTGTTTAACTGAAATGACTTTAGTATCACTAAAATGAATTTAGTATCAATGAAATGGCTTTAGTTTCTCTTAATAATTTGTTTTTCCATTTTGATCACTGAAATGTTGTTAGTTAGTATGTTTCTACGTGTTGTTTATCATTGAAATGATATTAGTTAGTATGTTTCTTTATTTAGATATTCATGACCGATTCAACAAGCATCTCCCATTCAACATCTACCGCATTCTCTATTAATACAAAGCATAAAGAAAAACTAGAGGTGTGTTAGATGCCCAAAAGTCCTTTTTTGAGCTATCATATGTGGGCATCTTTCACTCTTATACCTTGCTAATGTGGTCAAAACCACATTCATTTTACATGGAATGCATTACATTGATAAACAAGCTTGGTGCCTTTGATGTGTGTGTTATTGTGCAGGAAAGGCATGAATTAATTGATAATGAAGACACAACAAAATTGGCAAAGGAACCAAAGCAAACAAGCATTCTATCTGCCAGCTCGCTAGGCGAGGATGTGGCGAAGCAAAACCTTCGCTAGGCGAGCTCCTGGCGAAAGGCTCCAGTAAATTGGTTAATTAATTCGCTAGGCGAACTGAAGGCGAAGTGGCAGCGAATTCAGTCTGTTTTGGTGAAAAGAGCAGCCAGCACTAGCTCGCTAGGCGAGGCTCTAGCGAGTCCCCAGCGAGCATTCCAGTAGCAAAACCTCTCAACCTCGCTGGGGCGAAGGTTGAAGCGAGTTCTTCGCTAGGCGAAGGTCTGTTCGCTAGGCGAACATGACAGTTCCACAGGCCCAGTTTTCTCTGGGCGCAGGGGCATTTTGTGCCCATTTTTGGCCTTCGCTAGGCGAGCCATTCTGCTCGCCTAGCGAACGTGACAGTTCTGCACTTGTCTATAAGTAGCAGGTGCCACTTTTTGTGCCCATACCACTTTTTACCAACTTTTCCATTTTTTGTACTTTCTCTTAGATATTTTACAGCATTGTTTGGAGGGATTTTTGATGCCCTAATTTCATTTCTCTTCATCTAGCAACCATCTTCCACAAAAAGAAGGTGGATTCCCATCCAACTTCGATTATTCGACTTGGATGTTGATCAACCCTCTTTTCTTACTGGCCGACCAAGCTACCATGAAAATGAGTAGCTAAGTCTCATTTTGTCAAGGTTAGATGTAGGTGATTTCCAAGCTTTGTGTGTAAATGTAAGGATCCTCATATGTAAACTCTTTAACGGTAAATATATGATGAAAACTTTGTTTCTATTTAAAACTCTTTGTGTTGGTATTTGATCGAGAGATGTTTACCGATTCTTGACCTAGGTTTTCATCCAAACTTGTTTGTTAGCTAGAGATAGTAACGAATGATTTTGTTCACCATAAGGTTGAACCAAAAC
This sequence comes from Lathyrus oleraceus, assembly GCF_024323335.1. Classification (NCBI taxonomy): domain Eukaryota; kingdom Viridiplantae; phylum Streptophyta; class Magnoliopsida; order Fabales; family Fabaceae; genus Lathyrus; species Lathyrus oleraceus. Next base: position 79,467,437 of record NC_066579.1, on the reverse strand, counting down.
GTTGTCTTTTTGATAGATTGTGTTCGAGAGAAACAATGGATCAAAATGACAAAACTCACAATGGGTGTTCGAGAGAAACGCATTGAGAGGACTTTGTGAAATTATTTATCATCTAAAGGAGTTTATAATATTGTTGACCGTGCAAAAACATGCAAAGCAAATGTAATCATTGAAACCTAACTCTGACAATATTTCTCATATTAATCAAAACGTAACTTTTACCGCAATTAATTACTTTGTATGCAAGATAACTTGATTAAAACCCAAAACCCTAGTGTTACTTTAAGTTAAGATTAATTCAACCATTGAACGGCAGTGATATCTTACAATCTCTATGGATACGATAACAAAACCCGACACTTAAAAACTGTCTTCAACAAAATGGCGCCGTTGCCGGGGATTGTAAATTGATATTGCGAGCATCGCATTGGTTGTTTAAGTTTTAGCTTGTGAATTTTTGACTTGTGCTTGTAATTCGTTTGGTTTAGTGTGCAGCTTACGTTTTATGCGAGGGAAAATCCCTGTGGACGAACTTCTTTTTGATCCTGAGATCGAGAGAACCGCAAGGAGGCTCAATAGCAAAACAAGACGTAGGAGGCAACAGGCTAGGCAACGCCAAGAGCAAGGAGAAAGTTCTTCAACCACAAATCCACACCCATTCGTACCAAACATGGAGCCACAACCACCACCACCGATTTCTACTCCATGTATTAACAGTCCAAGGAACACCGCTCAGTTTGCTAACCACACAGGAAGGCAAGCTGAGATGAAGACGGGAACTCTGAATTTATTGTATGGGAGTCCATTCACCGGAATGGACCATGAAGACCCATTTGCTTTTCTCACAAAATTCTATGAGATAGCATTGGCTGCCGGAGTGGATCAGGCTCAGGAGCTTCCGTTGTTCAGACGTTTATTTCCTCACGCTTTGCTCGGTAAAGCAAAGGATTGGTATCTCGATCAAACACCTGCCGTAATGACAGATTGGAATGTGTTAGAGGAGAAATTCATTGAAAGATTTTTCTCTCATAACCGATTCATGGAATCAAAGACGGACATCTCGGTGTTTTCTCAAGGAACCAGTGAATCGTTGAATGAAGCGTGGGAGAGATTCAAGTCCATGCTTAGGAAATGCAAAGGGCATGGATTTGATGAATTAACTCAAATCCATATCTTCCGAAATGGACTTCAACCAAACTGTAAGACGTTGTTGGATGCCACCTCGGGTGGCTCGTTGATGTCAAAGAGTGCCGAAGAAGCCACCAACATTATCAACCGTATGGCTTTGAATGATCTTCAAAGTCAAAGTCGTGGAAATTCTTTGAAGAAGGCGGGAGTGCTTGAGTTAGGGACGAATGATGCCATACTTGCCCAAAACAAGCTCATCTCACAACAAGTGGAACTTTTAACGCAACAAATCAAAGAGTTAAGAGAACCGTCAAAAGCTAAACAAATAGCTTGTTGTGAACTTTGTAAAGGTGAACATGACACCGGATTTTGTCCACCTCCCGGTTTTGACGAAGTAAATTACATGGCCAATCAACGGGACTATCAACCAAGACAACAACAACCTTATCAACCGCACCCTCAACAACAACAACAACAACAACAATTCCAAGGGAACCAAGGGTTCCAACCTAGAAGCAACTATTATCATAACCAAGGTTATGGAGGTGGTTCTTCTAGCCGTCAAAATCCTCCCCAAAATCCGTATCAATCTCAACAACCGCCGGTAGTCAATTCTAAATTGGAAGAGACATTGACGCAATTCATGCAAATGTCAATGGCCAATCAAAAGAGTAATGACGCGGCCATAAAAAATCTTGAAACTCAAGTTGGGCAACTTGCCAAGCAACTAGCTGAACAACAAACCGGTCCTTCTTTCTCGGCCAATACGCAAACAAATCCTAAGGAGCATTGTAAGGCGATTGTGACGAGAAGTGGAAGGGAGTTGGGTAGTGAAAACGAAAAAAGAATGGCGAGTGAAAAAAGAGAGAAAGAGAAGGAGATTGAGGAGGAAATAGTGGAAGAAAATGTTGATGGTGAAGTAGGAGTGTGGAGTGATGAGGAAGTAGTTGAAAAGAATAAAAATAATGGTGAAGTTGAAAATAAAAAAAATGTGGAGATTGAGGAGAATAAAAATGATGAGGTAATAAGGGAGGTAGTGAAGAAGCCGAGATGGAAAAGCGCTAGAATAGCGAAAGGGAAGGAGGTAGTGAGCGCTACTCCTGTCCAAAACCTTCCTTACCCTCATGCCCCTTCCAAAAGGGAAAATGAACGGCATTACGCCCGGTTCATGGATATTTTTAAGCAATTACAAATAAACATTCCGTTTGCTGAAGCTTTGGAACAAATGCCAAAGTATGCCAAGTTCATGAAGGACATACTAACCAAAAAGCGGAGGTATACGGAACCGGAGACCATCGTCCTTGATGCGAGCTGTAGTGCCATCATTCAAAGGACGCTTCCTAAGAAAGAGGTTGATCCGGGAAGAGTTACATTGCCGGTTAAAATTGGTGATGTGTATGTCGGAAAGGGACTTATTGACTTGGGGTCGAGCATAAATCTTATACCTTTGTCAATTATCAAGAGGCTTGGCAACATCGAGATTAAGTCCATCCGAATGACATTACAATTGGCGGATAAGTCGACGACCCATCCTCATGGCGTAGCCCAAGATGTGTTGGTAAAGGTCGACAAATTCTTCTTCCCGGTGGATTTCATTGTAATTGATATGGAGGAAGATGATGATGCTCCGCTCATATTGGGCCGACCATTCATGAAGACCGCAAGAATGATGATTGATGTTGATGACGGTTTAATGAAGGTGCGTGTTCAAAATGAGGAGGTCACCTTTGATCTATTCGAGGCGATGAAGCATTCCAAGGATAGACATGATAGCTTTCGAATTGATGTGATCGAAGACGCTATTATGGAAGTTTCAAAGCATATTCACGAGATATCTCCTATGGAGTTAGCTCTCGACGACTCATTGGAGGTTTTCACTGTTGAAGAGGAGCTAGCTCTTGAGGAATGCTTGAAGGAACTTGATAGCTTGGAAGACCTACAACCGTGGGAAGTAGAGGAAGAAAATTTGAAGAAGGAGGTAATTGACGAGAAAGCGTCAATTGAATTAAAAGAGTTACCTTCGACGTTGAAATATGTATTCCTTGATGATACCGAGGACAAGCCGGTTATCATAAGCAACCTTTTGACAATTGAAGAAGAAGCCCGTCTCATATTTGTGCTAAAGACAAATCAAGAAGCTATGGGTTGGACTCTTTCCGATCTTAAAGGAATTAGTCCATCCTATTGTATGCACAAGATTTTGATGGAGGAGGATTTCAAGCCGGTGGCTCAACCACAACGCCGCTTAAATCCTACGATGAAAGAGGTTGTAAGAAAGGAAGTGGTGAAGCTTTTGGATGCGGGAATGATTTACCCGATCTCGGATAGTCCGTGGGTTAGTCCCGTGCACGTGGTTCCGAAGAAGGGTGGAATGACCGTAATCCGTAATGACAAAGACGAATTGATCCCGACTAAAGTAGCAACGGGATGGAGAATGTGTATAGATTATAGACGGTTGAATACCGCGACTCGTAAGGACCATTTTCCACTCCCATTTATGGATCAAATGCTTGAAAGACTATCGGGCCAACAATACTACTGTTTTTTAGACGGCTACTCCGGGTACAACCAAATTGCGGTTGACCCGGTTGATCATGAGAAGACGGCTTTCACGTGTCCGTTTGGAGTGTTCGCATACAGAAAAATGCCTTTTGGGCTTTGCAATGCGCCGGCGACATTCCAACGATGTGTCCAAGCTATTTTTGCCGATCTAATAGAGAAAACAATGGAAGTCTTCATGGATGACTTCTCGGTGTTTGGTGGGACGTTTAGTCTATGCTTGGCAAATTTGAAGACGGTGTTGGAAAGGTGTGTGAAGACTAATTTGGTGCTAAATTGGGAAAAGTGTCACTTTATGGTGACCGAGGGGATTGTGCTAGGCCACAAAGTCTCTAAAAGGGGGCTTGAAGTGGATAGAGCTAAGGTTGATGTAATTGAAAAATTACCCCCTCCGGTCAATGTGAAGGGCATCCGTAGTTTTTTGGGGCACGCGGGGTTCTACCGGCGCTTCATCAAGGACTTCTCAAAGGTGGCTAAACCTTTGAGCAATTTACTCGCCAAAGATCAGGTATTTCTCTTCACCGACGATTGTTTGCAAGCTTTCGAGGTTTTAAAAGAAAAATTGGTTACCGCTCCAATAATAGTCGCTCCCAATTGGAATGAAAATTTTGAACTAATGTGTGACGCGAGTGACTATGCCGTTGGAGCGGTACTTGGCCAAAGAAAGGACAAAACTTTTCATGCTATACATTATGCGAGTAAGGTTCTTAACGAGGCTCAAATAAATTATGCCACAACGGAAAAAGAACTACTCGCAATAGTGTATGCGCTAGAAAAGTTTAGGTCCTATCTTATAGGGTCTAAAGTCGTGGTGTACACCGACCACGCGGCGATTAAATATCTGCTGACCAAGCCGGATTCGAAGCAAAGGCTCATCCGTTGGATCCTCTTGTTACAAGAATTCGATGTCGAAATTAAAGACAAGAAGGGGTCGGAAAACTTGGTAGCGGATCATTTATCCCGCTTGGTGAATGTCGAGGTTACCGCATCTGAAAAGGAAATCCGGGAAGAATTTCCTGATGAAAAATTGTTTAAGGTTCAAGTTAGGCCGTGGTTTGCAGACTTTGCAAACCACAAGGCTAGTGGTTGTGTGCCGGCCGATCTAACTTCGAACCAAAAGAGGAAGTTCCTTTCGGATGCGAAGTATTATGTTTGGGATGACCCATACTTGTTTAAGTTGGGTAGCGATAACCTGTTAAGGAGATGCGTAACTGGTGATGAAGCCCAGAGCATCCTTTGGCATTGTCACAACTCGCCTTATGGCGGTCATTATAATGGGGTTAGAACGGCCACTAAAATTCTTCAATCGGGATTTTATTGGCCAACTATTTTTAAAGACGCACATACCCATGCGCAAAGTTGTGACAGTTGCCAAAGAAGTGGTGGGATAGGTAAGAGAGATGAGATGCCTCTCCAAAATATCCAAGAAGTGGAAGTGTTCGATTGTTGGGGCATAGATTTTGTTGGACCTTTCCCACCCTCTTACGGGAATGAGTACATGCTTGTAGCTGTTGATTATGTCTCTAAGTGGGTTGAGGCGATTGCCTCACCTCGGGCGGACGCCAAAACGGTGATAAAATTTTTAAAGAAAAACATCTTTTCCCGTTTTGGAACTCCCCGAGTGTTGATAAGTGACGGAGGGTCACACTTTTGCAATGCACCTTTGGAAACAATTCTAAAACATTATGGTGTATCGCATAGGGTGACAACTCCGTACCACCCTCAGGCTAATGGCCAAGCCGAGGTCTCTAATCGTGAGATTAAGAGAATCCTCGAGAAAACCGTGTCTAACTCGAAAAAGGAGTGGTCCCAAAAATTGGACGAAGCATTATGGGCCTACCGTACGGCCTTTAAAGCTCCAATTGGCCTAACTCCCTTTCAATTGGTATTTGGTAAAACTTGCCATTTGCCGGTTGAATTGGAGCACAAGGCCTTGTGGGCCCTAAAATTTCTAAATTTTGAACATGAGTTGGCCGGTAACAAAAGGAAAGTACAACTACTTGAGTTGGAGGAGATGCGCAATGCCGCATACCACTCAAGTTGGTTGTACAAGGAAAAAGCCAAGAAGTATCATGACAAAAAGATCCGAACCAAAGAATTCGTGCCCGGACAATTGGTCTTATTGTTCAACTCCCGGTTGAAGTTGTTTCCCGGGAAGTTGAAATCGAAATGGTCCGGGCCATTTCGGGTGAAAGAAGTCAAAGAGTACGGGGCCGTTATCATTGAAGATATGGACGAGAAAGACAGTTGGACCGTGAACGGCCAACGATTGAAAGTGTATCTCGGCGGTCATGTGGATCGCGAGAGTTGTGCTCAGCCGCTCGATGCTCCTCTGTGAGCATCGCACCGTCGAGCTTAGCCGACGTTAAACAAGCGCTAGTTGGGAGGCACCCCAATATTGTAAGTATTTCCTGTTTTATGTTTGATCTTGTATGAGTATTGTGTGCTTAATCAGGCTGGATGACTTGCAAGTGCTGCATTTGCAAATGCACTTGCTGTCATGCTCGCTTGCAGCTCGCTAGGCGAGTCTGCAGCGAGCGCGCTCGCTACCTGCTCGCTAGGCGAGGCAGCAGCGAGCGCTGCAGTACTGTTTTCTATTTAAACACTTCAGCAGAGCCAATTTGCCCTACCTTCAAAAATTTGTCTGAACGGCTCTGCTGAGGATTTCGTGCGTGGCCTCTCAAATTCTCTACTGTGCATCCCTATTTACAACATTTGTGTGTTGGTCAATTGCAAACACTTCCCACTTCTCCTTTCCAAATCCATTTACCTCAAGGTTTGCCCTATTGCATGTTTCTTTTGTTGCATTATTTATTTCCAACTTTGAATGGTAAATAGGATAGGTGTGATAGGAACCTTGAGGTTGCATACAATTTTGGGAGTTTGCAATGTTGTGCATTTAGGTTTTTAAATTGGGGATTTACTCTTACTTAGGTTTTCCATGAAATTAGGTATCCCCAATCGCATAGAACAATTCATTGTCATGGGAAATCATTGGGTTTTGCTGTGGAAACCTTGTATGTACAGGTTTTGGGGGAAACAATTTTGAAAATGCAGAAAACCCCAAAACCCGTAAGGTTCGCTAGCACTCGCTAGGCGAACCTGGGGCGAGCATTCGCTGCCACTTCGCTAGGCGAAGCAGCAGCGAGCAAACCAGTCCCTTATAAAAACTGTTTTGGTTCTAATCTGTTTGTTTCGTGTTTGTTGCTTTATCTCTTGTTTTGCAGAATGGAGTCAAGAGCTAGTGCTGGCAAGAAAAGAAAGGGAGCGGCAACTACTTCACGAACCGTGCCGATCCAATTCGACCACGACAAGTTTGTGGGCCCGAAACAAGCGGCACGGTACATCGCTTTGGAGAAGCGAAACATTTTGCCTGAGAAGCGGTTTCTGATCAACCCACAGGGCACGTATCGGAGTTTTGCCGGGTTGATTGATACAAAGAAATGGGATAGGTTGATAAATCCCTTGGAACACTATGACATCGCTACGGTGCGGGAGTTCTACGCTAACGCATTGCCAGATGATGATGAGCCCTTCACTTGGGTCTCTAGAGTGGCCGGTCGGCCAGTTCCGTTTGACAGGGATACAATCAACCAAATCCTCGGGGAGCCGCTTCAGCTGGGTGCTGATGAGAGAGGCCAGTACCATATTGACCTCCGGCTGCACAAGGATATCCCAGCAATTACAGCCGCCCTGCTTCTACCAGGGAAATCAGTTGAGCCGAACCCATCTGGGGTTCCTATGAGATATCATCGGGAGGACATGACTCCCATGGCTCAGCTGATTCTTCTTCTGGTTTTGACCAACATACAACCCAAATCCCACACATCTACTGTGCCGATTCCAGTGGCACATTTAGTACATTCCATCCTCGCCAATGTTGAGATTGATGTGGCGAGGATCATTGCCAATGAGTTGAAGACGGTAATAGAGAGCGGACTGAAGTCGGGGGCTCGGGTGAATTGCCCCCTTGCATTCCCTTGTTTGATTATGAGCCTGTGCATTAAGGCACGAGTGCGACTTCCGTCTCGGGGTCAGGTTAGGATCCCGGCTCCTATTGATGACCGGTATGTGGCAAAATACTGCAGAGCTAAGGCCACCGGCAGCAGTGCAGCCTCAGGTAGCACTAGGGTTTCTGATGGTCCTAGTGCTTCTACTCCCAGGGTCGATCCATATCTGCGGGCTGCGTGTGAATACAATTTCCAGTGGATGGCAGCATCGCAGAGGGCTATGATTGACATGCACGACTCGATGCAGCGTTTGCAGCTGCAGGGTAGTGGTGCACATGCTTTGATGACACGGGAGCAGTTTCTGACGAATGCAAATTGGCCCGTGGACGTGCCAGTCTATTCTGAGGGGGTGGGAGCTGATGATGATGATGAGGATGATGATGAGGCGACCGGTTCTGAGGCCGGTAGTGAGGAGGAGTCTTGAGCCCTTTGTGGGTTAAGTTTTTGTTTTTGTATTTCAGTTTTTATTATGGCATTTTTATTTGTACTTTTGAATTTTGTATTTTGACCATGGGTTGTACTATTGGGGTGTTTTGTCCCCCACGAACAAAATTTTATTTTTCAGTTAATGTTATTTATGTTTGTTGTTAATTTTGTGTGTTTAATAAAATTTTGGTTGAATGAGTGGCAAACCCTTCTAGATTGGTTGCTCCTCAAGAAGTACCCAATGAAGGTGCATCCGAGCTTGGATGGCAATGATAAGAATAACAAGTGAATGAAGCTAAGGTACATGGTTACCGTCGGCTAGAATTTTAGAATGCATTAGGAACTTTACTCTTTTTGGTAAATAGAATATTGTCTTTTTGCAACATAATTGAATGAATGTTTCATCTAGAACTTAGAACCATATATGGTGAGGAAACCTCCATTGTACACTTAAATGCTGGAGTCTAATAAGTTTTGTTGATTCATTTGATTCATTATTTGTCTGTTATTATTGTGAAATTGTGGAAGCAATTAGAAATGATCAAGGCACTTGTTTTCTTTCGAGCACAACTACATCCAAAAACAACTTACCTGTGAGCAGAGAGAGTATTTGTTAACCCCTTTGAGCCTGAACAGTTGAATCTCGGCTTGAAATAAAGCGAGATCTCAAAAATGTTTTTTTTACAACCCGAAAAATCTTGATTATTGTTCTTTTGCCGTAAAAAGTTAAGAGCATTCACTTAGGGTGTGGAAGAAATAAGTTGGGGAGAACGAAAAAGAATTGGTAAGTACCACAGCTTTTGAAAATGAAAAGAAAAACCGAGCAAGCATAGAAAAATATATGTATAGAAAATGTAGAAAATAAACATCTGTTTTGTATATTTGATGTGAAAGAAAAGAACAAAAATAGAAAGAATGAAAAAAAAAAAAATGAATGCTTGCTTGGAAGAAAAAAAATTGTAGTGAGAAATAAGAATTGAGTTGTGGAATATGTGTTGTGAAGGTTACAAATAAGAAACAAAGGAAACAAAGTCGAGTAGTGTGAATATTACTGTGAATGTCTCTTTTGCATCGGCACTTTCGTTTCAATGGCCTTAGAAATGACCCTTGTTTGTTAACCCGACCAAGCTTCAACCGAAAAGCCCTTAGTGATCTTTTTGTTTCCACAGTACAACTTAAAATTGTTAGACATTGTATGAATCTGTTTGATATCTTCATTATTTGTTAGTGAGTGAGATTATTCCCGCGGTTGCAAACGCGTTAAATCTTCAATCCTTATTCGAAGAGGAGAGATAGGGTGATTCATTCAGAATAGTATTGTTGCAGATAGATAAATATTTTGCATTGCTACTTAAGTTTTAGTTCTTATGTATTATTTTATTCACAACCGTTGGAAACGTGTATTTACGGATTTCGCTTGTGTTTGAGCCGTTTATCCAACTTCGGAGAAACCGTTTTCTTAAAAGCAAATCCTCTTGTTCTTCAAAGAGGCATACTTTGCTTGAGGACAAGCAAGAATCTAGTTGGGGAGAGTTGTTAGATGCCCAAAAGTCCTTTTTTGAGCTATCATATGTGGGCATCTTTCACTCTTATACCTTGCTAATGTGGTCAAAACCACATTCATTTTACATGGAATGCATTACATTGATAAACAAGCTTGGTGCCTTTGATGTGTGTGTTATTGTGCAGGAAAGGCATGAATTAATTGATAATGAAGACACAACAAAATTGGCAAAGGAACCAAAGCAAACAAGCATTCTATCTGCCAGCTCGCTAGGCGAGGATGTGGCGAAGCAAAACCTTCGCTAGGCGAGCTCCTGGCGAAAGGCTCCAGTAAATTGGTTAATTAATTCGCTAGGCGAACTGAAGGCGAAGTGGCAGCGAATTCAGTCTGTTTTGGTGAAAAGAGCAGCCAGCACTAGCTCGCTAGGCGAGGCTCTAGCGAGTCCCCAGCGAGCATTCCAGTAGCAAAACCTCTCAACCTCGCTGGGGCGAAGGTTGAAGCGAGTTCTTCGCTAGGCGAAGGTCTGTTCGCTAGGCGAACATGACAGTTCCACAGGCCCAGTTTTCTCTGGGCGCAGGGGCATTTTGTGCCCATTTTTGGCCTTCGCTAGGCGAGCCATTCTGCTCGCCTAGCGAACGTGACAGTTCTGCACTTGTCTATAAGTAGCAGGTGCCACTTTTTGTGCCCATACCACTTTTTACCAACTTTTCCATTTTTTGTACTTTCTCTTAGATATTTTACAGCATTGTTTGGAGGGATTTTTGATGCCCTAATTTCATTTCTCTTCATCTAGCAACCATCTTCCACAAAAAGAAGGTGGATTCCCATCCAACTTCGATTATTCGACTTGGATGTTGATCAACCCTCTTTTCTTACTGGCCGACCAAGCTACCATGAAAATGAGTAGCTAAGTCTCATTTTGTCAAGGTTAGATGTAGGTGATTTCCAAGCTTTGTGTGTAAATGTAAGGATCCTCATATGTAAACTCTTTAACGGTAAATATATGATGAAAACTTTGTTTCTATTTAAAACTCTTTGTGTTGGTATTTGATCGAGAGATGTTTACCGATTCTTGACCTAGGTTTTCATCCAAACTTGTTTGTTAGCTAGAGATAGTAACGAATGATTTTGTTCACCATAAGGTTGAACCAAAACGTTGTCTTTTTGATAGATTGTGTTCGAGAGAAACAATGGATCAAAATGACAAAACTCACAATGGGTGTTCGAGAGAAACGCATTGAGAGGACTTTGTGAAATTATTTATCATCTAAAGGAGTTTATAATATTGTTGACCGTGCAAAAACATGCAAAGCAAATGTAATCATTGAAACCTAACTCTGACAATATTTCTCATATTAATCAAAACGTAACTTTTACCGCAATTAATTACTTTGTATGCAAGATAACTTGATTAAAACCCAAAACCCTAGTGTTACTTTAAGTTAAGATTAATTCAACCATTGAACGGCAGTGATATCTTACAATCTCTGTGGATACGATAACAAAACCCGACACTTAAAAACTGTCTTCAACAAGGTGCCACGATGTATACCAAGGTGAAAAAGCCCATGAAAAAGGTATTCGCTACCCGATTACAATTGATGTTGCAACCGACAGGGCTTATGGTGAAAATGCTGAGGATTTTATGGGTTACATGTGTTACAAGGTAGAAGTAAAGTGAGTGTTTTAATAGATAGTTTGCACACGTTGAAGATGATTTGAAAAATAACATATGGACATAGATTATGGCATTTATTTTGAATTTTATGATTTATTTTACAAGTATAAATGATAATTTTTTTAATACTAATAACAATTGTATTGTGTAGACATATAAGGTGTTTGATGTTAGTCTAGATGATAATATGGTGAAAAAGAAATTGCTTACATATGTTAGTGAGCGTTGAAGGGGATTTAAGACACAACTCACCTGTGATTATATTACTCATCCAAGAGACGAAAATGACCTTGAACATAAGCCTCCATACTTGATGTATTCATTTATTAATTAGGATGTTTGGGAGAAATTTTTAAAGTCTCACACCACTCCTGGATTCTAGGCTAACAACCAAAAAGGAAAGTATAATAGATCTAAAAACATCTCTCCACAAAGCTTATCTCGTGGTGGATATGAAAAACTTAAAAATAAGATGATTGAATAAAAAAGTAAACAAAGGGAATTGGAGTTGGTAGATTCTATAAGACTTTATCGCACTCCATTTCCATGATCACGCCTTGAGAAATGGAAGATGACACGTCTAAGAAAAGGCAGCGAGTTCATATCAAAGGCCACACGCGAGGTGGATAAAAATATTATAAGTAGATACTTTTTTCAATAATATTTATTTTAAATAAATCAAGTTGGTAAATATATATGTGTTGTAGAAGCGATTGGAACCGAGGACCATCATGGGTGTGTCTGTGGTCTTGGAAGAGGTGTTGGCTTAAAGTCACATTTTGGACCATCTAAATCATATAGAAAAGTAAACCGTATGAGAGACATTGAAGAGATATTTGTTGTACATGTGGGGGAAGGTGAGGGAGAAGTGGATTCAGGAGGAGAGGGAGAGTTTGTTACAACAGGTGCGAGAGACTGTCCAAAAGGATCAAGAGAAGCGAGAGAGGTTGGTCGAGGAGGAGCGAAAGAAGTCGAAGGAGGAAGAGCTTTAGAGGATGTCGGAGAAGTGTACTCGCGATGTGTTTGAGGTATAAGTATAAGTAAAAAATATGTGTTGTATGTTGTTGTTTTTATTATTTTCATATTTTAATTTTTGTATTGTATCTCTATTGTTTTTATGATGCAGAAATTGAATTCATTGAGTCTACTCAACCAATCAATTTCAAATGCTCAATTGTGCATTCATGATAAAGTTATGGGTTGTACAAGCACGAAAACCAGGACAATATTGAAAGCACACCACCACAAGTAGATAACACTAAGAGACTTTCAATGACATTAGATAATATTCTAGACATCTGCCAGGATATTAAATTAAGTCATGATCCAGATCAGTCTTTCGTACTTCCTAAGACTTATGTTATAGAATTTTTGAAGGGAGATGAATGGCTAGACAATACCATATTACAATTGTGGTTCTCGTAAGTATAATTTTTACGTTGATTTCTATTTATATTCATGCGTCCTCGTACTTTAACATAAATTTTTGACTCTTGCCGGTTCTTGCATGCGATGTGTGTTGACAAGAATCTAAAAAAATATGATTTCATAGATCCATCACACATTAACCTTCATGGTGATATGTTACCAAACAATATCACTCTTCATGCACAAGAGATGTTGTTGAATGAGATCAAAGCATATTATTTGGCCCCGCTTTTCCGCCCGTAAGTATTAATTTGTGTTTTCATTTATAAATTAATTATATATATATTATTAAATATTCTGAATGTTTATGCAGTATTCATGGTAACTAATAATCATATGTCCGAAGTAAAATGTTGTTGTGTTTTGCTCGTTGCACAAGGAACTTGACGAAGTTACGATTAACACTTTTAGTGTGTAAGTGGTATTATTTTTAATACTCAAATTTTACACTTAATTTTGAATAATTTTTATTCATGTTTAATTTTAACTGACATGTGTAGAGCGGTGGAGAGATACAGCGCATTCAAACGTAATGTACTTAGTAAAAAATCAAAGTTCTATTATCCAAAAGTAAGTGTATTACTTGTGTTTTTTGATATTCTTTTATTTGTGTGTTATTGGTGATATAAATATATGAAAATCATTTGTAGTGGCGAAAACAACCCAACATCCATTCTTGTGGATACTATGTTATGATATTTCATATTGTCTCCGCAAGCAATAAATGGATGAACTAAGCATAAGGTATTAGCTTAATCCATATACATGTAATTTATGTATATTTCTTAAGTTAATGTTTTTGTTGTTGTTAACTTATCATAATTTAAATTTTCTTCTAATTATAAGAGTTTAACGACATATCACCATTCTCATAAGAAGATATAACTGACATCCGATCACGTTGGATCAGTGTCTTCTTATCTTGTTATGAACCTCAACAACAATACTTTTTCTTGGTTGTTATAAGCTTAATTTATATATATATATATATATATATATATATATATATATATATATATATATATATATATATATATATATATATATATATATATATATATATATATATATATATATATATATATATATATATAGATAGATAGATAGATAGATAGATAGATAGATAGATATAGAGAGAGAGAGAGAGAGGTTTTGTCATTTTTATGTGCAAATATGTAAATTTTGTATTTTGTGTTGATGAGAACAATATAAATTTATACATTTGATTTTGAACACAATGTAAATCTTGTATTGTGTGATGATGAGAAAAATGTAAATTTGTACATTTAATTTTGAAAACAATGCAAATCTTGTAATATGTGTTAATGAGAACAATGTAAAATGGTGTATTTAAAATGATCTGATTCTGGTTCTGTCAATATTCTGTTTCGGTGTAAAAATTCTACAGACCAGTCAAAATAAGCTTAAAAATAAATTATTAACTTGTTATGAACCTCAACAACAATAGTTTTTCTTAGTTGTTATAAGCTTAATTTGTGTGTGTGTGTGTGTGTGTATATATATATATATATATATATATATATATATATATATATATATATATATATATATATATATATATATATATATATATATATATATATATATATATATATATATATATATATATATATAATATATATATATATATATATATATATATATATATATATATATATATATATATATATATATATATATATATATATATATATATATATATATAGTCATTTTTATTATGTGCAAATATGAAAATTTTGTATTCTGTGTTGATGAGAATAAGTAAATGTATACATTTGATTTTGAACACAATGTAAATCTTGTATTCTGTGTTAATGAGATAATTGTAAATTTGTATGTTCAATTTTGAAAACAATGCAAATCTTGTAATATGGGTTGATGAGAACAATGTAAATTGACACATTTAAAATGATCTGATTCCGGTTCTGTCAATATTCTGTTTCGGTGTAAAAATGATAGAGGGCAATCAAAATAAACTTTAAAATAAATTATTAGATTTAACTCTTGGTTATTAACTAAAATTGACGTATCAACATAACTTATTATCTCAAGTGTTGTTGCTAGATATCGAACCAATGACATTTTCTATTATAACCTCGATTTTTAAATAACTGAGGTGTAAATTGACAAGTTTTCATTCCGTCATTCATTAAGTCAAAATAAACTTTAAAATAAATTATTAGATTTAACCTCTTGGTTATTAACTAAAATCGACGTACCAACATAACTTATTACCTCAGATGTTGTTGCTAGATATCAAACCAATGACATTTTCTATTATAACCTCGATTTTTAGATAATTGAGGTGTAAATTGACAAGTTTTCATGCCGCCCTTTATTTGTTGGTTGTGTAAACGAGGTAAAATCTATTTTGTGTATGAGGTGAAATGTATTATTTGTAGTAGTGATTCACCCAAAACCTTAAAGTGGTAGATGTGTGGATTCTCCCGTTTATAAATACTCAAATCTTTATATTTCTAACCAATGTAAGACTTCCTTACTCTACCCACATTTATTTTTTTCAATAAATTAATTCAAATTTTTAAAATAGAAAATATAAAATAATCATCAAAGTATAAATAAATTGATATCAAAATTTTGTGTCAGAAAGCACATTTCATAAATAAAGCACATTTCATAAATAAAATAAATATCACATGCAATAGTTTCTATATGTTGAGCTTGGTTAACCTTGACTAGAACATCACCATTACTATAGGAGGGTCAAATTTTGGGCCATACAAACTTAAAGGAGATAGAGGTAGTGGAACTTATAAAGGATATCACAACTTAAATGAAGAAAAAGTGGGCACGTAAGTGTTTATCTTTTGTTTCTAATTATCTAAGAAGCTACCCACCCAACTTGATAGATTAATGCCTTTTATAGCTTTTCTTTTGTGTCCCTTTGAGAAAGGGGAGGGATGAGTCTAGGGCTATCTTTTATATCAAGAAAAAGAAGAAGGGAGACGGTTTACATCTAACTTTTGATATAATAAAAAGATGTTTTTAAGTTCTTCCACCGTCTTGGGATCATCAAGCTCAATAATATGAAACAAAATTTAAATGAATTCTATTATATGCTTTTAGAGGAATCCAATGAGGGAAGTTCATAGCTTTTTTGCTTTTGAATTTTTGTTTTAGTTTTCATGATGGTTTCTTCGTATTGAAATTAATCAATGTAATATTTATTTTATTTATATTTTATTTTAAAGAACTAAAATTAAATATTTTATATAAATCAATATTAATATAAATTAAATTTGCAAGAACTAAAAAAACGATAAGGAACAATAATAAAAATTAGTATGATGGAATATTTGTAAGTCCAAGAGTGATGAGAGTTTAGGTATTAAAGATATGCATTTAGTCCACAGATTTTATATTAACTTGTACACGGTAAAAGAAGATTTTCCTTTTTTTTTTATTATCTCCAAATTAATTCAAATTGGTTTGTTCAGGATTTATTAAGGAAATGTGAAAAATATGTTAAATTTATCTGATATTTTGTGAGTTATAATTAATTATTATTTTAGTTTATAAAAAATGGATTAATCATGATTTTAACAAGAAAATATAATAAATTTATTTATTATCGATTAAATAATCTTTTTAATTAAAAACATAATATATGAAATCTAATTAATATTATAAAAGTGTGGGTTTTAATCCTCGATCCATAATGGATAGGGACTAAGATTATATATATTATATGGTTAAGTCTCCTATCAATAATCACAAAAAAAAATTAAAAAAAAAATTAAAGACTTTATGATTTATTCGATTGAGAATTGTGTACGAGAATGTGAAATATAGAGAAAGACATTTCTTATTCCCAAATCATATCTAAAACAAGTATTGATGTTATAATGGTGGACTTTTCACTTATATTTGATATCAAAGCTAATCTAACGTGAGTTAGGGCTTAATTGAGAGTTTTGTCCTATAATTATTGTATTGTATCGCTAAATCCAATTAAAGTTAGAATAACTAAAAAAAGTTGATTTGATTACAACAATACTGCTCCAAATTTCCATTTACAACCACTACTAACAGACTCGCCATCAGACCATGTGGAAGTTTTGGACGGCATAAAAGTGTTTGTATCATCTGTCGTTTCCACAATATTTTGCAGTCACTATTTCCTCTTACTCAAGTGAATTTATATATTAGCATGCCTTTGTTAATATATATTGAATAAATAGTATTATTTTAGACTTTTTATAAAATCAATATTAGTTTATATGATTTTATGGTATATTGGGCCTATCGAATATTTTGAGATCCTATCTAATATCTCTTCTATTTGAAGTTGACAGAGTTGGAAGACAAAAAAAAAAAAAAAAAGGAATGCTATATTATTTAAGTTCATGGCTAGTTTATGAATTCTTTTTTGACAAAAGAAATTTGATTTTTATGCAGGAACTTATATAAATTATTCGTGTGATTACCATTAAAGTGAGATCATTCTTTTTAATTTATAAAAATCCCTTTCTAGTTATGGAATGGTTTTCAATTATTACTATAATTGGTTTCCCAAAGAAGAACAATTGTATGTAGAGATTGTAATCAATTAAGGATATAAGTATTGTAGATACTTTATTCTAAGTGAATTATTTGCCCAAAGAAGATAAATTTCTAAACTCAATGTATGCTCACGGAGTAGCTTATTTTTGAAATTTGTGGATGAAGTTGTTGGAGGGGCTTTAGGTTAAAGAATTTATCTTCCCAAATGAGATATATTTTTAAACCTAATGTATGCTCATTGAGTAACTCATATGAGGTTCTGACCTTGGTTGTGACTTGGGTTTGCACATTTCACATAAAGGGGATTTCGTGATAATGTTGGCCTCTTCGTAATATCTTATGTTCATTAAAGCTATATCTTGCATTTATTATTTGTTCTAATGCATTCTTGTTTTGTCTCAACAATGACATTCTCTATGAACAACTGTTATGCTTATATTTAGATCCCCAATGAGTCTAATTTAAAGAAATTGAAGAAAAACTAAGAGTTTTCATTAGGGATTATTGATCTTGACATGGCACTACGTAAAACCAAACTTGTGATCGATGTTCAACGTACACCTGAAGAAAAAGAAAAATTAGCTAAGTGGGAGAGAAGTAACCGAGTCAGCTTGTATGCTATTAAGAGGACCATTTTTGAACATCTGATTAGCGGATTACCTGAGATAAAGGATGTTAAAGAATATCTTACTGCTATTGGAGAGAGTGTTGGAACAAGATTGTTCATATCCCTTGGGTTTTTATGATAATAAAGTACTTGAAGAACAAATGGGTATACTAACATATGTTCAAGTGTGTAGGATCACAAGCATAAAACTAATCCTGATTGAAAGCATATGTGGAGAAATAATATAAGTTTGATTCTGATTGATCAGAATCTGATGACTCTGAATTATTCATCAGCCTCTAAAGGTTCAGACTCTGGTCATATGTTCTTACTTCTTGTAACATCTCACACTCTGAATGTTTGAAGAGTCGCTGATCCGTTCACTGTACCAAAGCAGATTTGTCTTTTCAAAGCTCCATATTTCTGGACAGAGTCAACTAGGGTTTCGTTTTGTAAGACTTAAGGAATGATGATGTGACCTCTTTAGTTTGTTCTACCTTTTGGTAGATACCTAGTACTCCGGAAGGTGTTGTGAACAATACCATTATTCAGTGGATAATACTGAAATTCTAGAAAGCAGATCCCTGATGTCGAACACGATGTCACGACCTCAGGGTTTGCATATTATCACAAAACAAATAATAGTAGGATAAATAAAATAGTAAATAACACACACAGTTGTTAACCTAGTTCGGTGCAACGTCACCTACATCTATGGGCTACCAAGCCAGAAAGAAAATCCACTATCACAGAATTAGTTTGAAGTCCTAAACAACCTCAGTGTTTACAGACTTCTCTCCTAATCTATACTTGTGGAGCTTTCTATCTAGAGAAACCCTGGATATGAGACCCCTCTCACTTCCTCCAATCACAAGATAACACACAGCAGAAAATTATAATCCACCCTTGCTCAAAAGCTTATGAGGGATAGTAAATTACAACTCAATACACTCAGTCCAATTAAAGCATCAATGTGATACTCAAATGGCTCACGTAAAACACACATGAAACCCTAATGGAAACAGAATTCTACACTTCTTTTGATACATTCCTAGGTTAAGAACTCCTCTATATATAGCAGTGATATGCATGGGCTTTGGCCTTTGATATGAAGCAGATCCAAGATCTCTTCTCAATCTTCTGAAGATATGAATATCATTAAATCAAATGTTTCCTAATATGTCTTGACATTGTTCCTTCATGTACAAGTCAAGATACGATATTCTTCAATCACAGGGAAACACACAATACATTACAAAAACTAAATCTTTAGAGAATTTATAGGAAGCACAATTAAAGATACTAAACCTCACAACTAACACAAGTTGGATTATGCAGAATGTTGAAGCAACATGTCAGGACATCTTATTCAACATCTTGCAAATACTTGTTTTTTTTCAAAAAGCAGCCAATCACCAAAAGACAAACCTAACAATCTCCCCCTTTGGCAAATTTTTGGCTAAAACAATCTTTGCAAGGGTCAGTTGTCAATAAATAGAATGGTTAGACAAAAGGATGTATATCAACAAGAAAGAATACAACATCCTTTACCACACAGTCAATAGAGGTAAGCGCAGCGAATCAATATGCTTCACATAATAAACAATAAAGGCCCACAGGAAAAAAATCCTTCTATCTTAGATAGGATGTCAGGACATTGTTCCTGACATCATGAACAACAGAACCAAATCACTAGATCAGGCAGTCCCCCCGAGTATTAGAACAACGGGCCGAGTTTCCCCAAGGGAGACTCCCCTTACAAACTTGCACACATGCTCTCCCTCAAAGAGAAACCCATCTAAACAGACAAATATACCAGTCCAACACAGTCAAAACACACTAACTACTCCCCCTTTTTAGCCATAAAGTTGTTAAAGGAAAACTCAATTACCATACCTGCAAAGTCAGTCACACAAAATTAAGAGGGTTACAAACCAAGAAGCACATAAGGGTGCAAAAAATAGAATTTAGGGCATAATCCACAAAAAACAACAAAGTTAGGAACAACACACAAAAGACCTAGAGAACATTAATTTTCACCACTGCTAGTATATTCCTCATCACTAGTAATAGTTATGTCTTCATTTTCCTCTTCTTCATCAGTTCCATCAACTTCCTCACCACCTTCCTCTTCAGAAAGATCCTTAATCAACATTTCAAGTTTTCATTTCCTTTAAGTACAGTTCTTAATAGTCTCATCCAAAGTCTTGCAGGTGTCTTTCAGCTCAGTAAGAATGATCGTTATGTCAGTGGACCTTGAAGAAGTATGCCCAGATGTCATGGCAACGTCTGGGACATGTTTTCCAGTGAACAGTCTATAATGCAATGAGAGAGGAGAGTCCCTTTTGCAAATACTGTCAGAATTGACCAATATGCTGAGGTGTTGACTCATGATAACTCCACAAATCAAAGAGGGAAAATCTATAGGCATTTTTACAGCATAAGATGCAACATGTTTCATAGTCTGATAAAAAACATAAGCCCCAAAATCAAAATTTGACTTAGGCCCAACAATGTAGATGAACTTACCTAGCCTAGTAGCTATATTGGAGGCGTGATTGGCAGGAACCTAATTAGCAGCTCCAATTCTATGGAGAACAACATACTTGGCACTCAAGGCACTAATAGACAATTTTCCTTTCCTTGGCCATTCTTTTACTTGCTTAGCTATGATCTCTTTGTAGATGAAATTGTTTGAAACTTCAATTTCAGCTTGTTCTTCTTCATTTCTTCCTAAGAACCTGTTGATTATTTCAGGATAAAAATCCACACATCTTCCTCTTACATACACTTTTCTGAATTCCTTGCTCCTTTTGTTGTCACACTCTTTGGAGATGTTCATTATAAGTTTTTTGACCAATATCTCATAGCACTTCCTAAAACCTGTTACAATTTTCATCAGACCAACTTCTTGAATCAGACTTAGCACCTATTTACATTCAAATGCATCCTTCCACAATTCCCTTTCCAATGCTAACCTTCTTTGATAAACATATTTCCATTTTTCAATATTTTCCACAGAGTGAAAAAAGATGTTGTAAAGTGGTACTCAAGAATGTCGGATGGAATCTTCTTCCCATAGGCTTGCTTTCTGGAAGTGGAGATGATGTATTGAACATTGTGTTCGACATCCTGATCAAATTCACTAGACTCAGTAGGAACTTCCTTCCTTTTCAGGGACTTCTTCTTAAGTGTAGGAGTAACCACCTTGCTCCAACTTTTAGTGGGACCAACATTATCCTTCTTTCTGACAAATTTGGAGGGAGTGTTGGAGGACCCAACAGCTTGATCCTTCCTATTCTTCAACCGTTTAGCTATGCCAGGAGCCAATCGTTGACCAATAGAAACATCATCAGAGTCTAATTCCTCAATATTAATAATGTAAGTGGGTTGATCAACAAGGTTTTTATCTTTGTTACCCAACTCATTAAGAATATCTTCTGACCTTTCTTTGTCTTGAGATTTCTCAGGAGAGAGAGTAGAAGCATGCACATCAGGATCATTTATGGGGTTCTTAAAACTGTTATCTGGTTGGGCCAAGGATGTGAAGACATCGACACAACATTTGCCTTGGGGTCAATCCCTAAAACCTGAGAGATAAACACCAGGATGTTCTTATCAACATCATCTCTATCAGCAACGATCACACTATATTTACTCAAGGCAGTAACAAAGCTAGGTTTATTGCTGGTTCTAGAAGCTTCAACATTTTCAACAGCATTTGTCACAGCGGGGCAACCTTCATTAATACCAACATTAGGTTTGATGCTGATGGGATCAAGATACAAGTTAGTCATGGACATGTGTTTATTCACACCAGTGAGGGGTTCAGGATCATTCATATTGCTTGCAGTTATGGAGGGAGTGGAAGTGGTACTTACTTTTGTAGGCTTGCTTTTTCTTGAGGAAGAGGTTCTGGCCTTTCTCATGGGGGTTGCATGGACATGAATGATTGAGAGAGGAACAACATCAGTGATGACATTTGAGAGATCTATCTCAGTGCCACTAGTATTAGGGTTTGCATGTTCTTTGGAAGATTTGCTTGAAGTGGAGACAAAAGGTTGTGACATTTTGGACAATTTTGGTGGAGAGGTGATTGAGAGATGAAGTTGTTCGAGAATACGTTTGAGAGATAGAATACAAAGGTTAGCGTGAGGGTGTCGTGTTGGGAAGATAAGAAGGATGTGTAATGATGGACTTTGAGTTTTGTGCATAGTTAAGTGGAGGGAAGAGAAAATTTGATTTCTTTTTCCCTTCTTAATTAATTGTTATAAATCTTCAAGCATATAAATGCCTAATTCTCCCCTTAGTTTTTCGAATTTATTTGCATCTAGGGATTTTGTAAAAATGTTTGCCAGTTGCTTTTCAGTAGTTACATGCTCAAGAGTGACAATTTTCTCTTCCACCAGATCCCTAATGGAGTGATGCCGAATATTAACATGCTTAGTTCTACTGTGCTGAATAAGGTTCTTGGAGATGTTAATATCAATTAGGTTGTCACAGTACAATGTCATGACATCTTGTTGGACATTGTATTCTTCTAACATTTGTTTCATCCAAATCAACTGAGAACAACTACTTCCAGCAGCAATATATTCAGCCGCAACTATGGATAAGGACACATTATTTTGCTTCTTACTAAACCAAGATATTAGATTATTTCCCAAGAAGAAACACCCTCAAGAAGTACTTTTTCTATCATCAACACTACTTGCCCAATCGACATCATAGTATCCAGTCAATAAAGAGTTTGCATTGTGAGAATACAACATTCCATATTCACGGGTTCCATCGATATACTTCAAAATCCTTTTAACTTGAGTAATGTGACTCATTTTGGATTCAGATTGATATCTAGCACAGACTCCTACAACAAATGTAATGTTAGGCCTACTAGTTATGAGATAAAGCATACTACCAATCATACTCCTATACAGGCTTTGATCTGAATTTGTTCCTTTTTCATATTTGGTTAGTTTTAAATGAGTTGGTGCATGTGCCCTTTTATGGATTGCATTGTCCATTCCAAACCTTTTCACTATGTTCTTGGCATACTTGCTTTGAACGATATAGAGCTTTCCTCAATTTGTAAACATGATCTGGAAAGCTAGGATCTGTGAACCCCTTGGGTTGTTCAACATAGACTTCTTCATTTAAGTACCCATTTAAGAAGGCACTTTTTACATCCATTTGAAATAGTTTGAATTTAATAAGGCATGCCACTCCTAACAGAAGTCTGATTGACTCAAGGCGAACTACGGGGGCAAATGTCTCATCAAAATTGACCCCTTCAGTTTGGGTGTATCCTTGAGCAACAAGTATGGCTTTGTTTCTGGTCACAGTCCCTTTTTCATCAGATTTGTTCTTGTAGATCCACTTTATTCCAATAACATTCATTCCTTTAGGTCTGGAAACTAAGTCCCATACTTCATTTCTTATGAATTGACCTAATTCCTCTTGCATTGCATTGATCCAAAATTCGTCAGTCAAAGCTTCCTTCACATTTTTAGGTTCAAACTTAGAAACAAAGCATGCATTTGAGATCACATCTCTAGATCTTATGGTAACTCCTTCATTAAGGTTTCCGATTATAATATCTGTTGGATGGTCTTTCTGTATTCTAATTGAGGGACCTTTGTTGACTTGAGGGTTATCAGGTTCAACACATCCTGATTCACTATCTAATTCAATTACTTCCTCATTTTTAGTTGGGTTGATATGCTGAAATGATGTCTCGACATTAGATTCAACATCTGTCCCTTTTTCTTAGATATTGGCATCCACTACCACATTGATGGATTCCATTATGGCTTTGGTTCTGGAATTAAAGACTCTATAGGCTTTGTTGTTTGTAGAGTATCCAAAAGTATACCTTCATCACTCTTGGGATCCCTCTTTCTTCTTTGTTCACGATCAGCTAAAATGTAGCATTTGCTTCCAAATATGTGACAGTATTTGACTGTGGGCTTCCTTCCTTCCCATAATTCATAGAGAGTTGTTGAGGTTCTGGTTCTTAGGGTGACTCTATTATGAAGCATGACTCTAGCTTATTCTTGGAGAGTTATGTTCTTATGTTCCACAACCTCGTTTTGCTGTGGGGTGATAGGATAGGAGAACTCATGCCCAATGCCTTCAGAGGAGCGGAAATCAGCAAATCAGTTATTTTCAAATTCTTTCCCATGGTCACTTCGAATCCTGATTATTTCACTTTCCTTTTCTCTTTGAATCCTTTGACATAGATCTTTGAACACCTCAAAAACATAAGATTTTTCTTTGATGAAGTTCACCCATATGAACCTTGAAAATTCATCAACAAAAACATAGGCGTACTTTATCCCTCCAAGGTTCTCAACCCACATAGGTCCCATTAGGTCCATATGAAGGAGTTCCAGAACTTTCGAGGTCATCTGATGTTGTAACTTTGGATGTGGCATCTTGGTTTGCTTTCCAATTTGACACTCACCACATATTTTACCTTCTTAGATCTTGAGTTTTAGAATGCCTCTGATGGCTTCTTTTGACACAATCTTTTTCATCCCCTTCAGATGTAGATGTCCAAGTGTTTAGTGCCATAGATTAACTTCGTCTTCTTTGGATATCAGGCATGTATGAGTGTGGGTTATTTCTTTAGAGGACCATAAGTAGAATTTGTCCTTAGACATTACTCCCTTCATTAGCACTTCATTTTTTTCATTTGTGACAAGACACTCTGATTTTGTGAAGTTAACTTTAAGACCTTTATCACATAGTTGACTAATACTAATCAGATTAGCAGTTAAACCCTTTACCAGCAGGACATTATCGAGATTTGGAAGTCCAGTACAAGCTAGTCTTCCAACCCCTTTAATTTCACCTTTGGCCCCATCTCCAAACGTGACATGGCCGGTTGAGTATGTCATGATGTTTTCAAGGAACTTCTTGACATCTGCCATGTGCCTGGAACAACCACTATCACAATACCAGTCTTCACTAACTAAAGCTCTTAGAGAGGTGTGATCTATAAAGTTGGTGTTGATAGTCTTAGGTATCCACTCCTTTTTTGGTTGACCCTGAGTTGTGTTGGGTACCTTAGATATCCATATAATATGAAACAGAAAGGTTTGATATGTCTATATTTTCCACAGTAGTGACATATCCAGCGAGATGATCTTCCTTTAGTGTGAAGGTTCTGATGATTGGCATGATGTTGAGACAAAGGTTTTGACATGGCAGGTTTAGACTCCTCTCCTGGAAGAACAAAGTTGGTCATCGATGATTCTCCTTGGCTATGAAGAGATTGATTTTTGAAGCCAATCCCTCTTAGATCTCCAGCTGCTTTTCCAATTTGTAAAACTTTATCTAACATGTTATACCCCTTATTTAGCATTTTAACAGATTTTTTCATGTTGTTAAGTTTGGAAGACAACAATATCACTTCATTTTGGAGCTCAAAGATGGTGAATTACAAACCTTCTTTTTCAACTTGTAGTTGAGATATAATTTTCTTATGTTTTTCTCCCAGCAGACACACTTCTTCACTTTTGATGCGAAGCTCTCTATATGAAGCATCTAGTTCTTCACAGGATAGTTCTTCATCACATGAATCATCATCAGATTCACATATTCCATTTAAAGCAGTAACATGTTTATCAGCTTCCTCCTCAGGTTCACTTTCCGAGTTGTCCTCATCAGACCAAGAAACAGATAGACCTTTGTTTTGTTTCTTGAGATAGGTAAGAGATTCAACTCTAATGTGTCCAAAACCTTCACACCCATGACACTGAATTCCTTTACCTTGATTTGATCTCTCTTCAGTTCTTGATCTTATCTGGTAGTATTCCTGATGTCAAGAGGGATGTTCTTGACATTGGGTCTTGACTTCCTGTCAACTCTCTTAAGAACCTTATTCAATTATCTTCCTATAAGCACTATAACATTGGCCATTCCTTTATCAGTATCCAAATCACATTGGTTTTGTTCATCTTCAATGTTGGATACAAATGTTATGCTCTTAGTTTTATTTTCATTTATGTCACTAATACCTAACTCAAAAGTTTTGAGAGATCCAATAAGCTCACCTACTCTCATGGAGATGATGTCTTGAGCTTCCTCAATATTTGTGACCTTCATATCAAAAAATTTAGGTTGAAACCTTAGAATGTTTCTCACCAATTTTTCTTCTGTCATCCTTTCTCCCAAAGAACTAGATGAATTAGCTATTTCAAGAATACTCATGTGAAAGTCATGGATATTCTCATCATCTTTCATCTTTAGATTTTCAAATCTGGTAGTGAGAAGCTGAAGTCTATACATCTTTACTTTTGATGTGCCTTCATGAGTAGTTTTGAGGATTTCTCAGGCTTCTTTAGCTACAGTACAGGTATTAATCAACCTGAATATATTTTTTCCCACACCATTGAATATGATATTCAAGGCTTTGGAGTTTCCAAGAGCCAATTCATCTTCTTCATTGGACTAGTCCTCTTCAGGTTTTAATTAAATAATTACCTTTCCATCCTTGTCAA
Organism: Lathyrus oleraceus; assembly: GCF_024323335.1. Taxonomy (NCBI): domain Eukaryota; kingdom Viridiplantae; phylum Streptophyta; class Magnoliopsida; order Fabales; family Fabaceae; genus Lathyrus; species Lathyrus oleraceus. Next base: position 79,441,048 of record NC_066579.1, on the reverse strand, counting down.
TCACAACAGGATGTTCCCATCCTCTAATGACAACTTTCCATGTCTTGTTGTCCATAGATTTTAAGAAAGTCACCATCCTTGCCTTTCACTAATCATAGTTGGATCCATCTAAGATGGGGGGTTCTGTTGATAAATCTTCATTCCTTGTCCATGGTGCCAGAAAGTATCTTCTCTGAATCTCACCCAGATACAGAGCAGGATGCCTGCTCTGATACCAATTGAAATTCTGGCAAGCAGATCCTTGATTCAAACACGATGTCACGACCTCAAGGTCTGCACATTATCCCACAACAGACAATAACGGGATAAATAAAATAGTAAATAACACACATAATTGTTAATCCAGTTCGGTCCAACGCCACCTACACCTAGGGGCTACCAAGCCAGAAAGGAATTCCATTATCACAAAATTAGTTTGAAGTCCTGAACAACCTCAGTGTTTATAAACTTCTCTCATAATCTCTACTTATGGGTGTTTCTATCTAGAGCAACCCTAGATATGAGACCCCTCTCACTTCCCTCAATCATAAGATAACACACAACAGAAAAGCATAATCCACTCTTGCTTAAAAGCTTATGAGGGATAGTAAATTACAACTCAATACACTCAGTCGAATTCAAGTATCAATGTGATACTCGAATGGCTCACATGAAACACACACTAAACCCTAATGGAAACACAATTCTACACTATTTTCGATACATTCTTAGGTTAATAACTCCTCTATTTATAGTAGTAATACACACGGGATTCGGTCTTTGATACGAAGCAGATCCAAGATCTCTTCTCAATCTTCTGAAGATATGAATCTCATTAAATCAAATGTTTCCTAATATGTTTTGACATTGTTCCTTCGTGTACAAGTCAAGATACAATCTTCTTCAATCACAGAGAAACATGCAATAGATTACAAAAACTAAATCTTCATAGAATCTGTAGGAAGCACAATTAAAGATACTAAATCTCATAACTAACACAATCTGGATTATGCAGAATATTGAAGCAACATGTCAGGACATCTTGCAAATACTTGTTTTTCCAAAAAGCAACCAATCACCAAAAGACAAACCTAACAAATACTTCTAACCAGATATGTTTACCAACATCTCTATTTCCATGCTTCTTCACTAAGTTTTCTCTTATGTTTAAACCCTCCAACAACTCTTTCTCTACCTCTATAAAAGGAAGTTGAAGATTTGAAGGAAGGTGTACAACAAAAACGTAATACAATATCTTGAGCTTAAGTCTGAGCTTTCATTTGTAATTTTTATTGCATAGGATCTTAAGATTTCTTATCTTTGTATATATTAGAAATCTTAAGAGGTTATGAACCTTTGTGGTTGTTGCACAACTGTTATACTTCTGATGGTGTATCTAAGTATAGTGGTTACCATATCTACTAAACTATTTTTTTAAAGTAGAGGAAGTCTCTTGCCTACATGCTTGATTAAAGAAGTCTCATGTATGTATACTTGGGCAGTGAAGTCTCTTTCTAGGTTGATTGATCAGAAGTCTCTTGCAAGATTTCTTGAGTGGAAGTCACTTTCTAAGTTGATTGAGCAAGTGAAGTCTCTTGCAAGTGCGTTTGAGCAAAGTGTAATATGTTGATTATAGTGAAAAGCTCTTATTAAGGCAAGGGGATTGGGCAACTCTCAGTTGAGGAGAGGAACCTGGATAATCTTTATGTGTTTCTTGATTTTACTTCTAATATTTATTATTTACGTTGTTACTACCACTTCTGATATCAGACTCTGAACATTGTTTAGATTCTGAAGTTGCTTGATCATAAGCATAATGAGTTTTTGGGATACACAATTCAACCCCCCCATCTTCTTGTGTATATTTATCATATTCAGTTGGCATCGGAGCCTGGTTTGTACTAAACATAGAACTGTGGTACAAAAAAGGATCTTGAGAAAAATACTCTTTCCATCATGGTTGATAGTCATGAAGTAACTAGCCTTGTTGGAGGTTCTATTCGTGATAAACCAACCATGATCAAAGTACATATGGTAAAAACAATTATACTACTAGACCACCAATATTCAGTGGTGACTCTACTGAATTTGAATGGTGGAAGAGCAATATGTACACTCATATCATTGGTTTGGATGATGAGTTATGGGATATATTGGAAGGTGGCATTGACTTTCATGTCAATGGTGTTGGAATGGTTTATGACAGAAAGTCTGTCACTCCTGATCAGAAACGGATTTATAGAAAACATCATAGAGTGAAAGGTATTTTGGTTGATGCATTACCTCATTATGAGTATATAAAGATTATTGATAAGTCTACTGCTCAGACCATCTTTAATTCTTTATGTGCTACCTATGAAGGTAATCAACAAGTTCAAGAAGCTAAGGCATATCTTCTAGTTCAGCAGTATGAGATATTCATAATGAAGATTGATGAGAACATTGAATCTATGTTCTCAAGATTTCAAGTTCTTATGTCTAGACTTCAGGTCCTGAACAAGAGCTATACCCATATGGATCATGTCAGAAAGATTCTTAGGAGTGTTCCTACCAAATACATACCTAAAGTAACCGTTATTCAAGAAGCTAAAGATTTAAACTCTTTAAGTCTTGAAGGTCTTGTTATAAATCTCCAAAGTCATGAAATGGAGTTAAATGGAGATGATCATGAAAAGCAAGTCAAACTGTGGCTTTAAAATCCGTTGGGAGATCTGAGAAATTCTATCAAACAAAAATCTCAAAGAAGCCACTCATGATGAAGCTTCTGATGAAGAAACTGATGATGGTGAATTAGCTTTATCATCAAAAGATTTCAACACTTGACCAGGAAGAATAAAATATTTTCTGGAAGAAGAGATGGCTTCAAATGGTCAAGTTCTGGGAGTAACGATTATGATGGTTATTACAACTGCAAGAAGCCTGGTCACTTCAGTGCTGAATGTCCTGATCTTCAAAAATACAAAGGTAGAAAGGAAAGTTTCCAGAAGAACAACTTTAGAAGAAAGTTGAAGAAAAATCTCAGGGAGACATAGGAAGAACTTGACAATGAATGAGAAGATGAAGAAGCAAATCTTGCCTTGATGGCCTCAACTTTCTTAAACTCAGAATCTGAAGATGGTTATGACTCATAGTCAGAAGACACAAAACATGTATTTTCTAATATCTCTAAATCTGATTTAAGTACTATGTGTCATGATCTTATAGAAATATGCCATCAGAAAGCCAGACATATGAAAACTTTAAAGAAGAAATATGATCTTTTAAAAGATGAGCTAAATGTTTCTAAATAAAAAATTGAAAGACTTGAAAAAGAACAAATTACTTCAATAAAAAGTATGTCTGACAAACCTCTAGATAAAAATGAATTAGCTCTTCAAAACTTCACTTTATCTGGATGTGAAAGAAACAAACTTGCTTCCATGATCTATGGAGTAAGTAAGAGAAAATGGGAGGGTATTGGTTATCATAAAAAAAAATCTTATGATCCAAGGATGAATATCTTGATGAAACCATCATACTCTTCTTCTTCAAGCATTAATCAAAAGGGTTTGGATGCTTACTATAGCGGTAAATTCATGACCACTGAGCTATTGGTTAACTCAATGTCAATAAAACCAGAGTCGTCACCGCACTTTTATTATTTCCAAAGGAAAAGGGAGAAAGTACGAACAAAACCCAAAGATAAGAAGTTTTAAAATCAAAACTAATAAAATGTCAGATATTACAAGTAAGGGGGTTGGTTACACAGAAGGAAGGTATTAACACCCAAAGTGTCATAGGTACTCCTAAGGATCCCTTTTAATGTGTACTTATTTTGGTTGCAAAATGTTTGTTTTAAAAATAGAATGATGGGATGAGAAAAGAATTCATTATTTACATTTTGTGTTTGATAAGACTTTTGGTCTTATGCCTACGTACCAACATAAATTAGGGATCAAAAGCTTGTCGTTCATGGTAGAAATTTCAAAAATGGGTGCATTGATTTTAACAAAAACTTAAATATCTTTTGTTATAAATGGGAGAATACTAAACCAAACATCCACCGATAATGAGGGCTTTACAAAATTTAAGAGGGAGAGCTCCAACTCGGATTAAATCAACAAGTATGCCTCTAACCCCTAGTAAATGGAAAGTCTTACACTTAGCATATCATGGAATGGGAGAATTACATCTCAACCACGAATAATTCAAATCTAAATGCTTTTTTCTAAGTTTAAAAGGAAAGAGGCACCAAGTGTCAAAAATGATTAGATGAGGTTATTATTTATTTATGGTCTTTTTGAAAATAAAGTCAATATGATTAAGTCTTTTTACAAGTTTGATTAAGAAAATAGTTTGAAAGTCAATGGCATAAGGCCAAGGTTTCTACTCATTAAAACAAGTCTAAGTTGAAAAACAACAAGCAAAGAAGTTTTGAAAATGAGAAGGAGATTTTTAAATTAAAGAAGAAAGAGGTGGAGATGAAGAGGCTATCTTAGACAAGATTAAGAGTTCTTAGTTGAAAAGATCTAACCCATGAGAAGCATCCACAAGAAAATAGTGTCAGATAGAAAACCATTTCCTTTGGATTGCCAAGAAAATAGCAAAGCCATAACCATCTAAGCAATTAATAAGAAAATCAATGGTATCAATAAATATAACCAATCATCCAAGATATCACTCCAAAGCAAGCAATCTTCAATGTCCTTTATGTGTATCAGATGAAAAATCCCTTGAAACATACTCAAAGAGAAAACATTAAATAATAACAATAAAATCAAAATAACAATTTAGACAAAGAGAAAGAGTGTATCAGATAAACCTAAGGGAGTCTCTCAAGTTTGTGTCATATGAATGACATTGGCGATATTTTTGGTCTCAAATTAATGGCATTGGCCAAGTTTTTTCCATAGCTCAGGAATGTTGCTTAAACAATGTCCATAGGTCCAAATCAAGTCACAGACAAAGATCCACCAGTCCACCAATGTGTTTTTTTGTTTTTATTAAGTGTTTTAAGGTCCTAAGACCACAAACTAAATATGATCACAAGCACAAAATATAATGGCTCAAGTGAGCAAAAAAATGAAAATAATTAAAGCATAAACATAGGCCCAAGTGGGCAAAGAGAAAATGACTAAAGCATAAACAATTTGTATGAATGTAAATGACAAGAAATGATAAAGTGCAAGAATTTAAATTGCATTAAAGTAAATGACACGAAAAATAAATGTTAGTTGTCAAGTTAGTATGTTAATTTGTTCCTTGAGGCAAATTTATCGCTATGTTAAGCAATCGTAAGTAGGCTTATGTAGAAACCATACCTATCGGAGGTTGATCAGTAATAATGTTGGTGTTAATGTATGCTAGAGACAAGGTATCCAAGACCAAGATCCTAAAGTATACCACACACAGAAACAAGAGAGGATGAGCCTATCTCAGTCAAGCCTATGTTGATTCATCTAACATAAGGTCATTGGTGAATCAACTAGCCAATGATCCCTGAGAAGTCATTTTCCAAGAGATGATTAGGGAAGAAATGAGATGAAAATGAAGAGATGAAATAGAGGGGATCCCAAATTGGTCAAGGGATGAACCTAACTTGATCAATACCATTCATTCATCTGAGGGATGAAGTTTTAAACTTCATCAACCTCCTAAATCCAATGGTATTGACCAAGTCAAGGTCCAATTCAACCAAGACCAAGGCCAAACAGAAGTAAGGTCAACATAAGGTCAATACAAAATCTTACCAAAGCATTAAATCAATTAAACTATTTTTAACACATTTTTAAAAATGAAGAAAAATAAGTTATCAAATATCAAAAACCTAAAACCCCTTCCAAATACCAAAGAAATGGTCAAGGGATTTATCATAAGTCAAGTAAGGTCAAAGGACCATTGACTATTTTTTTTGGTATTCTTCAAAAGTCAGAAGTAATTAAAAACTAATTAAAAGAAGTTAAAAATCACAAAATTCACCAAAAATATTAAACTTAATCCAAAAATTAATTTTAAATCATAAATAGGGAGAAGAAAATATTTGTGAATTTTTGGTGTTGGTCCCGTAATTTTTGGATCAAAAATGAATTTATGGTGAATTTTAAAAGAAATGGATATTTAAAAATAAATTTAGAAAAATGAAATAAAAAGGAAAACCAGGAATCATCATATCGCCCCTCATTAATTGAGGTGGCATATCTGATGATCCAAAGTGCGTGTTCCATGTGTTCCCTCAGTCAACGCGCCACACAAATGGTAATCACAAATAAATGCTCATATTAAAAGATGGAAGAGAGATCCAAGGGTGGTGGCATTTACACGCCACCATCGGAGCCCTAGCTCTAGTTGTCTTCTCCGGTGAGGGTCACCAGACTGTCAAGAACGAACTTGCCCAGAAATTGATGGATCTAACATCATTTGAAAGGAAAAATTGCAAGGATCACAAATATGCCTCTGTTTGTTCTATCTCTCACTATATAATTAGAAAAGTGAAGATCAAACCAGAGGTGTTCAACCTGAGTTACTTCGAATTAAGCCCAAAACCACTCAGTCATGTTGCCTACATTGGTAGGGCTTCATCCATCACAAAATTCAGGTTAGATCTAGAGTATGGAGGGAGAATCGAAGAGATGAAGTTTTATGAAATTCACCTTCTCTGAGCTGCTTCTGAGCTTTATTCTTGATGTAATTCTTCGTGCTTTCTCTTCCTATTGCTTGCAGAAACTCAATGAAGTGGAAAAGGGAATGAATCTTTGGAGTTTTTGTTCAGAAAACTTGAGTTGAACAAAAACTTGATTTCTCAAGAAATATTCAAAGAATTCTATGGTGTGAGGTTATGGAAATGGCTAGCAGAGCTTGGGCAGTCTCCCTCTTCATTCTGAGCAAATTGTGTTTGATTTATAGGCCAAGCAATTGATATGTGCACCTTTCAAATTTTGAATGAAAAATGAGAAATCCTTGGGGCATGGGTGAATGGGTGATAGTACAGGCCCAATTAATGATTAGAATCCACCGTAAATCGTGCAAGGAGGATGCTGAAATCATCACACAAAGCCATGCAAAGTTGTGCATTGTTTGGAGCTCAAAGCTTGTCAAAATAAGCCATGGAAGAACCAGCAAGTGCAAGTCCCTCATTTCTCATCCAAATGATGTGATATTGGACTTTTTGGAAATCTCACATTATAAGGAACAACTTTTATGTTGTGAGTTTTTCAATTTGAAGCTTAGAAAATGGAGAAAAATGGCCTTGAATGTGGAGGTATCAAACATAGTTAGAAATATTTCTAAGTTATAAACCAAATGACCTCTCTTTCCACCTTGAATAACTTATGATATGAGCTTCAAATGAACTTTGTTACTTCTACAAGGTTGTAGATATTTAAATTTCCTTCAATTTTACTATACTTATGGCACGATTCAAGTTTGGATGATATAGTTATGGATTTTAGAAGGTGAGGGAATTTGCTTGTCAATGATGAGGATCAAAATGCACCTATAATGTTTCCTCATGGTACATGACTTTTAAAGTAGCATTTGATATCTCTCAAATAAGAAACATTGAATAAGACATCTTGAAATTAATCATGAAACTTGTATCATCTTCATATCATAAAAAATGAGGAAGTTATGGTTCTTGGAAGTTGACCTTCTACCTAGGGCACAAACAAAATGACCTATAATCTTTCACCATAAAAGACGATTTTCCAAGAAAAATTACCTAAGACGTTTTTAATGTCATAAAGAGTAACGTTTCTCTTAGGATCATTTTAACATGACAAAAACTGTAGAAGATAGAGTCTAGGAAACCCTAGATTTGACCAATTGACTTTTCTGGTCAACTTCCTTGAATCAACTTGCATACTTGAAGTTACTTTGATCTTACGGGATCATGGAGGATCATATATGCTTATGATGATTTAAAATTAAGTATACCTTGATATATTTGACCAACTGTTGAAGAAACTTGCTGAGGAAGGCACACAAGATACCCATATGAATTAGAGATTCCTTGACAAACAAACTTCAAAATCTTGATAAACGCTTGATCAAAATGATAAATAAAGAACATGGGGATCCATATATGATGTTTAGAACCAGTGTGGACCTTTGCTTGCTTGATCTCTTACATTGAGGGTCTCAAACCGTAGTTATGGGCTTGGTGGGGCACATATGGATACACATACTACCTGTCATACGGTGAACTGGACTTTTTTGTGGTTTTAATCGCAATGTCGCGGTTAGCAAGAGTCGCCACCGACTTTTCTTTTATCCAATAAGGAAAGGTGGAAAAGAACAGGAAAAACCTTAATTTAGATTTTGGGTTCGGGAGGTACATTATACAAAGGGAAGGTGTTAGCACCCTTTGTATCCATGGTTATCCATGGGCTCTTAATTGCTCGATCACTTATATTATTTTTGTCTGAAAAAAAGTGTTTGTGAATTGTTTGGAAAATTGTTTTGAAAAGAGAATTTAACTTTGTAATGATTATTGTATGAATGTATACAAAGTGGTTATCCCGTTTTAGTTTTGAAAATTGTTTAGAAAAATATAACTCGGTAATGATTCTAGTATGAATGTATACCAAGTGGTGATTTTCTAAAGGCATTTTGAAAGGTGTGAGGTGCGAAAAAAATGTTTTAAGTTGTGAGCCAGCAATTAAGAGTTATACCGACCCAAGGTCTTTACGGGCATTTCCTATCCTTATGAGGGTAAAACTGTCCTTATTATTGAGAAATAAGTAGTTTTATCCTTTGGATGTAAAAGGGTCATCGTAGGGTCATCGATTGGTCATTGAAGGCAACAGTTATGAGGATACCTTAGCATTCGAAGGGACTATCATCATTTAACCGTAGGCAACATCTGAGGGTCATCGAGGGACAAAGTTGTATATTCGAAGGCAACATCCGCGGGACTATAATTTATTTTATGATGATTTAACCGAAGGGTCTTTGCTAAGGGTATCCCCACGTTCGCGGGACATGACCGTAATATCGTAATCGTAAGGCAACAAAGAGAGGTCCAAGATCACTTATTCAAAGGCAAAGTTTTACAATTAATTATATAATTAGGATGAAACTCCACATTAAAATTATTAAAAATAATATATTAAAAAATTAATACATTAGAAATTAATACATTAAAAATTAATTTAGGGTGAAACTCCACAAGGGTATCCCACAAATAAAGTGGAATACCTAGCCAATAACCTTTTCTTGGGATATGTGAACCTTTACGAAACTCAAAAAAAGAAACATGTCAGAACACCAAATCAGGGTGCAATCGAAGATTACACCGGAGAAATATCACAACAATAAATAGGATAGGATGAATAATGCATGGCTATGATAAAAACATAAAAAAAACAGACTAGAAGAATCAGGTACTGTCTCGTTCGCCTCTGCCTCGCCTAGCGAAGGCCACGGATTTTGAATTTGAAAACAACCCCATGTTAGGAACTTTGAATTTTATGGCATTTTATCACAGGAATAACATGGTCAAACATTCAGGGTATTCAGGCGTATTTAGATTCCCATACGAAAGCAAATTATATATCAACATTTAATCATGATACATTATATATGTAGATATGGCCAATTGAAAGTATAAACAATAGAGATACGCAAACCTGTTTGCCAATTCAAGGTTGAAGGGATTGACCACTTGTAGTATCGGAATAAGTTAGGCAGCGGGAATTGGACGGCGATGGCTTCGGTGCAGATGGGCTGCCTTCAGGGTTTCTTTACTCTGAATTCTCCGGGTAGGCAGGGTTCCTATGCCAAAGTTTCTATCCGTCCTTCTCTGTTCTCTTTCTTTCTTTTTCCTCAAGGTTTTGTTCCAAGGAAACCTCAGAGTGTTTTGCTTCTCTTCCTTCTTTCTCCAGTGAATCTCCCAGTGTAAACTCCAAGTCTCTCCAAGTGTCACTCCCCCTACTGAAACTTCAGTATTTATAGACTAATTTCGTGGGTAATGGGCTTGGAATGAGGGAGACCCAAGTCCAAAATAATTTGTTATATTTTATTTATTTATTTATTTTAATTATTTAATTAATTAATTAATTAAAAAAAAAATATATTTTTTTTTTTTTTTTTTTAGGAAAAATGATGGGTAATTTTTGGGGTATGACAGCTGCCCCTGTTCAATATTCTTGAACCGAGAGAGTTAGGATGGCGTGTATGTCATTCGTGGTCTGGAGGTGGAAGATTATTGAACACTAGAATGCCCCAAAAATTTGCACTTGAGAATCGACAGTTGGTCTTGATGGAGATGGGCTTAAAGATGCCATCCGGGAGGTTTGATGACGAAAGCTTCAGATCGCGCCGTATATTAGGCCAATTTGAAGACATGGGTGCCACACTGGGTCGTACGTTAGACCGTATAATGAGTCATCCATTAGGCTGCCGACTTCGCTGGGGAGTCGGAGTGTGTCATACGCTGTTGGGGATAAAGGATCAGAATGGACCATACGCTAGATCGTATCTGAGTTGCAGAATGAGCCGTACGTTAGGCTGAATCTGACGACGAAAGGGGTAGTCGTACGTTAGACTACACTTCAGAAATGTACCGTATGTTAGGTAGGATCTGATGATGAAAGGGGTAGTCGTACGTTAGACTACACTTCAGAAATGTACCGTATGTTAGGTAGCATCTGAGGGGATGGACATCCGAACGGGTCGTACGTTAGACCGTCGCAGAATGAGTCGTCTGTTAGGCCGCATCTGATGATGAAAGCGGTAGTCGTACGCCAGACTACACTTCAGAAATGTACCGTACGTTAGGTAGCATCTGAGGGTTGTAAGATCCAAACGGGTCGTACGTTAGACCGCGTTGGGGTTGTTAAAGTTCAGAATGGATCGTACGTTAGATCGTATCCGAGTTGTAGAATGAGCCGTCCGTTAGGCTGTATCTGAAAAAGAAAGTAGTCGTACGCTAGACTACACCCCTGAATGTACCGTACGCTAGGCAGCATCTGAGGATTTGAAGGTCCAAATGGGTCGTACGTTAGACCGCATTGGAGTTACTGAAGAAGTCATATGTTGGGCTGAATCAGAATGAACCGTACGTTAGGCTGTATCTGATAACCTGTATATGTTGTACTTGCAATAAATGTCTGGGATGGGCTTAGAGATGCCATCGTTAGGAGGATATCGAAGTGTTGTCAGAATGAATGTTCCCATGAACTGTATTTGAAATATGTATCTGAATCTTGAATGTGATTGATAAAGGTGTCTGTCTGAATGAACCTTCTACTTTGACTATATCAGGAGGATAATTAACCTGCAAAGAAAAAGTTAGCTTCATGCTATGTCATGATGCATGAGATGTTTCGTGTTATGCTAAAATAAATGTGAATGTTGTATGCATGCGTATGCTGTGAAAGGATGTAATGAATGAGTTATGCGTATGAGAAGTTCTGCTTGGGGACTCTACTGGGGAAAATAAATCCCCATCTACTGATTGGAGATATTTGTAACGATGACCCTTTCTCGGCAGGGGGTTCTTGATTCCGTCTGATGGTGGAAATATTCAACAGAGCCTGGCTGGGGATGGATGAGATGATCAATCTGTCTGGTGACGCCGACCTCTGTTGGGGAGTAACTGGCTGTGCCTGGGGATACTGCCATTTTCTGAGGAAAAAAAAACAGGCTTGCTGGGGAAGAGAATTGGTAGCGGATTCATTGGAAGCATGATTAGACCTTCTCCTCGATCCTGAAGTCGGGTAGTAATTGCTATTGCTATTCTACGCATATATTTTGGTAAACATTTATCATATTCAAATGCACATATTAATTCAAATTAAATCAATGGACATTTACGCAACCAAAACAGAAAAGTAAAAACAAAAGCATCTTTTTTTGAAAGAGGGTTGTATTGATTTTGAAAGGAGGCCTATAAACAGGCAATTTGTGTACAAGGAGACAGAAATCCTAGTAAGAGGAAATTGTCGAAAACAAAGAGAAAGCTATGTGGAAGAAGTCCTATTGATTTTAAGCCTACTACTGTCATTATGTCTTCAAGCATCTCATCCCTTGCTGTCGGATAGAACTGATTGGCTTGGTCAGTCCCTCGAACTTGGATGAAAGTTGACTGAGAACGGGACATAGTCATACGCTTTAATCCCTAATTTTTGCCTGGACCGCCTTTTCAGGTTTTCAGTCCACCAGGATACCCTTTTTTGCCCAAGCCGCCTTTTCAGGTTTTCGACTTGCCGGGTGTACATTTTTTTTATATATCCCTAATTTTTGCCCGAACCCTTTTGGTTCGCCGGGATGCCCTTACTTTTGCCTAGATACGTCGATCTAGCGGGTCTCTTTTATGCGTAGTATTTTTTAACTATGTCCGCGTTCACGGGATGTGGGAAGTCTTCACCATCCATAGTAGCGAGTATCATGGCTCCACCAGAGAATACCTTCTTAACCACAAATGGCCCTTCGTATGTGGGAGTCCATTTGCCTCTGGGATCACCTTGTGGTAGAATGATACGCTTGATCACCAAGTCGCCAAGTTGGTACACCTGTCTCTTAACTCTTTTGTTAAATGCCTGGGTCATGCATTTCTGATATATCTGCCCATGACAAACAGCCGCAAGTCTCTTCTCATCAATCAGATTTATCTGATCGAGTCGAGTCTGAATCCATTCATCTTCATCTAAGCCCGCCTCTTTCATGATTCTTAGAGAGGGAATCTGAACTTCCACTAGTAAGATGGCTTCCATTCCATAGACTAAAGAGAACGGAGTTGCCCCTGTCGTAGTGCGCACTGAAGTGCGATAACCATGAAGAGCAAATGGTAACATCTCATGCCAGTCTTTGTATGTTACCGTCATCTTTTGTATAATCTTCTTAATATTCTTATTAGCCGCTTCTACAGCGCCGTTCATCTTTGGCCGGTACGGAGAAGAGTTATGGTGTTTTATTTTGAACTGCGTGCAGAGTTCAGTAATCATCTTGTTGTTCAAATTAGTGCCATTGTCAGTGATAACTCTTTCAGGAGACAGCGGGTTTCTCAAATAGATATTTGATAGAATCCATCTTAGAAGTCAATAAAGTGGTATGATTCAACATATACTGTCTTAGTCGGCGAGCAGCCCAAACCAAAGCACAGCAAGCTTTCTCGAGCTGTGAGTATCTTGTTTCACAGCCGGTACCTTTTGCTAAGGCAGTACATGGCATGCTCTTTTCGACCAGACTCGTCATGTTGCCCCAACACACACCTCATTGAATTTTCTAACACGGTCAAATACATGATGAGAGGTCTTTCTTCAACTGGTGGTATCAGAATTGGAGGTTCTCGAAGATACTTCTTGATTTTGTCAAAAGCTTCTTGGCATTCATCATTCCATACCATCTCTTGATTTTTTTCTCAGTAATTTGAAGATGGGTTTGCAGATAGCAGTCAAGTGTGGAGTGAATCGGGCAATGTAATTCGAGTGCCCCAAGAAACCTCTGAATTCTTTCTTGTTTATTTCAGTACCCAGATTTACAATTTCAATTGATTCCTCATGCGGCTGTATAGTCTTTTCTTCTTGCAGTAGTCGGGCAAGTTCTCCAGGGACTTCACAATCTTCCTCGCTTCCATCCTCGGCTTGGTAGATCGGATTTTCAAAGTCATAATGAACAGTAGCAGAGTCATTACCAACAGGATCCAGAGTGGATATGGATCGGCAAATTGTTACGTGAGTGTGTGCAAGAAACATAGCTTGTTTGAAAAATGACAGGAAAGATAAAGAGCGCAATATTTGAATGCAAAAAGTCCATTGATCTATTGAATATGAATATGCTTATGAAAATGACAAACCCCTAACAAATTAGCCATTGTGCCTCGGGCATAGACACAATGCTTTAAGAAGTTTGATTGTAAAAGAAAATTAAAATTTGCAATTCTAGAATAAACAATAACAATTACTCCTGACTAAAGGAAATCGGGATAATGTCTTCAGTCTTCCAATTGTTGAGTCCGTCACCAATTGTTGGGAAAATCCAGCTATCCAAGTCGCAATCACTATCAGCATCTTCCATAGCATTAATCTGATTTTTGACTATCTTTCCAGAGTTAAACCTCAGGCCAGCTTTATCAGACTTGTACGGTACATTGATCAGTTGACCCCAACCAGCACGATCACCATTTTCAATCGCGGCTTGAGCATCTTTCAGAGAGATCATGACAGGGGGAGCACGAACAACCTTGGGCACAAGGGGAGTTGGCTTAAGGACAGGACTGGGTGGAGGAACCACTTCAAATGACTGAGAAGGAGTCTCAAAGAATTCACCATCCATCTCGACGTATTTGAAGGCTTGCACACTACTGACAATATACTCTTCTTCTCCACATACAGTGACAACCATGCCTGCTATTGGATACTTCAGCTTTTGATGAAGCGACGAAGCTACCGCACCTGCCCCATGGATCCAAGGGCGCCCCAACAAGCAGGAGTAGGCGGGACGAATGTCCATCACGTGAAAGGTAGTGTTGAAGACTTGAGGTCCTATCTTGATAGGGAGAACCACTTCACCATAGACAACACTCTTCGCACCATCGTAAGCACGCACCACAACATCACTAGGTTTCAGTTCAATGCCTTTGTAGTCAAATTTATCGAGTACAGCTTTCGGGAGCACATTCAAGGAAGAGCCGTTGTCGATCAACACGTGAGCCAGGGTGATCCCCTCACACTCGATGGAGATATGCAGAGCTTTATTGTGATTCTTTCCTGCTGGCGTCAGGTCAGCATCGGAAAAGCCTAGGCCATTGTCAACAGTCAAATTAGCAACATAATGTTCGAATTGATCGACGGATGTTTCTTGAGGCACATGAGCGGTCTTCAAGAATTTCATCAATGCATTGGCATGGGATTCAGAGGATAATAACAAGGACAACATTGAGATTTTAGATGGAGTATGCCCCAATTGTTCCACTACATCAAAATCGCTCTTACGGATGATTTTCAGCATCTCTTCCATTTCCTGTTTGGCAACATCTTCAGAAGTAACTTCGACCGATGTCTCTGACTGAGGAGGATTGACTGGTCTTTTTCCTCGAATTTCGGGAGCGGGAGGTGAGATTTCTGGAGAGAAGACCCTTCCACTTCGAGTAATTTTACTAGTCCCCACAATATCATTAGGATTAGCAGAACTACCAACTTGCTTTATGCCATGGATGTAAACGTCGCCTCCATAGTTCCACGGAATAGCTTTGCTGGAGGAATATGGCACGGGGCCAGGTGCGGTAATAATCAGGGGAGCCACTTTGGGCTCAGCGGTAATCTTCACAGGCACTCTAGTAGCGGTAATCTTCACTGGAGCTTTGGACCTAGCAATCACAGATACCTCTTCAATAGAGTTGTCCACCTTAGGAACCCTTTCAAATAGAATTGTATGATCATCCATCAGCCGTTGAATGCCGTTCTTCAACTTCAAACAATCATTGGGTCGGAGTACACAGAGATCGCAATCTTCAGCACAACCTGGAAATAAACCAGCTTGCAATAAATTCTTCTTAACGATCAGGAGAGGAGATGCTAAATCAGCAACGTCAGTAACGTGAGAATTGTCGTCCACAACATTAACATTCTGGTCATGATTAGGCATAGGTGCTGTGATGACATTGGGGGTCGCCGGAGGATCAAATTCAATTTCTCCAGCGTCGATCATATCCTGAATCTTGTTCTTCAACAACCAGCAATCATTCGTATCATGCCCGGGGCTATCGGAGTGATAGGCACACCTGGCGTTGGGATTATAACGAGGAGAAGTAGTATTGGGATTTGCAGGAGGGCCTCTGAGGGTAATCAAATTGGCCTTTAACATACTCTGCAGTGCTTGGGTTAAAGTCATATTGATCTTGGTAAACTGTCTTCTCGACCTGTCTTGTCTGTGTTGGAAGTTCTGAGATGGCGGTGCGGCAATTGTAACTGCCCCAACAGTATGGTCACGATTCTTCTTGTTATGCTTCCTCTCACTGTACACAGCATTTGATTCATTCTTTCCCTGATAGGACTTTTTGGTGCCTGCAGAAGTAGCTGCCTGTATCTTTCCACTTCGAATGCCGCTTTCAACCCGTTCACCTGTCAAGATAAGTTCAGTGAAACCTGACGAGGAACTTCCCAGTAGATGGCTGTAGAATGGGCCAGTCAGTGTACCCATGAACATGTCCACTAACTCTCGATCAGTCATAGGGGGTTTGACTCTGCCAGCCAAATCTCTCCACTTTTGAGCATATTCTTTGAAACTTTCTTTAGAGCCCATAGTCATATTTTGTAGCTGTAGCCGAGTAGGCGCTAACTCAGAATTATACTGGTAGTGCTTGTAGAAAGCTGTTGCTAAATCAGTCCATGTGCGGATGTTAGAGCTCTCAAGCTGATAATACCACTCTAACTGTATGCCAGACAGACTCTCTTGGAAGAAATGGATCCACAGTTTCTTATCAGTAGTGTGCGGCTGAATCTTTCTCACATAAGCCCTTAGATGCATCTGAGGACAAGAGGCACCATCATACTTAGTGAAAATGGGAACCTTGAATTTGCGGGGAATGACCACATCAGAGACCAGACCCAAGTTTTCGAAATCCAGACCGGGCACTTTCTGCCCCTCCATAGCTAGCATACGTTCTTCCAGCAACTTGTACTTATCATCCTTCGGGGAGTACTGTTCATGTCCATAATCTTCGTCGTCGTCCTCAGAATTGACGAGATTAGGATTCTCATCTTCCGAATCATTCTCGGTCTCTTCTTCTGAATCCTTCGGAATTCTAATCTTGACTCCTGTAACCTGTCCCTTAAGCCTTCTCCCCGGGTTGATGTAACCCACAGGTTTCTGGTCCTTCTTCTTCTCCATCAAAAGAGCTTTCAGTTCTTCCTGCCCCTTAGATAAGCTCAGCATCATTTCCTGGAATTGAGCATTCTGGGCCTGGAGATCTTTGACAGTTTGTTCGAGAGCCATTGTTCAATCTGTTTGAATCTGCTGGAATCTGTTGATAGGAAAATCGTGAGAACACTGATCCTTTAGAATACCTGTTATGCGATGCAATGCAATGTATGAAATGTTTTCAAGGACTTTCGGGATTTAACTTTGCATAAACTAACAAAAAGAGCTTTTTTTTTTCTTTTCTCTTTTGTTTTTGCTTTTGTTTTTTTTTTTTTTTTTAGCAGAGTTAAATCCCTAAATCCTTGAAATGGTTAGTACAATGCCATGATGTTATAATGTTATGTTGTTATGATGTCATGTTGTTAGATAAATAACAAGCACAAGCAAGTCACACAACAATCATTCCTAGGTTTTAAGGCTTGCGTGAGTTCCATAGGTAAATACCCTCCCCACTGAAGTTTGGTTGGTTCAACCTGTCTTAGAATAGTAACCGGGTTCTAGAAGGATCTCAAATCATTGACCTTTCCTTAAGTCCACTTTAGTGCAACACCAAGTGGTTGACCGAAGCTTCCCTAAAGTCCAATCTCAAAGAGTGTAGTATCGAGTCTCAACCAACTCCAGTCGGAACCGAAGCCAGTTATCTCACTACTTTCTAATGGCCAGGATGAGTCAATTAGGGTTCTAAAGGTCTGGTTAATGCTTTTATGACACCACGCGAATGCCAAATATTTCCTCAACTAACATGAGGAACATCAGGACATCCAAAGTGCCACATTAACCGTAGCCATCATTTTGACCATTCCAGTATACGCCGGACAGTCGCGATGATCTCTTGCTACTTACCTAAGGTACACTAGATCCGGGTGTAGGATCTTTCACTCAAGCATAACATACCCAAGCAACCCCTTAAAAATAAATCAGACAAATTGAATAAGTGATCTTGTTTTTAAGGTAACCTCTCTTTTTAAGGGTCCCCAGCAGAGTCGCCAGTTCTGTCATACGGTGAACTGGACTTTTTTGTGGTTTTAATCGCAATGTCGCGGTTAGCAAGAGTCGCCATCGACTTTTCTTTTATCCAATAAGGAAAGGTGGAAAAGAACAGGAAAAACCTTAATTTAGATTTTGGGTTCGGGAGGTACATTATACAAAGGGAAGGTGTTAGCACCCTTTGTATCCATGGTTATCCATGGGCTCTTAATTGCTCGATCACTTATATTATTTTTGTCTGAAAAAAAGTGTTTGTGAATTGTTTGGAAAATTGTTTTGAAAAGAGAATTTAACTTTGTAATGATTATTGTATGAATGTATACAAAGTGGTTATCCCGTTTTAGTTTTGAAAATTGTTTAGAAAAATATAACTCGGTAATGATTCTAGTATGAATGTATACCAAGTGGTGATTTTCTAAAGGCATTTTGAAAGGTGTGAGGTGCGAAAAAAATGTTTTAAGTTGTGAGCCAGCAATTAAGAGTTATACCGACCCAAGGTCTTTACGGGCATTTCCTATCCTTATGAGGGTAAAACTGTCCTTATTATTGAGAAATAAGTAGTTTTATCCTTTGGATGTAAAAGGGTCATCGTAGGGTCATCGATTGGTCATTGAAGGCAACAGTTATGAGGATACCTTAGCATTCGAAGGGACTATCATCATTTAACCGTAGGCAACATCGGAGGGTCATCGAGGGACAAAGTTGTATATTCGAAGGCAACATCCGCGGGACTATAATTTATTTTATGATGATTTAACCGAAGGGTCTTTGCTAAGGGTATCCCCACGTTCGCGGGACATGACCGTAATATCGTAATCGTAAGGCAACAAAGAGAGGTCCAAGATCACTTATTCAAAGGCAAAGTTTTACAATTAATTATATAATTAGGATGAAACTCCACATTAAAATTATTAAAAATAATATATTAAAAAATTAATACATTAGAAATTAATACATTAAAAATTAATTTAGGGTGAAACTCCACAAGGGTATCCCACAAATAAAGTGGAATACCTAGCCAATAACCTTTTCCTGGGATATGTGAACCTTTACGAAACTCAAAAAAAGAAACATGTCAGAACACCAAATCAGGGTGCAATCGAAGATTACACCGGAGAAATATCACAACAATAAATAGGATAGGATGAATAATGCATGGCTATGATAAAAACATAAAAAAAACAGACTAGAAGAATCAGGTACTGTCTCGTTCGCCTCTGCCTCGCCTAGCGAAGGCCACGGATTTTGAATTTGAAAACAGCCCCATGTTAGGAACTTTGAATTTTATGGCATTTTATCACAGGAATAACATGGTCAAACATTCAGGGTATTCAGGCGTATTTAGATTCCCATACGAAAGCAAATTATATATCAACATTTAATCATGATACATTATATATGTAGATATGGCCAATTGAAAGTATAAACAATAGAGATACGCAAACCTATTTGCCAATTCAAGGTTGAAGGGATTGACCACTTGTAGTATCGGAATAAGTTAGGCAGCGGGAATTGGACGGCGATGGCTTCGGTGCAGATGGGCTGCCTTCAGGGTTTCTTTACTCTGAATTCTCCGGGTAGGCAGGGTTCCTATGCCAAAGTTTCTATCCGTCCTTCTCTGTTCTCTTTCTTTCTTTTTCCTCAAGGTTTTGTTCCAAGGAAACCTCAGAGTGTTTTGCTTCTCTTCCTTCTTTCTCCAGTGAATCTCCCAGTGTAAACTCCAAGTCTCTCCAAGTGTCACTCCCCCTACTGAAACTTCAGTATTTATAGACTAATTTCGTGGGTAATGGGCTTGGAATGAGGGAGACCCAAGTCCAAAATAATTTGTTATATTTTATTTATTTATTTATTTTAATTAATTAATTAATTAATTAATTAATTAATTAATTAATTAATTAATTTTTATTTTTTTTTTTTTTTTTTTTTTTTTTTCGTTTTTTTTTTTTTTTTTTTTTTTTTTTTTTTTTTTTTGAGGAAAAATGATGGGTAATTTTTGGGGTATGACACTACCTATAAAAGAAACAAAACTATACTAGACATATTTTTGTATTTTGGTTAGTAAGCAAAGAAAATAAAGTATGATACAATCATATATGCTTGGTGATATCTCCCAATGCAAACCCAATGAATGATATGTGAGGACAATACCAAGGTGTGATCCTAATGCTAATGCAAAGCTATGAGATAACATGAGGGATATTAGGGGTCAAAATTGGGGTCTTACTGATGTCCCTATTTAAGTTCATTCTATCCGGATATGTGAAAGTTAAAATCTTAGCATCAATGCGGTAGAATAGAATTAAATATTAACAACGAGAAACAAATGTTGGTCCCTAAGAGGCCTCATGATGCATATGATATGAATGTAAAATATAATCTTCGTGGGGGATATATTGCCACAAAGGAAAAGAATCCGGAAGAAACTGAAAGTCCACAGGAGCATAATGCATTCGATAAGGAAAACTCACTGAGGGGGCAAAGACTCTAGGGATAATAAGTTATTCCTAGGTCAGGCTACGACTTAAAAACTGCTGGAGACACGAGGGGATTTCCATGAAAATAAATTAATGGAAAGACTCGAACTGGAGAATAATATGCATGTATCGGGATACCACCAACACAACAGGAAATTATCCACTAGGGATAAGCGTGAATTGATTATCCACTGCCTTTTTACTGAGGTAAACTAAGGATAAACAATCCAAAACAACAAAGTGTCCACAAAGGGACAACATGAATAAATATCCACTATCATGCTTAACTGGTAAATGAAGGATATTCAAACAAAATACCATGCTTAACTGGTAAATGAAGAATATTCAATCACTAAAAGTGAATTGGAACAACGCCAAAACACTCAAAACATCTTCTAGGGAAAGGTGTAAATCAGAACGATGCTGAAATACCCATATGTTCAAAAGGAAGTTCGATTTCACAAGGAGATATGAGTCCGAACTCAACTAGGGAAGTGAAACTTCAACGCAGGAGTAAAAGAGATATATTATCTACTACCTGCTACTGGGTAGCTTAAAACGAAAGATAATACACTCGGGCAGAGGAACATCTGTTACAAGTTACTAGGCAACATATCAAGGATGACTCTCTGAGGAAAGGGAGGAAGAATCACCAACTACCAGTTACCGGGAAGCTTATCAAATGTAATCAATCACAGAAAAGAGTTATATTACTAGTTATTGGGCAATATACTCAAAAGGGAGGAATACCCATTACTAGTTACTGGGTAAGGATAGCCTACTGGGGAAATGAAAAAGTAGGATTTACAACTACCAATTACTAGGTAGAAGACCATAGAGAACAAAAGCAAGATTTACAACTACCAGTTACTGGGTAGAAGACCAAAGAGAATAAAAGCAGGATTTACAACTACCAGTTACTGGGCAGAAGACCAAAGGGAGAATATTCGTTACCAGTTACTGGGTAACATATCAAGGATAAACCATCGGGGGGAAAATTCAATGAGAAGTTTTGTTAACTACCAGTTACTGGGTAGATAACAAAAAAACGACCAGCTGGAAAAAAGGATAAACAATTATCAGTTACTGGATAATTGAGCAATGATAATCTGCTGGCGAAAAGAAAAGATAACCCGTTGGGGAAACGAAAGTAAATTCACTAGAGAAATCAAATAAGTAAATTACCTTTTACCGGTTACTGGGTAAATTAACACAGGTAAAGTACTTAACATCAAGAAGGATATTACTAGTTACTAGGTAATAAACTCTCGGAGGACCAAAAGATCTATCTAGGTAAGAATCAGAAAGAAAAGGTCAAACAAGACTCAATCTAATGAGGATATAACTCGAGGGGAGTGGTTCCGTCCAGATAACGAACTGGGGAGGAAACACAAATAATAATCATCCACGAGGAAATAACTCAGTGGGGAAGAAGAAAGGATAAACTCTTTCTGATTAAGGGGCTGACACTATACACTGAAGGAGGACAGGCACATCACATCTGCATGGGAAAATGATATCACCAAAGTAGGGGATCGTTTCCTCTTAGCGATGAGTTTTCAGTAGTTTTTGGTCGGATGTATGTTCTCCATGTCTTTCTCCAACCAGAATTGAGCATTGAATTTGGATTGTGATATCCCCATCCTTCCTTGAGTACATGTCTCTTAAACCTTGGATTGTGATATCCCCATCCTTCCTTGAATACATGTCTCTTAAACCTTTTGAACCGATGCTTTGGTGATGTATCAGTATGATATTAAGTGAGTATCTCTCTTTTCTTATTGCAAGGTGTGATTTGAGCGAGATTTTATACTTTGTTGAGGTGTTTACTGTTTGATATTATTTAATTAATAGCTATGTTTGAAGATCAATTATTATCTCAATGTGAAAAAGATCTCCCAGAACTACCAATTTTTTAATAGTATGGAGTTGTGTTTTCTTTAAAAGGGATTATGTTAATTCTAACCATGGAAAAGTTGTTCTGCAACGTCAATTAGTATGTAAGAAAAAGATCATGTTAATTCTGCAACGTCAATTACATGCTAATTGGTACAAAAGATAATGTTTATTCAAACCATGGAAGTGTGTTTTTTTAATAGCATGTAAGATTTTTTTCTTTCTTACATGCAGTTATATAATAAATTACAAGAGATTAAAAGATATTAAATAATTATGACTAACCTGAGTGTGACATTTGACTTTGTAAATCATGGTGAGATTCAATTGATGTGAAAAAAATCCCTTATCTCAACGTGATATTTAACTTTGTAAACCACGGAGATAGTCAAATGTCACACTTAGATTAATCGTAATTATTTAATATCTTTTAATCTCTTATAATTTATTATATAATTGCATGTAAGGAAAAAATTTTGTTTCTAATATTGTCTACTCTTTTAAAAATGATAAAATGTGCATTTATATAAATTATTATTTTTTCACAATATTATGAATTAAAACTCTTTATTTATTTTCATAAATTGACTTCTTGTTATATACTCAAATAAATAAATAAAAATTTAGTTTTATGAATATATTAAAAATCTTATTATTTTGAAAATTTTATTTTAAAAAATTAAATAATCATTATTAATTTGTATGATTGTAAACTCATCTATCTTGGATACAATTATATATACATTTCTATTTTTAATCTAATATAAGCATTCTTAATTCGTGGAATTGTAACTCAGCTATCGTTGGTACAATTAGACAGATTTTGATTAATAAAATATTTTAATTATTTTAATTATAATAAATATTATTATATTAATAATCTATCAGTATATTATTATTAATATAACTTGTTTTGGTCAATGTATTTATGATTTATATTTATGGAAATTATTGTTTGAGTATCTTATCGTTATTAGAATTTTTGTGACATAATATTTCTACATTGTTATATTTCTTATTTAATATTGTTGAAATTATTATTTGAGAAATAAGAAATTATTTTAAAGATGGGTAATACTTTATGAAATCTAATAATTTATTTTAATATTTTTTTTATTAAAATGAATTTTAATTCTCTAGGTATTGTGTAAGTGA
Source organism: Lathyrus oleraceus (assembly GCF_024323335.1). NCBI lineage: Eukaryota > Viridiplantae > Streptophyta > Magnoliopsida > Fabales > Fabaceae > Lathyrus > Lathyrus oleraceus. Next base: position 79,417,718 of record NC_066579.1, on the reverse strand, counting down.
TGGACATACCCTATTGATGAAATGTTATTTGACATAATTATTGCATAATAAAGAAAATAGTTGAATATTCATTTAAATTTTTTTCAAAACTCTTAATCTTAGTTCAACTATTATTCTCTATTGTATCAAATTGAGAAACATCTATTATTTATTTATTACTTTATAGAGACTTAGGTTGAGGATATTATATTCTTATTTTAGTAATAAAATTTATGACTATTTGTGATATGTATCCTCAATAACAGTTAAAATTAAGTCTCATATTTTTTCGCTGCCTATAATATAATATGTTTCTCAAATATGTGTGATTATGACGGTGACATTTGAGTTTTGAGTGACTTGTTATGATGTTGTATATAATTCTATATTTAAAATTTTAGGGATTTCATCTCACCCAAATGATGGTAAATCTTTTATATGACCATCATATTCTTTCCTGTGAAATTATTTTATTAATAATATTTTATTTATATGCAAAATATGTGGTTGAATTTGTAAAACTCTAATATTGATATATTATACCACCACTTATTTGTATAATTTTGCAATAAAAATAAAATTAGTATCTCATTATATAATCAAAGTATTAGTGGACTCTAATAAATCTTTATCATATTGTATTAGTGGGAGTGCATGTGTACACAATCATATAATCTAAAAAAATTTAGATTATTATTCTCATATTGTCATACATTCTTGTCTGAACTATAAATATGACATATTCTAAGATTACTTCAAAATATATAATAACTCTAAGAAGTCATATTATATTATATTGAGATATATATTATTCTCTTAATCTCAGAAATCACTATAATTTGATGTTTATGTTGATATTGAAAAGACATGATAATTTTTTAGCATGCAATAATATTGTGTTATTCTATCTTCAATAGTCCACATTTGTCAGGTCATAATATGAAACTAGAAGTATATATCAATACTCCTATCAAGTATGATATTATGTTATGAAGTTACTTATGATTAAATGTAATTATTCTCTTAATAGGGTATGTCTATATATAATTATCATTCTTAGACCTATGTAGATATTCTATGACCTTTAATTTGAAAACTCATTAGTAAAATCATTGACCACATACTTATATACATAAGTAAGTTTTATGATATTTTGGATTAGCGGAAGTTTATCATTAACATATTCATATGGTTAAGTCATTCTTAATAACATATTTCTCTTAACTTAAATATATTTCTCTAAATTTATCATTCTTTATATAAATTAGGAGTCTTTGACATGTATGATTTGCTTTCCCTATCCGATATAGTTTCTGTAATATTAAAATTTATTTCTCTTTTTATTAATTAGTGTTTTGATCATTATTGATATTTTAATATTAAATTAATATTTTTAATAATTAATTATCATTCAAATGAGAGATTGTTAGATTAATTATTTAATTAATTAAAAATGGATTGACATAATTAATTATTAATAAATTATATTATGGTCAATTCTTATAAAACATTAATTATTGATAAATTGTTGATTGAGTTTTGTGTTTGGACATCATTGAACCATTCAGTTAAGTTCAATGAGATGTCTCTGCTCTCAATCTCAATCGTCTAATTATTTAAGGGTTGCTCTATCAGACGATTAATACGTGCTAAAAACCCTAAACTAAAATGAGGATAATAATCATTTCATATTCACTATCTCCGACAGACATCTCTAAATTTTACAAGATATACTATTCTTATTATTCTAGATTATTCATTAATTAAATAATGTGATAATTTGTGTCTTTCCTATTCATTTAAATTTATCACTTCAAACAACTATCAAAGATTCCAATTAAAGTCCGGTTGTCGAGATTCCAATTTAAATACATCGTTACACATTATACCAATCTTGCAAATCGAAATTAAATTTGACAATAAACAAGAACAAAAAGTTGTTAAGTAGGAATATACCAGAAGGAAGATGAGGACAAGAGGGAAATGTTGTTCAATGTTTGTTTTTGGAGTAAGCATGGAAGAAAGCAATTAAAACTAAAATAAAATAAGAGAAATGATGGCTAAGAAAATGTGGGTGCGTGTGCTATAAAAAGACATAGAGTCCCCGACAAAGATATGGTATTAAGGCCAAAATAAAGCCACTCTTTTCTCATTGTACCTTCTAGCCACCTTCCTTAATAATTGATACTATATGAATGGAGAAAACTATATTCTATAAATTGTTCCCATGGTCTATGGTCAGAATGGTTTACATTTCGAGATTTAAGGGTTGGCTTTTTGTTTGTTAGTAACATCAAAATGCGGTTTAAGGGAATGTTTGTTAGTGGAATTGAAATCGATAAATAAAAACTATAAATTTAATTGATTCAATATTTGTGATGGCTATATCTAGCCAAAAGGAATAATTCCATCAATGGATTAAATATGCTCCTGAAGAATGTTCATTGATCATAAGAAGTTGTATGCATGTGTTTTTGTGAATGATATAGGACTTATCAATTAAATTTTTAATGACTATAGTTCCACTGGAAGGACAATTATAATAGAATAATTATCAACAAAGTTGTTCGAAAAAATATATGTATGTTTACCACATGTTTATGATTTTTTACTACACTTTTTAAAATCAGTTTTAAACTAATAAAATTTTAACTTAATTAAAGTATTATCTTAATTTACATCTAATTAAAATTTTCAAAATTTTGAAGAAAAATAAAATTTTATAATAAAATACAAACTAATATAATTGAAATAATCATTTAATTCTATTTGTTTGTCACTTCCAAAATTAATGTAATATTAATAATAATTATTTTTCAAATATCTATCTATTTATTGAATAAACAAAATAAATAAAATGATATTATAAATAATTATATTGTAGAGAGCTTCAACAAAATCATTGGAAGTGGGAGTAATCTCTCCCCATATATATTGATATTCCATTGATCGGTTCTATATTATAGACAAAATTTGTTTTTTTAATATATTAAATAATAGGTATATTTAATCTATATACAAATAAGATATATTGATTATTTAATAAATTTATAAAACTTAGTTATAATGTGAATTAAAAAGATATTATAAACTATATCTTAACTTGTTTATTGATAGTTTTTAAAAATATTAATAATAGATACGCGGGTATGTCCGTTTTTTAACATGAATCAATAAAAATATAAATTATATTTTATACTTTTTACAAAACATAAGAAAGTTAATAATAAAAATTAAAAGTTAATAATAAAAAGTTATATGAAAGTTAATAATAATGATTTATTAAATGAATTACACAATAAAATGAAGATAAAAATGATTAAAAATAAGATTATATTTAAATAAAATATTTTCTTTGTATACAGGTATAGATAAAACTACACACTTTGAATATGTAGATAAATAATTATTTTCAATCATGGACATTTAATATCCTATCATCTTCTCAATACTGTTAAATTACATTGACTAACAAAAAGAAATCTGAGAGTAAGGAGTAGATGTTTGAGAGCGGGTTAGAGCTCTCAACACCGATAAATTGCATTGACTATCAAAAAAATCTGAGAACTTTTTTTAACAATTAAGAAGTAGATGTTTGAGAGCCGTTTAGGTTTAATGAGATAGAAACCAATTTATCAGTTTGATGTACAAAATTTATTCTAATAATTTTGTTAATTTTAAGGATGGAAAAAATTACTCACACCGAATATGATAAAAATTTACAAAAATGAATATGAGGACGGACACAGATAATTACCTATTAAAATAAGTGAATATGAATATAAATACAAATAATTTAATATTCATCTCGTCTCATACCCGAATAATATATATTTATAAATTTTAATTTATATCACCCTATAGAAAATGTATCTCTATATCTTTAAAAATATACATAACAATTAAACTATTATACATTTTAATATGAATGTTCCTTTATTTCACAATTCAATAGTAAATTTTTTATTAATTTTTTTCAAAAAATTAAAATGATATAATATTTTTTAATTGATAGATCTTTTTTACTAAAATTACGAGTAACGAGTAGGGACAAAGATACTTAAGTATCCATATGATACGGATACGAGTATAAAGGTTGGTGTCCATGTAAATATGGACTCAGTTACAAGAATGATTTCAAATTGCAAATCTGGGAACGAATACTATAATACCATACTCATACCCAATTCATTGTCATCCCTAGTTAATATACATAAATATGTTAAGAGAACTTAAATAACGAATATTATGTGTATTTTTAATTTATGCATAACACATAAGAATAAGTTAAAGAATTAAAATATTATATTAAAATATTAATAACGATTAAGATACATTTAATAAAGAAATTAATATATAATCACTAGTATGTTCCAATAATTGCATATCTTACAAATAACTAAATGAACATTCAATGTATAAGAAATTGTCTCGCATTGAAAATTTAACTCACTTTAATGTTTCTTATATAGAGTTATATTTATTAACTTATCAAAGAACTAAAGAGAATAAAGTGTCACATAGATAAATATGGTGGTCTTAAGTCTTATGTTACTTGTCACCTTCACACTCCTCTGTTCATACAGGCGACATTGGGACCGAAGACGTGAATGTAGAAGCGTTAGTAGCGGCACTTGAGTACAGCGCTGCTCCGACGGCCAACTGCCACATATGGCAGTGGTGACGCGTTACTCCATTTTGTTAATTTTTAAATTTGAATAGTTGAAATAATTAGTGTGAAGTGTTGCAATACTTGGTTAAAGAGTGTGTTTTATCAAGGATCGCAACCATGTGAAACAACAATATTTAGTCTATAAATAGATCGTTCCGGTTTCAGAAAAGAATACACAAATAAACTTTTCTCTTCATTTTTTAAATTCCATATTTCTTTTCCTTACATTCAAGTTTTCACCTGTCTTATTCAAAACCCGAAAACACACTGAAAATTATCCTGAGTATTCCTATCTGTAGATATTAGGACAATATATAGTGCTTGAAATACCATTAGGAAAGTGTTTATATGCATGACTCAAGTCTATATCCATTCAACTTACCATCGTTATCTAACATTATAATATTGTCTCAAATAATGGCTACCGAGACTTCAACTTCAAGCATCAAAGTAATGAAACCTTCTCAAGTTGGCACGTTTAGATGGGACAACTTTCACTCTCTGACAAGACAAGATGATCTTCCTCCTGACTGCATTGAAGATCTTATGTATCTTGGATCCTGATTTGGCACCGATTTCATAGCCACAAGACGGTGATTATGAGGAACTCAAGACAAAATGCATGAAACGAAAGGAGAGGATGAACTATTATGTTGTGGACACATTCTGAACACACTATTTGATCGTCTCTACGATCTCTACATAGACAACCAATCGGCAAGGGAAATATGGAAAGTACCCAAGTTCAAATTTCGTGTTGAGGAGGGATGTACTAAATTTTTTATAATTTCTAAGTATTTTGATTTTAAAATGTTGGATTCAAAGTCTATACTTGCACAAATGAACGAGTTACAGGTTTTGGTAAATAAAGTGAGAGTTGTGAATATCGATATTCCTGAAGCTTTCTAAGTTGGTGTAACTATTACAAAATTGTCATCTTCCTAGAAAAGCTATAGGAAGAAGTTTCTTCATAATTTCAAGGATTTATCACTAGAGAAAATCCAGAAACACTTTTGAAACGAGAAGGAAACAAAAGATAATGAGAAATCTAATGTTGTTGGATATTCTAAGGCCAATGTGGTGAATGCAAAACGTAAGAAGAAACAAAATGATAAGAATAACTATCTTGGTCCTAAGAAGCATCAAAATAAGTTCAAGAATTTTAGAAGATCAAAGGGCACAAAAGGCGGATGGTATGTGTGTAGAAAACACAATAATTATGCTCGATATTAAAAGCACAATAATTCCCAAAACAAGGATTATTTTATTCAAACCAATGATATCATAATTTCTATTGTGGGCAAAATTATGGCGATCAATGGCAAGGTACAAGGATGATGGTATGATATTTGTGCTACTGTCCATGTTTTCTATGAGAAGACAAAATTCAAAACAAATTCTGGAGTCAGCGACAGGTAAGAGGTTCAAATGGGAAATGGAGGAAGTTCGGGGGTCATATGAATGGGAACTATGGAACTCAACTTCACTCCTAGGAAGAAAGTTACTCTTATTAATATACTTCATGTTCCCGGCATGAATATGAACCTTGTTAGTGGGGATATTTTGGAAAAACCAGGTATGAAATCTGTGTATGAATCGGGCAAGTCAATTTTGACTCATAATGGTGTATTTGTGGAAAAGGGTTATTCCGCTGAGGGAATGGTTAAGCTTTGTACTATTGAGAACATTATTAATAAAGTTTCTAATTTTGCTTATATGATTGAATTTGTTTCTTTATGGCATATTAGATTAATTCATATTGGTATTAGCAATATGAAAAGATTAATTAGATTTGGTTTAGTTTCATGTGATGTTAATAATGTCAAAAAATGTAAAATATGTGTTAAATCGAAAATGATCAAGAAACCTTTACATAGTGTAGAAAGAAATACCAACTTGTTTGATCTTATGCATTCGTATTTTTGTGAATTGAATGACATGTTAACCCATGGGGGAAATAAGTATTTTATTACTTTTATTGACGATTGCTCTAGATTCACACACGTATATATTTTAAATAATTAAGATGATGCATTTAAAATTTATAAAGCGGAAGTAGAAAATAAATTAAATGGAAGTATTAAAGTCCTTATGAGTGATATGGACGATGAATATTTTTCTACTGGACTTGATGCAAATTGTGAAAAATATGGTATTATATATGAATGTTTCACACATCATACACCACAATAAAATGGTCTAGTCGAAAGAAAGAATAAGACATATCAAGAAATCATAAATTTCATGTGAATGCATTCTGAATTGTCTTTTAATTTATGGAGTGAAGCCATGCTATCTACTTGTCATATAAGGAAAAGAATCTCTTTGAAGAAAAATGATATTTCTCCATATAAGGTATGGAAGGGAAGAACGCCAAATCTCAAATATTTTAGAGTGTGGGGTGTGTGTTTTATTATAAGAATATGGATCCTAAAAGGATTAAGTTAGGTCCTCGAGGGATCAAATGCGCCTTTGTAGGGGATGCATAGCAGTAAAGCATCTAGATTTTTCAATTTGGAGTCTAATGTAGGGGTGTTCGTGGCTAATAAACTGTACTGAACCAAACCACATTTATAGTTCAGTTCAATTTATAATAACAATTTCAATAAAAATGCAGGTAACTGCTAAAATGGTTTCAATTCAATTTAAAACTAGTTTATAACAAGTTTATATTTATAAACTAGTTTATAATTAGTTTGCAATTATAAACCAATTTTATAATTTGAATTCTTTTAAAATCAATTCTTTTAATTTCATAACAAATAATTAATTAAAAAATATTTTTTTTATAATATTTGAAAATATTTTTTTTTAAAAAACTTTTATTTATAAAAATTAAATTAAATTTTTTATTTTCCTGAAAAAAAGAAAAAAAATTGGAATATTTTTTTTTAAAATTTCAGGCAAAAAATAATTAAAAATAATAATTTTAATTTTAATTTTTCGGGGAAAAAATCCAGAATAATTTTTTTTCGGAAAAACAAAAATTTCAGAATAAAAAATTATATTTATTTTCTATATAAAAAGTTTCAGAATAATAAATTTTAAAATAAAATTTCACTACAAAATTTTTTTTATTCTGAAATTTTTATTTTTCAAAAAAATAAAATTTTTAGAATTTTTTATTTCCAAAAACAATAATTTTTTATTTTTCTAGAAAATATTTTTTTATTTCAAATTAAATTATATTTTTTTAATGTATAAAAAAATATTATTTTCTGAAAAAAATTATTTTTTATTTTCAGATATTTTTCTTTTATAATTTGATTTTAAATTTTCAATAAAATATTTTTTACTTTTCATATTTATAAATATTTTTAATTTCCATTTTTTTGTTTTCACTCTCAATAATTCTTCTTCTTCTTTCTATAAAAGAAAATTATTTTTATAATTAAAGCAGATTGTAAAAGAAAACTGGTTATGAACCGGTTTTAAATTGAATTATAATTGTTTAATTTAAATGGTTCAGTTCATTAATCATTCAAATGACTCAGTTATTTTATGGTGCAATGCAATTAAGTTTAGTAATATAGTTTGATTAACCATATTTTTGCACACCCCTAGTCTAATGCAATTAATGAATCCCAATATGTGGAATCCTTTGAGAACCTTATCACGAAGACTAAGGAATCTGAGATTCCCATAAATGAAGAGCCTCAATAGGAAGGTTCTATACGGATTGTTGAAACATAAACCAAAAGTTTTTCACAAATTGTTAACACATAATATGAGTTTAGGATAAGTAAGAAAGTCTGAAAGGCTAAGTATCTAGGACCAAACGAAATTGATTCTCGACTTATTTATTTTTTATCTAGTAGAAAGAAATAGTGAGAATTTTGTTCGTAAGATTCTAATTATTCTTCAAGTGGAAGATGATCCTAAAACTTATAAGGAAGTAGTAGCTTCGAGGGACTCCTCCTTTTGGAGGGATGTTATCTAAGACAAATTGGATTAAATAATGTCAAGCCAAACTTGGGAACTTGTCAATATGCCTAAAGGATTAAAACCTATTGGATGTAAGTGGGTGTTCAGAAGAAAGTATCATAGTGATGGTACACTAAACACCTACAAGGCTAGATTAGTAATCTAGGGTTTCAGACAAAAGGAAGGTATTGATTATTTCTACACATATGCAATGGTAGTAAGGAGGATAAAAATAAGATTATTGCTCGCATTAGCTTCTTTTCATGACCTTATAGTTCATTAAATGTATGTAAAAAAGTCATTCCGAAATGGAGATCTCTATGAGAAGATTTACATGGAGCAAGTGGAAGGTTATGTGCTTCCTGGTAATAAAAACAAAGTGTGCAAGCTTATCAAATCCTTGTATGGATTAAAACAAGCACCAAAATCATGGCATCAAAAGTTTGACTATGTCATACTTTCAAATGGATTTATTCCTAATTCTTGTGACAAGTGTTTGTACACAAAGGTGTGTGAGAATATTGTGATATTCCTTTGTCTCTATGTTGATGACATGTCAATCATTAGCAACAAAATGAATGGAAATTTATAAACAAAGAGGTTTCTAACTTACACATCCAAGTTGAAAGATCTTGGATTAGTTGACACTATTTTAGGGATCAAGGTAAATAAAAACAACGGAGGTTATAAACTTAGTCAATACATTATATTGAGATTTTGCTTGATAAGTTCAAACACTTACATTCCAAGGAAGTGAATACTCTAGTTTATCATAGTGTCAAGTTTCAAATTAATGATGGAAGAGTTGTAGCTCAATTGGAATATGCAAGTGCAATTGGTTGTCTAATGTATTTGTGTTTACTTGGAAATTTGGTAAACAAGCGTTAGTCTCTTATTAAAGGTTACTTGCGGGATTGACTAGATAAAATTAGGGCAATGTGCTAAACACTTTCTAAATTTTGTGTGAAAAAGTGAATGATTTCGACTTGGTCGAAATCTTCGAATAAAGTAGTGGAAAAAAGGTAAATTATTTGGAAATTTAAATAATTTTGACATTGATAAAGTGATGAGAAGTTTGTAAAAGAGAATGTAAAATGAAAATAAACTAACGAGGAATGAAAGCAAAACTACAAAGAAGGTAAATTGAAGTAAAAAACTTTGCATTTAATTGAAATGATGTTTTAGAAATCATACATTTTACTCAATTAAACTCGTTTCTCGCTACGTTGGGTACTTTGAGTTTGTGAGTTTTGTAGTGAATTCAACACAGCACACTGAATCCTAACACAAGAACTCATATTTATATATGTGTAAAATATCTGTTTTGTAAAGTTCTTCTCCTCAGCGCTTGCCACGTAGATTTCTGCATGGTTTTCGCTTGTGAAGTATCTTCCACGTGTCCTTTTGGATAAGACTGAAAAGTAGCTACTCCTTTTGAACAAATATTTCTTCTCTCTAAAAACACTATTGTCCGACGTGTCCTGTTGACGTCAAAATCCTGAGTACTATTATCGTCGAAATGTTGGATGAAATATCTTTTTTTTCTTCAAAAAATACTAAGTCCCCATCTTTATCTCTCATCTTGAGACTTCAACATCCTTGGTTGACACAACATGTCGAAATGCTCTTTAATACTTTCAACATTTAAGTCTCTTTTATTGTGCTGAGATTTTAGTTTTGTCGAAAATCCCAGCTAACAATTTGATGCAATGTACTAGCCCCGACATAGCATTTGTAGTTAGTAAAATGAGTGCATTTATTGGCAATCCATATGGTGAGCATTGGAAGGCTATCACAAGGAATTTCAATTATCTTTTGAAATCCAAAAGCCTTGGTCTCCATTATGGTAGGTTTCCTGCCATTCTATAAGAATATACTGATGTGAGTTGGATATCGAGTGTTGGAGATCATAAATATACAATTTGGTGGATATTTACACTAGTTAGAGGGTGAAATTTTTTGGAACAGGAAGAAACAAATGTGTATCATCTCTCAACCATGGAACTAGAGTTTGTGGCTCTGGCTTCTGCTAATCAAGTGACACACCGAAAGTATACATTAATACCAAAGTAATACAAAAGATTATCTATCCACAAACCAATTTTCTAAGTATTGAACTCTATCTAATATATGTTTAGCTAAAGCGATCGGAACTTAGTTTGTGATTGAATTTTAGGTTAGCAAATATAATGATTAAAATAAGCAGAGTTTATGATCTATAATTCATGTTTATGAACCTCTTGTAGATTTTGGTTCATTGCGAGAATGACACTAATTTCATAGAAAATGGAAAAGATGGAAAACATCCACTTTCGTCGGCGTGTTATCCTATTCTGGTAAAATATGCTACCGTTTTCGTTGGTGTGGTATATTTGTTCAGAACCAATTTAAAACGCATCCATTAAAGCTTTCTTAAAAATAGTGGACAACGCCAATTTCATCAGTGTGTTGTTCTATTCTGAGCAAAAATCCTACACACTTTCGTCAGAGTAGTGTATTTGTTCATAATTTTTTTGAATAAAATCATTAAAAATAAATCTTTCTATATTGAGTTAGAGACACTTTTGTTGCCTCAACTCGATAGTCCAGTGTTTCTTGTTCAAATATCACCATATACCCTTTCAGTGTATATGTGGTATCTGATTTGTTATTAGTTTGGTAGAAAACTTAAACATTGAAAATAGAAACACCAAAATGATTTTTACTATGTTCTCATAATAAACTTACCAGAAATATACATGAGGGTTGTCACGACACATTCCTCATTATCCTAAAATCTTAATAAACTACTTAGACATGGAAATTGGTAAGGTAGCGAAAGCATAAATAACATACATGATTTGCAGTAATAATAATAATGATAAAGAGAAATAGAACTTGAATGAAAACAAAAACAATAACTTGATTAAATTTTCTCCAATGGAGTCTTTGATCCAGTAAAGCAACAATAAGCAAAACAAAAGCAAAATTTGTAAGAAGATAAAGTACAAAAGTATATGATTGAATTCTAAGATAAAGTGTATGTTATTCTCTTTGAACCCTAGCTTTTATAGCCTCCAAATGATGATGAAAACCTTCAATTCGAGTTAAATTCCATTAAGAAACATTTCCTTAACCATTTTGTAAATTGAAATAAGAAAAGGAAACAAAAAGATTTGGAATCAGAAAAGTTCGCACAAATACTAGGACTACTACGGGGGATGGTAGTGCAAGCTACGACCCGTAATGCAGGTTATGGGTCACCCCTAGTGGTTGTTTTTTTTTTACCATGGAGAGGGTGTTGGTTTCCACTACGACCTGTAGCAGGGGCTACAACCAGATTGTAGTGGATCTTAGTTTTTGTATGGAGAAAATTCCTCTTCAATGATCTTTTGTGCCTTTGACCCTACTTGGCTTCTACTTTGTCTAGACGGTCCTTGTTTGGCTAAAATACATAGAAAGCATACAAACACGAGTATTTATTGATCAAATAACAAACACCAAATACTTAGGAATCATAGACAAAACATACTAAGAACATAGTCAAAATGTCATTGATCAAATCCCTCATACTTGAATCATTGTTTGTCCTTAAGTAACTTTTATTATATTGAAAGAATTCAAACAAGAAAGGGTTTCTCAGAGAAGAGTTAAAAATAGTAAAGTGAAGACAATCATGCGGGAGTCTATATTCTGATTGGCTAGAGTTTAATTTTTCTGATACTCACTTGATCCTAAGGGTCTTGTGAAAACAAAAACTAGAGTCTCCCTCAAAAAAGAATTCCACTATGGATTTGTCTCTAAGTCCGGGCACCTGATGTGTAAAATCAAAAGTAAGTATTTTATTGATCATATCTACAAGGACTAGTTAGATATATTGTCATTCAAAAGTTAATAAGATTTTAAGGGATGTGGTTGTAAAATATTTGGTTGTGTGAAGTAAAGAAATGTAATATGGTAAGTGGTAAATGATAATAAAATTAACAGAGAAATGATAATGAGTGCATGTATTTTTCTGATCAGTTATATGTGTCCTAGCTATTATTCAATATTATCATGTTTCGTTCACCAACATCATTTATGTCAAAACAATTATAGGAGCTTAACCGTATTGTTTAATTGACGATCTGTCATCCTATTAATCAATACGGTAGCATTAAGAATCAATACTTGTACTGAATGTTAAATCCAAATCTATCTCTAAAGTTTAGATTTTTAACATATAATTATCCTAAGTCTATATTCAAAAGGTATATCTCAACAAAAAATAAGGTTGAAGATGATTTTGATATGGAGGTAGATGAATGTTTAGTTCAACTTCAAGCCACTCAAGTTGAAAGTACAACAAATAAGATTGAAGAATTAAGTGAAACTAAATAATCAAGTCAACATCCTGTAAGAGAGATCTCTATCTCCCTTTGAGGCGATCAAAATGTTGGATCCTTAAGTGGGACCCTTGCCACCTTTAGAGGTTGTCAAAGCACTGAATCCGTAGGTAAAATCCTTGTTCGTTCCCTAGTAAGATGAATAGTAGGTACGCACTTTACGTTAGAGGAGGTATCAACAAATATTCCTAATTGAGGGTCAACATAATCATACACAAAAGGTCACACATGAAAATAACAATAAAAGTGAGTAATATAAAGATGCATAAAGGGCACCGTTGTTTGAGTGATTAAAAACGGCCCCTGTAGGGGAAAAGAAATATAAAAAAATGCCATTATGAGGCATGAAACATCACTAAAAATTCAAGTTATTAACCCTCCTTATGAATTACATCCTTCATGATGGAATCCATAGTTGAGGAGCTTCAGATTAACCTTCTTCTATTGCCTCACCATCATCTTGAGTGTCCTTGGCGGGAGAAGAACCTTTAGGCCCCGGAGGAGACTCTTCATCCACTAGCTGGTCATCACAAACGAATTTAAGGAAGTCTATTTTGCTCAGATCCAACTCAAGATAGAAGAAGGAAACCTGATATTTTTCCTGCTCAAAGTAGAATCTAGAGACCGACACCAGTTCATCAGTAAGCCACGACACCTCCCTTACAGCTCCTTTTTGGAACGTATGGCGTCTTTTAAAGAATCCCTAAGAGATTTCTCCTTAGTGGCGATCTTTGTATCCTTGGCCTCCATATCTGCTAGCTTTTTCTCCTAGGTGCCCTTGTTCATCTGCAAGGCCTCTAAAGTGCCTCATCTTTCCTTTAATAAAAAGCTCTAGATTATTCAAAACTTACCCAAGTAATCAATAAGATATTTATTACCTTTTAGCCACAAACAAATTATTGTGCACGGATCTATAACCTCAAACTTCCTTAGGAGGTGAATTATCCTCTCCTCTCTAAGGATGAGGCAGTTACTTTTATATCACACGATCCTCACAGGTTGATCTATCTGGGACAAGGGAAATAGAGGGCGTCATCATCCCCTAACATCACGAGAGAACCTCTTAGCCCCCTCATGTGGGTGAACATGTATCTCCAATTCTTGTAGTGGTTGGAGTAAGGCTTAAACGTGACCCTTCCTAACAGACTGCCTAAAGACACCTAGCCGCCTCTTGAAGGCGTGGTAGCATAAAATAAGAAAAATATTCCCATAATAGGGGAAATTTAATCCTCACATACCATCTCAAAGGCCCTTATAAAATCCCAATTGTTAGGAAGCAACAAGGAGGGTGCAACATTGAGGACCTTCAAGACCTCTACAACGAAAGGGGAAAAGGAAGGATCTACATATCCTTGAGAAAGGGGAGATAAAAGTAGAAGTAGAGGATGAAATATCAGAGGAGACGGGCATGTTAACCCTATCTTATAGATAACAAGCCTTAAGGGTAACTACCATTTAATACTCCGAGGAAGAAACCTTCACTTCTACTCCGAAAGAAAGGATTTAATCATCAAAAGTATAATAAGATCAAATGTCCTTGGCTTCCTTAGCCACGATGGAAGGGGAAATCATTACCTTTTAGTTCCTAGGAAAATACAACAGCAAAAAGAAGTCACCACCACCGTCATAATTCTCAAAAGGATGATTGTAATCCTCAAATCCCACAGCTATATGGTAACCCAAACCTTATTTCAAACCTTTTCCTTACAAATCCCTACTTATAGCTACTGCAAAATGAAGGAAAAGATAAAATACATACATAAGAAGGTTAGAAATGAAGAATCAGGGGTCTATGGAGAAATTAGGTAGTTCGAAAAAGCATGCAAAAGTCGTTAGAACAAAATAGAGCAAGAAAGTGAAATGGGAAACTTTTATAAGGGAGTTAAATCTACAAGAAACCTTTTAGACTCCATCAAAAAATTTAAAAGCTCAACACGTTTTGATCGGTCACCATTTGCACTTAGTTTTCATCATCCATCCAGCACGAATCTTCAAGATTCGGTAACACTTTGTTCTTTCTTTTAGTTGATTTCTTAAGTTTTATCGTATTTTATAAATTCCTGCTTGTTTTATGTTGTATTAGTGGTTAATCTCTTTTTGTCGCATTTTCTGTGTTTCCGTGGTAGTTCTATTTGGTTTCCAGGTCTAACAATAATCCCGAAAGATGCGTAACGGAAGAACGGAAGTCAAGGACATCGTGCAAAGCGAGATAAGGAAAAAACGGGGGGCTGACACGACCCTGTCAACCTGTGCAGAGTGGAGATCAAGGAAGCAAGAAAACAGGGGGCTGACACGGGTGCCCGTGTCAGCAAAGGGGTGAAGGAAACAAGTTGACAGAGAGCCAACCGTGGTAGTTGATTTCTTAAGTTTTATCGCATTTTATAAATTCCTGCTTGTTTTATGTTGTATTAGTGGTTAATCTCTTTTTGTCGCATTTTCTGTGTTTCCGTGGTAGTTCTATTTGGTTTCCAGGTCTAACAATAATCCCGAAAGATGCGTAACGGAAGAACGGAAGTCAAGGACATCGTGCAAAGCGAGATAAGGAAAAAACGGGGGGCTGACACGACCCTGTCAGCCTGTGCAGAGTGGAGATCAAGGAAGCAAGAAAACAGGGGGCTGACACGGGTGCCCGTGTCAGCAAAGGGGTGAAGGAAACAAGTTGACAGAGAGCCAACACGGGCGCCCGTGTCACCTAACACGGCCCGTGTTGGCCAATTCGCCCCGTTTGCTGATTTTTATTGTTTTGGTCTCTTTGTAAGTCCGGAGGGCAGTCTTGGTATTTCACAATGTTTTTAGATGATTGGGAACTATTTAGTCTGCATTTTGGTAAAGAGAAAAGGGACTTTTAGGATCGTGCGAAGAAGAAACAGAAAAGAGAAGAAAGCTTACAAGGTGTTTGGAGAAAAGGAGATTTTCAAGATCGGAAGAGATTGAAGATCAACCTTCATCACCAAAGAATTATAATGTTTCTATTTTGTAATTTGTTTTCTTTGAATACTATGAGAAGCTAAACCCCCCAATGCTAGGGGGGTGTCCCTGAATTGCTACTATATGAACAATATTTCTATGTTTTTATGATCATCAGTGTTGTTCTTAATTCAGATTATTATACAAAGTTCTTAATGCTTAATTTTATCGGACAAAAGGAATTTTGATCTATGGTTAAGGTTTAGGTCGAACAAACCACCTTATCTCTTGTTGTATAATAATACTTCGGTATAATCGCTTAGGAATAAGGATCATACCGTAGTAGCCATTAATTCTTGTTCATTTGCGTATTTCTTAACGTCATTTTGAATAGCTAAGGGATTAGGATTGAAATTGACTGTTAATGGTTTTCGGCTAAGGAATTAGATAAAATAATTCTGGAGAATCGGATTTGAATGAGTACAATGTAGATATCGTATAATGTGGAAGTAGTGTAGTACAAAGCAATTCATACATCTTGCCCTAGCATGCTTTCTCATATCGTTTAATAATTTTTTATACGCTTTGTGTAATTTATTCTTGTTTTTATCATTTTGAAAACAATCAACAAACCCCCTTTGATCTTTTGTTCAATGGAATTATTGTAACGATTTGTACTTAATACGCAGTCCTCGAGGTCGATACTCGGGATAACTCCCATTTTATTACGACATTGGTGCAAATAGTACACTTGCTATTTTACCGATCAAGTTTTTGGCGCC
The DNA here is from genome assembly GCF_024323335.1 of Lathyrus oleraceus. Taxonomy (NCBI): domain Eukaryota; kingdom Viridiplantae; phylum Streptophyta; class Magnoliopsida; order Fabales; family Fabaceae; genus Lathyrus; species Lathyrus oleraceus. Next base: position 79,401,090 of record NC_066579.1, on the reverse strand, counting down.
GTTGCCGGGGACTGCCAAAGTATAAGTTGAATAATAATTCAATTGAAAATTTGTTTCTCTGCAACCAAAAATTTATTTCTCTGTACTATTGTTTCGTTTTATAATTTCTAATAATTGTCTAATCTTTGTATGCGAGGTAAGGCCTCAGTTGAATTTATTTTTGACGCAGAACCAGAAAGGTTATTGTGTGCAAGACGCCGAAAAGCTAGACTGGAACTATCAGAAGCAACCCCCATTATTTCTGAGTCTGTAAAAGAAGAAGTTGTTTCAGTTCATTCGGAAGACTCCGACACCGTATCTGAAACGATGGCTGAAGCTCCACCTCCTGCGGAAAGACTGTTGGATGACTATGGAGGTGCAAATGCTTCGACTGGAAGGTTAACAATAGTAAACCAACTGGTGAATGTTGATCATTTTCAGCTACACCCTTCGACGATTCGTCAACTCGAAAGGAGACCGTTCTCCGAAAAAATCAATGAAGATGCCAACAAGCATTTGCAAAGATTTTTGACCATGACGACATCGTTGAAAATTGAGAGACACTAAGAGGAAGCTAAAAAGTTGGTGATGTTTCCGTTTACCTTATCGGAAGATGCCGAAGAGTGGTTTTACTCTTTACCCGCGTGAAGCATTACAGCTTGGCAACAAATGGAGACAACATTTTTGAATGAGTACTTCCCTGCCTCTGTGTATATCCGTAGGAGATATAATATTGTTAATTTCAAACAGAATGGAGGAGAGTCACTCGGAGACGCTTACAAGAGGTTCAAGCGATTGTTGGTTGCATGTCCTACTCATAACATGGATGCAACTGCACAGATGCAAAATTTTGTGAATGGCCTTAGAATGAAGACTAAGCAACTCATACACGGCTGCCGGTGGCTCAACAAATTTTACAACAGCCACTGGAATATAGAAAATCATCGAAGCCATTGCATCAAATGAACATCTGGAGCTCTATGACCGCAGTGTAAGTCAACCTGAAGGTATCATTGATCTCAAGCTAGCAAATCAAGTTGTGAAGATGGAAGACCAAATAACAGCTGAAGTAGAGCGAAGAATCAAGAAAATGGCTCTTGACACTCAAACGGTGGCACAAGTTCAAACGGTTCAACCTATTCAAGCGGTTAGTTGTGGAATTTGTGGGGGGCTCACTTCGCGATGCATTGTGTGGCAACTGCACAATAGGTAGAAGAGATTAATTTTCTAAAGCAGAACAACCCTTACTCCAATACATATAATCCTGGATGGAAAATCATCCAAATTTCTCCTGGAAGGACCAGCAAGGAAATGTTTAGAAGCAAGCCCCCAATCAATATCAAAGCCAACCACAACAACAGTATCGACCACAACAACAACAACCATACCAGCAGCAGTTTCACCAACCCCAACAACAATTTCAACAACAGGTACCAAGGAAAGCAGATTGGGAAATTGCCATTGAAAAAATGGCGGCTCAAAGTTCCCAATTTCAAGAGGAGACTAGAAGTAATCAAAGAAATACTGGTGCTTCGATAAAAAATCTGGAAGTGAAAATGAGTCAGATTGCTCAATAACTCGCGGTTTCTCAAACACCGAGTGCATTACCGAGTGCTACAGTTACAAATCCACGAGAGCATAATAATGTGAGTGTTGTAACCACAAGGAGTGGTAAACCGAAATAAGTCCCTGAGGAAGATGACGACCAAGAAGACAAATTGCTTGAAGTTGAGTTGGAAATAAAAGAAAATGAGGTTGTGAGTGAAGAAGTGGTAGTGCCTAAACTGATGGTTAAAGAAAAAGTTAGTGAATCAAAGTCGGTTGTCAAACTCCCTTTCCCCACAAGAAATAAGAAGAAATAGCAACATGAGAAGAACTTCGAGAAATTCTTGGAGATGTTCAAAAAGCTTGAGATTAACATTCCATTCTTGAAGGCACTTGAACAAATTCCCTCTTATGCCAAATTTATGAAGGATATTATTTCAAAAAAGAGGAGCACCGACACTGACCCTATTGTACTAACCGAAACTTGTAGTGCAATCTTGCAGGGTATGAAGTTTCCGGTGAAGAAGAAAGATTGAGGCTCGGTAACTATCCCTTGCACTATTGGGGATAGATCTTTCAAAAAGGCCCTTATAGACTTGGGGGCAAGTGTGAGTCTCATGCCGTTATCCATTTACAAGAGGTTGGGGATTGGAAAAGTGCAAGATACCAGAATGACACTTCAATTTGCTGACCACTATGTGAAGAGACCTTATGGAGTAGTAGAAGATGTTCTTGTGAAGATTGATAAGTTTGTATTTCTGGTGGACTTTGTCATCTTAGAAATGTCGGAAGATGAAGAGATACCACTCATTCTTGGGAGACCATTTTTGGAGACAGGAAGATGTTTGATAGATATAGAAGATGGCACCATGACTCTAAAAGTTTACGATGAAGAGTTGAAAATTGATGTGCGAAACACCATGAGATACAAAGATGATGTGGCCATCAGTCAACACATAGAGGTGATTGATCAAGTGGTTCTGCAAGAAAATTATTTAGGTGAACCAAAATTACCCTTGGAGAGAGTTCTAAGTCTATCAATTTCTGAAGACACTCAAGAAGCTGATGAAAAGGAGAGGGAAGTGTTAACTATGATGGAAACACAACCACCCTTTAAAGGATCCCGATCACTCCAGTGGGAAAACTTGAGGCAACCTCAGTGTGAGGAAAAGAAAGATGAGACCAAGAAAGTAGCTGAGCTGAAACAACTGCCTGAAAATCTCAAGTATGTTTTTCTAGATTCTGAAAGGAGATGCCCGACTATTATAAGCTCTAATCTAGAAGTTTCCCAAGAAGACAAGCTCGTCAAGGTTCTGAAGAAGCACAAAAGTGCAATGGGATGGGCGATAGAAGACTTGAAGGGGGTTAGCCATACAGTATGTATGCATAAAATTCTCATGGAGGATGGTCACAAACCAGTGGTGCAACCCCAAAGAAGACTAAATCCCGCAATGAAGGAAGTGGTTAGGAAAGAGGTTGTTAAACTATTAGATGCAGGGTTAATTTATCCCATATCCGATAGCTCTTGGGTAAGTCCTGTTCATGTGGTTCTAAAGAAAGGAGGGACTACAGTGATAAAGAATGAGAAAAATGAGTTGCTCCCTACAAGGACAATCATAGGGTGGCATGTTTGCATCGATTACAGAAGGTTGAATTTGGCAACAAGAAAGGATCACTTTCCTTTACCATTTATCGATCAGATGTTGGAAAGGTTGGTTAGTCATGACTACTATTGTTTCCTTGATGGCTACTCTGGATATGATCAGATAGCGGTTGCACCAGAAGATCAAGAAAAGACAACCTTTACATGCCCCTATGGTATTTTTGCTTACAGAAGAATGTCATTTGGGTTATGTAATGCGCCAGCCACATTTCAAAGATGCATGACTTCCATTTTTGCTGACATGCTTGAAAAGCATATGGAGGTCTTCATGGATGACTTCTCGGTATTTGGTTTTTCTTTTGATAATTGTTTGACTAACCTCTCCCTTGTCTTAGAAAGATGCCAACAGACCAATTTGATTCTCAACTGGGAGAAGTTCCATTTCATGGTGCGAGAAGGCATAGTCTTGGGTCACAAAATTTCCCACAAGGGAATAGAAGTGGACAAAGCCAAGATCGAGGTAATATCAAAGTTTCCCCCTCCAATAAACGAAAAAGGTATAAGAAGTTTCTTAGGGCACGCAGGTTTCTACCGCAGGTTCATAAGAGACTTTTCTAAGATGGCCAAACCTTTAACTACCCTTTTGGTTAAGGACAAGGCTTTTATTTTTTATAAAGAGTGTGCCGTTGCATTTGAAACTATAAAAAATAAATTGGTGACGGCACCAATTGTCATTGCCCCAGATTGGTCTCTACCTTTTAAGATCATGTGTGATGCGAGTGACATTGTAATGGGAGCAGTTCTTGGGAAACGTAGGGATAAACTGTTGCATGTCATATATTATGCTAGTCATTTTTTGAACCCTGCACAGATGAACTATGTGACTACCGAGAAGGAGTTGCTAGCGGTGGTCTATGCCTTAGATAAATTCAGGCAATATCTGTTGGGTTCTAGAGTCATTGTTTATATTGACCATGCTGCTTTGAAGTATTTATTTGCTAAGCAGGACTCTAAGCCAAGACTATTGAGATGGATCTTACTCCTCCAAGAGTTTGATGTGGAAATTCGTGACAAAAGAGGGTGTGAAAATATTGTGGCCGATCACCTCTCTCAGATATCCCCTATAGAGAAGAATGAGGAAAAACGTCCAATAAAGGATGAGTTTGCTGACGAACACATCCTTGCTGTTATTGGAATGCCATGGTTCGCAGACTACGCGAACTATCTAGTAGGTGGGGTGATCCCTACTGAATTTGACTATAACAAAAAGAAAAAGTTTGTGCATGATTGCAGGTTTTACTTGTGGGATGACCCATTCCTGTACAAGAAAGGAGTAGACGGGTTGGTTAGAAGATGTGCCCCCGAAGAAGAACAGAGAGATGTCCTGAAAGCTTGCCATGACTCTGACTATGGTGGACACTTTAGTGGTGATAGAACCGCAGCCAAAGTCCTCCAGTCAGGCTTATACTGGCCTACACTTTTCAAAGATGCTCAGCAGTTAATCAAAGAGTTCGATAAGTGTCAAAGGATGGGAAATATCTCGAAAAGAAATCAGATGTCTCAGAACCCCATGTTGGAAGTTGAACTCTTCGATGTTTGGGGTATCGACTTTATGGGACCATTTCCACCTTCATTTGGAAAGAATTACATTTTGGTGGCGGTGGATAATGTACCCAAGTGGGTAGAAGCAGTTGCTTTACCAACGAATGATGCAAAAGTGGTAGTCAAGTTTCTAAAGGAAAACATATTTGTCAGGTTTGGAGTGCCAAGAGCTCTAATAAGTGATGAGGGAACTCATTTCTTAAATCACCTAATGGAGAAGCTACTCTTGAAGTATAATGTAAAGCATCGTATAGCCACTCTGTACCACCCACAAACAAGTGGTCAAGTTGAAGTGTCGAATAGGCAGCTGAAACAAATTCTGGAGAAGACAGTTAACTCATCTCACAAAGATTGGGCAAGTAAGCTTGATGATGCGCTTTGGGCATACCGACCTACTTTCAAGACACCGATTGGTATGTCTCCATATCAATTGGTATATGGTAAGGCATGTCACTTACCCTTAGAACTTGAACACAAGGCTTCGTGGGCTTCAAAATTCCTTAATTTGGATCTTTCGAAAGCGGGAGAGTCCCGAATCCTTCAACTCCATGAGTTAGAAGAATTTAGGAACCGAGCATATGAAAATGCCAAAATTTACAAAGATCAAACAAAAAAATGGCATGATAGAAGGATCCAAAGGAAGGAATTTTAGGAAGGACAAATGATGCTATTGTTTAATTCGAGGATGAAGTTGTTCTCGGGAAAACTAAGATCGAAATGGTCGGGACCGTTTATGGTACACAAAGTATATCCCCATGGAGCAATTGAAATAAAAAATCAATCCAATGGGGACATTTTTAAAGTGAATGGCCAAAGGTTAAAGCCTTACAATGTGGAGCAAGAAGTTGGTCAAATTGATGTTGTTCATCTTGTCTGATAAGATGAACAACCGTCGAGCCAGGCGACATTAAACGAAGCGCTACGTGGGAGGCAACCCATGCTTTTGTGTCTAATTATTTTCTTTGTTTTGTTGTGTGTTATTGACTTGTAGGTTTGGACAATGTTTTCTAGAGGAGCCAAAAGTTCGTGTGCAAAAAGTCTCTGAAAAAATCGGAAGCAGAAGCCCGGCACAAGCTTGGAACAACATTGAAAAGAAAAAGTACACCAGGGGCCTGACACGGGTGCCCGTGTCAGCTGACACGGCCCGTGTCAAGAAGCAGGGGGAGAAGGATGTTTTCCAGGGGTCTGACACAGGTGCCCGTGTCAGCCCCTGCTGAACCAGGTTGAAAGAGAAAGGACACGGCCCGTGTCAAGGAGAACCATAGCGCTGACACGGTCGCCCGGGTCATCTGACACGGCCATGTCAGCAAGCACGTTGGAAAATTTTCAATTTTTTTTACCGTTTGGCATTGGGCCCACCATCAAATTTCTCCCACTAACTCCATTTTATCACTCATTCACTCCTCATAAACCTTTTATCTTACCTATTCTCTCACCTTCATCTCTCTTTCTCTCAAAAACACCTAAAAACCTCCATTTTTCTTCACATAAAGCTTCATCCTTTTACCTCATAACTCCATCAAATCTCCAGCCACCTTCATAAAAGCTTCTCCATTTTCCATCCTCTACCTTCTTACGGTAATCTTTTTCCCTAATCTCTCTTTTCAATTTCAAGTTTTTTTTCTTTGTGTGCAGGTAAGAATATGTCTCATCGAGTAGACAGAAGCACAAACGTGGCGGAATCATCCCGGCCACGTCAAAGGGCAAGAAGGACTCCGAATGAGCACGATATTATGTTTGAAGACTTGGAGCACCAAAAAAGGTATACTGCTCATCTTAAGAGAAAATTGACACCCACTAGATACATATGTGAAAGCACTTTACAGGAATTGGGATTGCAGGCTGAAATTCACCGAATGTTCCACACCTTAGGTATGTTGGAATTCATGCAGTTAGAAGCGCCAACTTTTGCGCGTATCACTCTTGAACTTTTAAGTACCATTGAATTTAAGTTGAAAAATCGGTGGAGTGGATCTGAGAAAGAGTACTATGGTACTTTGCGCTTTCGTTTATTTAATACTAATATGGAATTGTTTGTGGATGAGTTGAGGAGTATCCTAAAACTCCCATTGTAGGCCCTGGAACGGTGCCCGATACTTTTGTTCCGGAGGAATTCTGGACCGCTATAACAGGTAATGCTAAATATATCTCCAAAGGGGAAAAAGCATCGGGTATCCATAACCCTTGTTTTAGGTACGCTCAGAAGGCTTTGGCGTACACCATGTTCGGTCGTGGTGATAGCACCGGTGTCGCCATCCAAAGGGAGTTTTTCTTTCAATACAGTATGGAAGCACAAACTCCTATCAATGTAGCAGCATTTGTAGTTAACTACCTAGGCAGAGTTGGTCACGCTACTTCAGGCGACATTTTGGTTGGCGGAATGATCACCCAGATTGACGACCATTTTGGGTTTGGTGTTGCGCTTGCTGAAGCTCCACAGGTGTCGGGTAAAAATAAATTGGATATGGCCGCGTTGATTCCACAAGGCATGATTGAGGTAAAACAAGATTACTATTCTCTTGTCTGCCAAAAAGCTCACATTCTTGCTTTACCCGCTTATGATTTCATTAGTATCACTAACAAAGCCAACTGGCTTTATGAGTGTCCCGACCTAGATGAGGGGGACGAAGATTTTCTTAATTCTTTTCCTACAGATGAGCATATGGAGGGTGCACCTAGCACTGAGGAGCAGTTTTACCAACAACCACAAGAACCAACCCAAACTTTAGGGTCCTACTCCATGCCACAAGACCAATGAGGTTGGATTCAAAACGAGACCGGTCACCTTCGCGCGGAGCAATCTAGGCAAGGTGAGGAGCTCACTAGGTTCGGAGTCGAACAATGCCGCCAAGGGACGGTTTTGGATGAAATGAATGCGATGATGTAACGCATGATGTTGCATTATCCGTATCCTCCCCCACCTCCTCAGTAAACATTGTGAGTACCCCTCTTATCTTGACAATGAACATTGCAGACAATGTTTGGTTCAAGTGTGGAGGAGTTTTTATTGTTTTGTATTTTATTTAAGTTGTGTTTGTTTGCTTTGTTACTTTGTTTTGTCTTTGTGTGTCTGTTTTATTTCCATAAGTTACAGATAAAAGTGGATTCTACTGGATAAATGATGGACTAGTGACCGGTGAGGGAAAGATGCAACCTCGGATTTGCTCCCGAGGCAACCTGGAAGTTGATACAGCTGAGAAAGAAAATGTTGGACGCAACTTGGTAACTCTAGACCGAAAGAGGGGAGGGTAAACCCAAGCTGAAAAAGAAGTTGTTTGTCATGAAGAGTGGATTGGAGCCTGCAAGCTTATCCAACATGGTGAGATTTCAACATAACCAAACACAAAAGAGCATATTCAGGTATGACTTTATCTCTCTAATTTTGCGTAAGTTCTACTGATACAGCACAATACAAAGACGCACACTGAGGCACGTTGTTTGTTTTTACCCTTTACCCTTTCTAGCCATCCGTAATGTTGTATTTATCCATTGTTAACCCCGTTGAGCCTGTGCCCCCTTGTTTGTAAAAACCGTCATGTTAACCATAAGCCAAACACTTCCTACCTTCGCTAGGCATGACTGTTGTAGTGTCAAATTCGTGCAAAAAGATAAGTTTGGGGTGGTGATCCTTAGAAAAAATTGAAAAAAGGCAAGTGCAACAAAAAGAAAAAAAAGAAGTGTGTAGAAACATCTACTTCTACCGAAAAAAAAAAGAGAAAAGAAATGAAAAATAGAAATGAGGCATAAGCACTTGCCTAAGTCAAAGACTCATGCGTTAATGTGATACTCAAAATAAAAATTAAGTGAAAAAGAGTCAAGTTGGACAAAACCCCATAAAATAATTTGTGCACAAAGAAAAGCAACAACATGAATGCCGAGTTTTAAACCTTTGTCATCCATTTTCTTGTCTATCCCCACCATACCTAAGCCCCGTTACAACCCGAAAGACCTCTAAAAGTGTGTGAATTTGGTTTGTGTAGTGAACGTAGAATCTATTCAAAAATTAAGAGTTGATATTGCATACCTTGATATCATGAGTGCTAAACACTTTAACCCCGAGAGATTTGGTGAGTGGTGTGAAGAAGTTTGCAGGTGAAGGAACACTCTGATATGATAATGCAGTGGATAGTTCGAATGGGTGAACCAGAAGCTTTATCGGGAAGGAGGTAGATAAGTTACGAATAGCATCAGCTGTATTATGGAAAGAAGAAAATCCATGGTTGACCTCTGTGTTGTCTCTTACATCACTTGAGGACAAGCAATGAAGATAAGTTTGCACTTAGTTTTCATCATCTATCCAGCATGAATCTTCAAGAATCGGTAACACTTTGTTCTTTCTTTTAGTTGATTTCTTAAGTTTTATCACATTTTATAAATTCCTGCTTGTTTTATGTTGTATTAGTGACTAATCTCTTTTTGTCGCATTTTATGCGTTTCCGTGGTAGTTCTATTTGGTTTCCAGGTCTAACAATAAGCCCGAAAGATGCGTAACGGAAGAACGGAAGTCAAGGACATCGTGCAAAGCGAGATAAGGAAAAAACAGGGGGCTGACACGGGTGCCCGTGTCAGCTGACACGGCCCATGTCAGCCTGTGCAGAGTGGAGATCAAGGAAGCAAGAAAACAAGGGGCTGACACGGCCCATGTCAGCAAAGGGGTGAAGGAAACAAGTTGACAGAGAGCCAACACGGGCGCCCGTGTTGGCCAATTCGCCCCGTTTGCTGATTTTTATTATTTTGGTCTCTTTGTAAGTCCGGAGGGCAGTCTTGGTATTTCACGATGTTTTTAGATGATTGGGAACTATTTAGTCTGCATTTTGGTAAAGAGAAAAGGGAGTTTTTGGATCATGCGAAGAAGAAACAGAAAAGAGAAGAAAGCTTACAAGGTATTTGGAGAAGAGGAGATTTTCAAGATCGGAAGAGATTGAAGATCAACCTTCATCACCAAAGAATTGTAATGTCTCTATTTTGTAATTTGTTTTCTTTGAATACTATGAGAAGCTAAACCCCCCCAATGCTAGGGGGTGTCCCTGAATTGCTACTGTATGAACAATATTTCTATGTTTTTATGATCATCAGCGTTGTTCTTAATTCAGATTATTATACAAAGTTCTTAATGCTTAATTTTATCGGACAAATGGAATTTTGATCTACTGTGAAGGTTTAAGTCGGACAAACCACCTTATCACTTGTTGTATAATAATACTTTGGTATAATCGCTTAGGAATAAGGATCATACCGTAGTAGTCATTAATTCTTGTTCATTTGCGTATTTCTTAACGTCATTTTGAATAGCTAAGGGATTAGGATTGAAATTAACTGTTAATGGTTTTCGACTAAGGAATTAGAGAAAACAATTTTGGAGAATCAACTTTGAATGAGTACAACGTAGATATCGTATAATGTGGAAGTAGTGTAGTACAAAGCAATTCATACATCTTGCCCTAGCATGCTTTCTCATATCGTTTAACAGCTTTTTATACGCTTTGTGTAATTTATTCTCATTTTTATCATTTTGAAAACAATCAACAAACCCCCTTTGATCTTTTGTTCAATGGAATTATTGTAACGATTTGTACTTAATACGCAGTCCTCGAGATCGATACTTGGGATAACTCCCATTTTATTACTAAATTGGTGCAAATAGTACACTTGCTATTTCACCGATCACGTTTCTAGCATGTCGAACTAGTGTTTAGTGTCTCAAGAAATAGGCCATTAGTGCTTACATTAAATAGAAGCAAGCATGATTGTCTGATTGATTGATGTTTGGAATTCATAATTGATAGCCAAGTTAATTAGGAGACATTTGGCATAGGAGTGGTGACTCTCCCCAAGTTGAGGGACTCACCTCCCGCTTAAAAGGTCACCTTCAGTTGACGAACTTCCTCTAAGCTAAGGGGCTCACCTTTTAATCGAAAGGGTCATGCCCAAAGACAATGGATTTGCCACCTATTAAAAGACTTGGCCCATACCATGAGACAAAGTCTAAAGAAGCCTTAAAACACTTTTCCCTTTTTACAAGCCCTTGTACTTTAGGGACTGTGTAGTGTTTTATTTGTGAGAGTCCCATACAGGGGTGATACTAGGGTCCCCACCTATTAAGGCACCTCCCATGATGTACCTTTATGGGGTACATGGTCTTGCCTTTAGGGAAGATGATATGGATAATACTAATATCATCCTATTATTCATATTGTAATGAGTTATACCATGGCCACTAGTCTTCTGAAGTCATGGGAGAGCGATTACCATTTTTTAGGGTTTGCTAAACCTTAGGCCTAAAGGCCTATATAAATAATATTCTCCTAAACAGGAGCGAGGGAGCACATATTTTCCCCAAGCCCAACGCTTATACATAGAGTCACTCACCTCACGTGAGTTGACCCTCTCATACCATCATAAACTCCATAAACACCATTGTACATGGCCTCTCGCCACCGTAAGCAAACTTTAATTATAATAAACCTACTAAGGCCCCTCAGTATCCTTTTCCTATTGTAGGGATACCACACACATCTTTACTTCTTTACTAGTACACAAACCATTACCCATACTCTTTACCATTTTCTTTCTTTCTTTTGTGAGAGGGTTCATATTTGAGGTCTGATGGTAGAGGCTTCTTTTTCAATTTTTGTGTTTCCCTGTGTGCTAGCACTTTAGATTAGAGGGAAGTTTTTCTATCTGACGGTTTTCCATTGGCCTTAGATTCCCTATTTTCATATTCCTACTTTGTGAATTTGTCTTTTTTGACATCTTGATCGGTTATGTTAAGATTGAAAAATAATCTTTAAAGGAATAATTTTTCATTAATTTGGATAGAACAAACTCAATATTCTCATCCCCTACTTCAAAAATGAGTTTTCCTTGTTTTACATTTATTATAGCACCAGTTGTGGCAAGGAAAGGTCTACCAAAAATAATAGGGATCTGAGAATATTACTTCATTTTCATGATCACAAAATCAATGGGTACTTCATTTCCATCCTCAAGCATTCCAATTGGATACTTAATTGACCTATATGCCAGTTGTAGATGAATATTGATGGACTTCATATCACCAAGGTCGTGTTTTTGACAAACAAATAAGGGCGTCATGCTAACACTTCCCCTCTAAATCACATAATACCCTTTTAAACCTCATTGTCTCGATAACACATGGAATTTAAAAACTCCCTAGATCCTTAAGCTTGGGCGGTTATTTGTTTTGAATTAAAGTGTTGTTATTAGTAGTTAGCATTACACTCTCATGATCTTCTAGTTTCCGCTTGTTAGAGAGGATTTATTTCATAAACTTTGTATTGGAAGGCATCTGAGATAGAGCCTCTATGAAAGGAATACTGATGTGGAGATTTTTCAACAACTACACAAACTTATTAAATTGAGCTTCTACTTTTCCCTTTACAAACCTTTGCAGAAATGAGATAAAGGTTTATAAGGATGCAGAGCTTCCTCGTTAAAAACATCCTTCTTAGGTGGTATTGTTTTGCTCTCTTTTACTTCCTCATTTTCTCATCAGAATCTTCCACTTGCTTACCGCTTCTAGTTGTTACAACATTCATTTATCCTTTTGGATTAGGCTCGGGTTGTCCTAGCAAGATTCTGGACAGGACACATGGTGATGTTTGTTGCTGTGCAACATGAGAGATTTTAGTCTCCATCATTTTGTTGTGGGTAGCTATAGAGTCTACTTTGTATGCTAGCTTTGTCATAACTTCACTCATTTGCAAATTTTGGTTTGTGAATTCATCATTCTGCTTGGTCTGACATATGATAAAAACTTTCATAATTAATTCCTGACTAGACTTCATAGTGGTGTTATCATCCATATGTCCTTTGAAACCAGAAGGCTAGGATTCACTACAAACAAGGGAGAGTTACGTTTATAAGAAAAGTTGGGATGATCTCTCCACCTATGTTTGTAGGTATTATAGTATAGGTTTACTAGCTGATTATTATTAGCATAGTTAACATTGTCTTGGCGAGTTCCTTTGGCGAGGATCATCTGGAAATTAGTAGTAGAGTATCAATTAACTCTGCAAGTTTCATAGAAAAGGACATTAGGAGTAGCATAGGTTGTAGGGGTGATGCTTAGATTTTCAATATTTTGGTACAAGGCATCTATCTACCTCAACACTCATATGGTCAAAAGCACTGACTTTGTAAATTCCACTCTTTTGAGGAGCCTTTTTAGTGAGAGCATGGTCACTTCCCCCAGAATGATGGCTCGTCACCATGTTCTTGATAAGGGCATAAGCTACATCCTTATGGATATTCATAAGGGCCCTTCCTGCCGCAGCGTCAAGGGCCATCCTTGTAGAATAAAGGAGATCGTTGTAAAAGGTATGAACAATAAGAAATTTTTAAATCCCGTGAAAGAGGCATAACCTCAACAATTCCTTGAATCACTCCTAAGCCTCAAAGAGAGATTCACCATCTTCTTGCTTAAAATTCAAAATTTGGCTCCTACTTTGTGTCGTTTTGCTCTGCGAGAAATAACACTTATGGAATGTAGTTTTTAGCTCGACTCGTTTCATTATGGAATTTTTTGGTATGGACTGTAGCCATGCTCTGGCTCTATACTTAAGGGAAAAAATTTAATCTAATAGGGGAGGGTTTTATATTATTTATTTTTATCCTTTCGAAAATTTTGTTAAAGATTGACAAGTTAAGGTTGAGGTTTTCGGTAGGTAGTCCAATAAACTGATTTTGTTGCACCATATCTTCGGGGAAAGGCTTAATTTTGAAATTATTAGGCCCTAAAGTAGGATGGACTATACATTGGTGGAAACAACATAGTCCTTAAGTGGTTTGTTATCGCCAACCATAGCTTGTTATTGTCTAAGTAATAAGCATCTCTCATGTAAGAAACTCTCAATTTATTTTATTGATTCGACAAGATTTCTTGCTGCGGTAATTTCGCATACAATCAAAATAAAAAGGATATTAGAAAATTTACACAAAACCATAAAATTTCTTTAGTCTAGACAACGATGAAACAGAATAACAATAGTAGAAAATGTTGGTCCCCAACTACAACGCCAAAAACTTGACACACTGCAAGTATACGACAATACCGAAGTAATATAAAAGATTATCGTTCCACAAAAACCAATTTTATAAGTATTAAACTCAATCTAATCTAAGTTTATCTAAAGCGATCAGAACTTATTTTGCGATTTAATTTTTGGTTTCCAAATATAATGATTAAAATAAGCAGAGTTTATGATCTCTGATTCATGTCTCTAAACCTCTTGCAGATTCTGGTTCATTATGAGAATGCCACTAATTTAGTAGAAAAATGAAAAAGGTAGACAACGCCCATTTTCCTCGGTGTATTGTCCTATTCTGATCAAATATGCTACCCACTTTCATTGGCGTAGTATATTTGTTTATAACCAATTTAAAACTAAGCCAATAAAACTTTCTTAAAAACAATGGACAACACTCACTTTCGTCGGCATATTATCCTATTCTAAGGAAATATCCTACCCACTTTGTTCGGTGTAGTATATTTATTCAGAATAAGTTTTAAATACAATCATTAAAAAGAAAGCTTTCTCTATCGAGTTTGGGACACTTTCATCGCCTTGACTCGATAGTCCGATGTTTCTTGTTCAGACATCATAATATACCACTTTAGTGTATAAGTAATATCTAATATGTTTCTACTTTCGTAGATAACTTAAACATTGAAAAATAGAAACACCAAAACAATTGTTACTATGTTCTCATAATAATTTTACCTAAAATCTACATGAGGGTTGACACAAGACAATCCTCATGATCCTAAACTCTTAATAAACCATTCATACATGTAAATTGGTAAACAACGAAAGTGTAAATAACTTACTTGATTTGTAGTAATAGTATTGTGTTAGCTGGAAATTTTAGACCCCGACGAAGGACGACAGAAAGGAGGTCGAAAGCGAAGTTGACAGAGGGGGAAATGAGGAAAGCTATGTCGACGAAGGAGGTGATTCTGTCAAAATCTAAGCCAAGCGTCCCATGATGTAAACTGATCGTTGGAAGCAGAACGCGGGAAGTTACCATAGACGTGAGTGATAGGCTCCGATACATGGTGCATCATAAATGGATCATAACCTCCTAGCAGTTATTTTTTATTACTATTTGAGTAGATGTGATTTTCATTTCTAGAGGTGGCATTTGTAACATTGAAATAGGAAAACACTTTAAGTATCAAGCATCTAAGAGAAAAGAGTTAACTTCGTGCAAAATGTACACATGCTTCCACATTTTTTTCAAACCATTTAACTTGTCAAGTTATTTTCATTTACTTTGTTCATTTACATCTTTATCTTACCTTTACCCTTTTTTACTATTACTGCATTTTTCTATTTGAAAATATTTTACTTATTATTCTAGTGTTGCAAACACTATACCAACAAGCACACCATATATTTAACACATATTAGTCTAGGACTTTGTAGCCGGTCCTGCAAGTAAACCTCGACAGGAAGGCTAGAGATTGTTGCGTAAATAAACTAACAGACCTGGCGTGACTCGTTGTGTTCAGTATATGCAACTACCTAGTGGAAAAATGGTGTCACCGTGTCCAAACGAAGAAACATCTTCGGGAGGAGACACAGTCGCGTCACAAGCAACCGATGTTGGTTCCAGAATTATACATGCGGTTTCGACTGCATATAGTGGACCAATTTTAACACCGTGTCAACCTGCGACTCCGAGGCCGATGATGACGAGAACTTCAGGGAAATACATGCCTAGTTTTATAGTCCCCATGTACAGAATGTTGGGAATGCCAACAGATTTTATGGCAAGTATGCATAATGCCAATTAGACATTCAACAAAACACCATCGTCACCATTCCTACACTACCAAGGGTTAGGACCGTTGGAAAACCAATTTGCTCGACCCCCAAGTCTTGGATTGTCATCTTAGTCAATCCCAACTTTCATATCAAGTTCTATCGCAGTCATGAGACAACAGATGGATGAAAGTAATCATGAAATGATCCACATGATGACTCAACAAATGGGTACCATACTGCGACCTTTAATTCGGGATTCAACTCAGAGTTACCAACAACTGGCAACTCAGATGAGCCGAATAGGGGATTTCCTATGGGCTCATAGAGTGCAAGTTCGTCAGACTCCCCCACCTCCACCTTGACCGGAAACCCTGGTCCGACAAGAGGAGATGGTAGATGAAACAAGCGAACAAGAATATCAGGAAGTCAAACCAATTCCTAGGGTGGCCCAAAGGCCTCCCGTTGTATTAGTTAATAGGAACCAGGATCCCAACCATGTGGTTAGGAAGATTCGACAAGAGAAAATGGTTGGGGAGCAAAGCTTAGAGGCTGTTGTCGAATGGATCATAGTTCAAAATGGGTTAAACCTAGGCCTACAGAGGCTGACATACTCTTCTCCTCTACCAGATTTTGTTTTACAAATAGAATTACCTAGGGGTGGAAGGTTCCAAAATTCACCAAGTTCGCCGGAGACACCAAAGAGCCTACCATCGAACATGTTGCCATATATCAAACCGAAGCTGGCGATATAAAAAATAATGAGAATTTGAAGTTAAAATACTTTCCAAGTTCTCTTACAAAAAATGTATTCACATGGTTTACGACGCTACCTCCACAATCCGTCTAAATGTGGACGCAATTAGAGAGGTTGTTCCATGAACAATTTTACATGCGATATTCGAAAATAAGTCTGAAAGAACTAGCCAGCGTTAAACGAAAGACTGTTGAGTCAGTTGATAGTACCTCAACAGGTTTAGACTGTTGAAGGCTAGATACTTTACTCAAATCTCTAAGCACGAGTTAGTCGAAATAGCCGAAGGTGGTTTAAACTATTCTATCAGAAAGAAGTTGGATACCTAATATCTGAGGGATATGGCGCAATTAGATGATCGAGTTTGACACATCGAATGCTTGAAAGCCGAAAAGACCAAAACTGGTCGATAACATAAGAAAGAGAAAGTGTCTTATATAGCAGTTGAGGAATACTCTTCTGATGATGAAGAGTTTATCGATGAAAGCGAGGCCAACGTGGCTGAACTCAAGCCTGGACCTCCTTACACGTGTAAAGTATTAAAACCATAGAACGAGAAAAATCTCATTGAATTAGAAAAAACAGATAGATATGTTGCCAAAAATTACACATTTGATGTGTCTAAGTGTGATGAGATATTTGATTTATTGGTTAAAGATGGTCAAATTATTGTTCATCAGGGTTTAAAGGATCCCCCTTTAGAACTAAAAAAGAAAAGGGGATTTTGTAAGTTTCATAACTTTCTTAGTCATAAAACTTATCAATGTATTCTTTTCAGGGATTTGATGTAAAAGGCATTCAAAGAAGGAAGGCTTCAATTTGGCGAAAGGCCAAAGATGCAAGTGGACTCTGATCCTCTGAAGGTTAAAGAAGCCTTGTACTCTAAACCTCTAAAATGCATGATGGTGGAGACTAATGATGGTCTCATGGAATCTGTGAATGTTGAGTCTTTAGCTGAATCTTTTGAAGTATTAATGGTTGAAGCTATTGATGGTTTCGACAAGAGAACTGAAGATGAACTGGAATTGGTTTATCCTTAAGCAGGTGAAGACCTAACAAATATCCAAGAGAAATGCAAAGTAAGTGGGTCAAAACCGGTACTATGTCCAAGGTGTAACGATGTGTTCAACGAGAAAGCCACTGAAAGATTGGAAGCTGAAAAAAAGAAGGCACGGGAAAAAGAGAAGCTTGTCATCCCCATATTCGTGTTTGATAAATGTAGAGCACCACATCGAAACAAAGAATATAGGAGGCAATTCCACCAGCCTCGACCAAAAACTTTCCTTCCGCCATCAGACATTCCACAGAAGAAGTGGGTGGAATCGGTTGAAGGTAGATAAAAACAAGAAAGGGGGATTTGAATTGGTTTTAACGATACTGAAAAACTTTTTGGAATGAGACACATGCAAAACAAATAATATCAACGCTGAATTTTATACTGGTTCGCTTGAAATTCAAAGCTACTATAGTCCACCCGGCCAAGGTGATTTCGCCTTCAAAAAGGACTTAATCCACTAATCTTGAAAGATTACACAAAAGATCGTCTAAGAGGATAAAGATCTCTTAGCCCTCTCAAGTTTATAGACTTCACAAGTCACTTGAGGAGAGTTCCACAAATAAATAGAATTACAGTAATGTTTAGTGCTTCTAGGTAAGCAGAAATTACACAAGGTAAAAGCAAAAGAATTGTTCACACTATTAGAGCAAACTCGTGTGAGAAGGAGAATGAATAATGGATATGAAAGTAGTGTTATATTCTTGTGTGTTTCTGTTCTTCTTAGTGAAGCATTCCATCCTTTATATAGGAGTGATGAGAAGACCGTTGAATGTTTAAATGTCAAAATCTTTGGCAATGATGGATGATTAATGTCATTAATCTCTGTGTTCTTTCCAAAGCAGATTTGGGGCGCCATAACTTTTTTCCTGAATTAGATTCTTTCCATAAGTGAAAGTCTTCATAACTAAGTCTTTGGAAATAAGATTCTGAATCAGAAGGTTCAAATATCAGAGTCTCTATTCAGCAACTGTATCTTCAGATAGATGCTTGTCATTGTCTGTCTTCAGAGTTTCTTCAGATTGATTACATCAGAGTGTAAGGCTTCAGATCCTAGAGTGTGTTCTTCCGCTTCAGACTGTCTGATATCACTTGTTGTGTTTACGCTTCCCTTAATCAGAGTCAGAGCTTCTGTTTGTGTATCTTCTAAGTGGTATTTCATAACTTGTATATGTATATGATGAATGTCTATCTGACTATTTTGATTAGAGTCCTGCACACTTAGATAAATTATGTTAGGGTACCATTTTTGTTTCATCCTTTGTTATCATCAAAATCTTAGAGATACATTGTAGATACTATATTTGTTCTTACATCGGTGAACCAGAAGGGGGCAAGAGGCCAAAGTGGAGAGTACTAGATTTGGAAAAAGAAACAAAGATGCCAAAAAAGAAGGTCGAAATAAGAGGTTATGTAGTTTCTCCTAGACACAAGCGGAAAAACCCAATCACCAGAATGCAATGGAGGAGTTACCAGCGAAACAAAAAAGCTGGGAAAGAGGCTCCGACTTTGCAATTAAAGCCCGTCGAAACCTCTAGACAGAAGAGGCAACTCCCAAAAGGAGTGTGGGCATAGAAAGGGAAGATCGTGGCTAATTAGACAATAGCCATGATTGTTGACCCTACAGGAAGAAAAAGGATGGTATCTTCCCAAAGTATGAAATGTTTATCTTAGTTCGAGAAGGAGAAAGACCCTGAGGACACGCTTCAATCGAATGAGGGGGAGCCTGAATACTCCCCTTAGTCGGATGAGGAGGAACCTGAATATTCTCCCCAAACTGATGAAGAGCTCGACGAGGATATGTACGACGATACTAATGATGACACTTACGGTGAAGATTTCATCGTTAATTGTAGCATCGTATCAGTGTTGCCTACAAAATATGATATGGTGTCAGAAGTCTCCGAAGCAGATGAGGACTTCATGCCAGACAAAATGGTTGGAGGTAAACCACTGTGCTATTATGTTCTGAATAGTTGCATGGTCGAGGAGCAAAAATCCATGTTCGAAAGACCTAGCTCAGGGATGATGTACCATATAAATCCTTTATTCATAAGGGCGAAGATCGACGGGATAGCAGTGAACAAGGTGTTCGTAGACGGAGGTGCAACCGTCAACTTAATGCCTTACACTTTGTTCAAGAAGATGGGGAAATGTGACGATGATCTCCGACAACACAATATGGTTATATCTAACTATGAGGGAAAAACCAATAACGTACTTGGTGTTATCCAAGTCAATATAGTCGTTGGTACGACCACACACTCGACACTCTTTATGGTAATAAACTCCAGAGAAAATTTTAACCTACTCCTAGGACGGGAGTGAATCCATGGAATAGGAGCAGTACCATCAACTGTACATCAAAGGCTCATAATCGTGAGAAAGGACGGTATCATGGAAAACATTGAAGCTGACCAGAATTATTACAGAGTTGATGAGGCCAAGGGCTCGAAGAAATGCTTCGACTAACATTTGGAAAATATCGTACCTTGTGATGAAGAATCATGGTCCTACACTTTAGTCAACACGGGTCGCGTGTTGAACCTCGATCCCGACTACAAATTCATATGGGATGCTGAAGAAGAAATGGATCCAAAAATGGTAATTCCGCCTACGAGATGACTGCTGAGTCAGAATGTTTAGCTTGAATTTCGGCCTATTTGGCTGAGAACAAAAGAAAGCCGGCCCTAGAAGCTGAGAGACTTCAGAATTTGTCTATCAAATCCAAAGAGGGTGAAGATGGCCGACAAGGCCAAACAACAGCTTCAGAAAGCCGAAGGATTGATTGCATCTATGCTAATGAGCCTTTGGGGTTTGATGAAAACCCATTCAATGAGTTGCAGAAAATGCAAGCACAAGACCTACTCGATGAGATTGATCTAGGAGATGGAGTCAAAAAAAGACCAACATACATAAGCATTAAAGTTGGGTCAAAGATGAAGGTTAAACTGATCGAAATATTGAAAGAATATAGAGACTGTTTATCCTGGAACTACAACGAAATTCCTGGTCTAGATCAAAGTGTGGTGGAGCACTAATTTCCTATTCAACCAGGAAATTGGCCAGTAAAGCAACATCCTCGACGGTTTGCTCCCGAACTCACTAGAAAGATTAAGCAGGAGATCGAAAGACTCCTCAAAAGCCGGTTCATTAGAACTGCAAGGTATGTCAAATGGTTAGCTAATATAGTACCTGTTATTAAGAAAAATGGTACTCTCAGAGTCTGTATATATTTTAGAGATTTAAATAATGCTACTCCAAAAGATGAGTATTCAATGTCTGTGGTAGAAATGCTAGTCGATTCAGCCGCAGGCTTCGAATACTTAAGTATGCTTGATGGTTATTCTAGCTATAATCGAATTCTCATAGCAGAAGATGATGTTCCCAAGACGGAATTTTGATGTCCTGGAGCTTTGGGAACACACGTATGGGTTGTGATTCCGTTTGGTTTAAAAAATGTTGGAGCAACCTATTAAAAAGCCATGAATGCCATATTTCATGATTTTATTGAAAAATTTATGCAGGTGTACATTGATGATATTGTGATAATATCGTCATCTGAAAATCATCATCTAGATCATCTTTGACGCTCATTTAAGAGGATGAGAAAATATGGATTAAAAATGAATCCATTAAAATTTGTTTTTGGTGTACATGCAGGAGACTTTTTAGGTTTCGTGGTACACAAGAAAGGCATCGAGATCAACCAAAACAAGACAAAAGAAATTTTGGATCTCAAGCCTCTGTTGACAAAGAAACAACTCAAGTTTTTGTTTGGGAAGATAAACTTCTTGAGAAGATTTATATCGAATCTAAACCGCAAGACGAAGGTTTTTTCGCCACTATCAAGATCAAGAAGGAAAGTGATTTTCACTAGGGGCAAGAGCAGCAAGAGGCTTTCGACGCCATCAAAGAATGCCTCACAAAGCCTCCCATTTTGTTACCTCCTAGTAGGAATAAGAATATGAGTTTGTATATTGTTGCGTCGGATACGACCATAGGAAGCATGTTAGCTCAAGAGGATGTCAGTGGTGTCGAAAGACCCATCTATTACCTTAGTCGAATTTTGATAGATGTTGAAACTAGGTACAATGTGATTAAAAAACTATGCATGTGCCTATACTTCTCATGTATGAAATTAAAGCAATATATAAAACCAATTGATAATTATGTTTTGTCTCATTGTGATGTTATTAAACATATGTTGTCTAAACCCATTCTACATAGTCGAATTGGGAAATGGGCGCTAGCATTAACAAGATTTTCTTTAACATATAAGCCTTTGAGGGATATAAAGGGCCAGATAGTGGCAGATTTTATTGTGGATCATGCGATAGTCGAATCTTCACTAAACATGGTTGACACGAACCCTTGGAGGTTATATTTTGACGGGTCAAGTCACAAAAATGGAACATGAGTTAGGGTCTTAATATTATCCCCGCAAGACATTCCGATGAAGTTCAAATGTAAAGTTGACGGAAAGTGTTCCAATAACGAAGCAGAGTATGAAGCCCTAATAACTAGTCTCAAAATCTTAAGATATTTAGGGGCTAAGAAAGTAGAAATAAAAGGAGATTCAGAACTAGTGATTAGACGGATCACACGAGAATACAAGTGCATTAAATAAAATTTGTTGATGTATTTCGCAATGGCGACGCAACTATTAGAACGCTTTGAGTTTGTCAGCATTACACATGTGCCCATAATGAAGAATCGAGAAGCCAACGAGTTAGCATAAACCGCCTATGAGTACAAGGTATCGAAAGAAAAGATCAAGGATTTTATGGAGGTAAATGAAAAGATGGTGTCAAATATTTCGCCGTCACCCAATATGGCAATCCCAAAAACTGGGGGGAAGAGGTCTTCAGCAATAAATTTCTTGAAAATTTTGAATTTTTTGCAAGGCACAAAGTTTTTACCATTGACAATTTGTCGCAATCAGATTGGAGAAAACCAATCATAGAGTACTTGGAAAATCCAGTCGAAAACACTGACAGGAAAATCAAGTATAGAGCTTTAAGTTATATAAGCCTGGGAAATGAGTTGTTGAAGAAAACTCCAGAAGGAATATTGCTCAAGTGTCTTGGAAATACAAAAGTTTATTTGGAAATATTTGAGTTACAATGTGGAACATGTGAGGAACATCAAGCAAGCTATAAGATGAAATGGCTTTTATTTCGATAAGGTGTTTATTGGCCAAGTATGTTAAAAGATTGTATTGAGTTCGCCAAAGGGTTCCAAGAATGTCAGATGCACGCGAGCGTCCTGTTGGTGTAAGCCCTAGAGGCCAATACTTTTAATACTTGTATCGAATTATTTATTAATATTAAAAAGGATTTTTTTCTTTATTATCTTTGTTTAATAAAGTCCCTAGAATAGCTAGTCCGTTTAACGTATCAAGTGTGACTTAATCATGAGATCCCATTAAACATAAGGACATTATTCTTAAAGTATCCGCCGTCGAGCTTTGTTGTGAAGTGGGATAACATTAAAGCATTAAGACTATTATGTATATAGACTGATGATCACATCTCATGGATCAATGATAAGGATTTATCAAGTCTTAAACATATGTATGAATATTATGAGTAATATTTATACTGGATTGACCCGCTATGAGAGTACTATATAGAATGTTATGCAAAATGTCATAAGTTATTCTCATGGTGATAATGGTGTATACCACCCTTCGACCTGAAACCACTATGGACTCTAAATTTAGAATCGAGTGCTTTATTGCTAATCAAACATTGTCTG
This sequence comes from Lathyrus oleraceus, assembly GCF_024323335.1. Classification (NCBI taxonomy): domain Eukaryota; kingdom Viridiplantae; phylum Streptophyta; class Magnoliopsida; order Fabales; family Fabaceae; genus Lathyrus; species Lathyrus oleraceus. The sequence continues at coordinate 79,378,006 of NC_066579.1, read as the reverse complement.
TAATTGGATGACCATAAATACAGTTGATGGGTACTCCACGAAGCATGATGAGGGACATGAGTGACCTAGATAGAATTTGCCCATCCTGCGTAATAGGATAAATTTCTAAGGGCCCAATATTGAACTAGACAAGGATGACACAGCCCATGTCTTGTGTTCAATATAGACATAAGGGCAAAAGGGTAATTGTACATACAAGTATTATCACAAAAAGGGATTTGTCAAATCACATAATATTTTCGTACCTTGGGTAGCAGTGATGTGTTGCTAGATTCCATTCATTGTTTATTATGTTAAATACGTGATTTAATATAATTGCCAATGTCCCAAGAACCTACAGGGTCACACACAAAAGGACGGATTAATGAGAGATAGAGTAAATAAGGAACACCGTAAGGTACGGTGCACTAAAGTGAATTATGGAACATCGTAAGGTACATTGCACTTAAGTAGAATACGAAATGTGCTAAGGTACCACACGCTTAAGTGATTTTTTAGTACACCATAAGATATGGGCCATATACGCTTAAGTGGGCTTTTTAGTTTGCAGCCTACACTATAAATAGAACCCTTGTGTATAAGCATTTCATTAGATGAAATTTTGTTTATCTCCCTCTCTCTCTCACACACACACACACTCAAAGCCTTCATTTATAGCAGCTAGCATTGAGACTGAAGGAATCCGTTCGTGTGGACTTAGTAGAGGCGTTGTCACCATTCAAAGTTTGTGATCACTCCTTAGAACTACATCAAAGCTTTCAATCTCCATAAGAGGTAACGATTTCTATCACTGATCATGCCCATTCGTAAGGATCACTAAAGGAGAAAATTTTAATTTCTGCTGCATTTTGGATCGCCATTCTCCTTCAGTGGTATCAGAGCCACTTGTGAATCCATGCATCTAATATCTGTTTATTTTTTGTATTAATATGATTAAAAGATAGAATAAATTAAATAATAAACGAGTAATTAAATTTGGAAAAATGTGTGTACGATTTGGATGATTGATGTTGACTATGCTTCGGAATCCGAAGTTAGTATGGTGAAGCAGTGATACATCGATCGTCTATAGGGTACACAATTGAGATCGATCAAGTTATATATATGATATAAGTAATACTGATGCAAAATACGGTATATATGATATATTTTTTCTATTTCATTCATTCAAGCACTTAATAATTGATATCCCTTTGAGCAATCAATGGTCATTTGCTCCGGAATCTGACATTAGTATGGTGAAGCAATAACGTGTTGATCAATCATACTGAATTATCAATCGAGGTGTGTTTGACGGTATGAAATTACTGCATTAAGGTTCATGATGGTACAAGGATTTTGATGTCAAAGAGTTATGCGATTAGGGTTGTGACTGCACAAGAGTTGTGTTTTAAAGTATCAAGTGTTGATGTGAAAAACAACATCGGTTCCAAATGAATTTTTCATTAAAATTTTGCACTGCGTAGTGTATTCAATCGCCAAAATTTAATTTGATTTATTTAATTAACATAATTTAAATTAATAATAATAATGTGTTTATTATTATTGTCTTATAGTGATTGGTTATGGCCTTAGTTTTCCTTTATTTTGTTCTTGCGATTTTAAAATACAGCCTGTGTGTCGTGCCTCTCTTTCAATCTCTTAATGTAACTTCTTTTCACATCTCACTCCCTCATATGTAAAACGAGTTTCTTTTATGTAATGTAATGTTATGAAGAAAGATAAGAATACAATATCAATGGAGGAGAACCTTGAAGATCTTTCTTGGAGAAGCTCAGATCATTATTAGGTTAGGTTAGGTTCTCTCATTGGCTTGGGAGAACAATTGTGCTAGGGGCCATAACTATTTCATTTTGTATGTATGTTGATGCATGTGAATGTATGTTGATGCGTGTGAGAGACGATTTATATGATAAATAAGCCGGTGAGATCAAAATAATTGAAAATTCTCTCAAATTAAATATTAAGTTTATGCTTCCCAAGCTTTAGCACTCACCAAGACTAGTATCGAATAATGTAGGTTTCGCCTACGCGAGGTGCATGTTCTATATTAGTAAGGTGCGATGGGATAATTGTAATATCCAATTGCTAAAACAATGGGTCAAACTTAACTAAACAAATTATAATAAGATTATATACGTTTAGAAGCAAGAGTTGGAAATGATCCATATGATGGATTGGAATAAAGAGTTATTCACCCAACTAAAATATTCGAGAGTTGTATTAGATAGAATTGGAAGGAGTTCCTACATAAATAACCTAGTTTTGTGTAATCCGTCTACGCGGACTTAAAACAAAGTGAAATGTGGATCTCGACCCACTAGAAAATCTTCCAATGTGATTTTCCGAATCAAATGGTGAGGGTAATTTATTTTGAGTAAAATAGTGGGAGCATATTTAATTAAAGGCCTAATTAAATATGTTATTTTAGTGATACTTATATTTCCATATTTTTCATGTAGATTACCATGACAACAAACACCTCTAACAACATTTTACGATCAATCCTTGATAAGGAAAAATTGTCTGGGACAAATTTTCTGGATTGACACCGAAATTTGAGGATTATCCTCAAGCATGATATAAAGTTGTATGTCTTGGAGAAACCTAATCCTGAAGAGGAAGCTCCTAGTTTTTCACCTAAGTCATAAAGAGATGCTTATAAGAAGCATGTCGATGATGCCAATGAAACTGCTTGCCTCATGCTAGCTACCATGAACTCAGAGTTGCAAAAGCAACATGAGAACATGACAGCGTTCGATATGATCGGACACATGAAGATGCTCTATCAAGAGCAGGCAAGGCGTGAAAGGTTTGAAGTTTAAAAAGCCCTTTTTGAAGGAAAGTTAGTTGAGGGAGCCCATGTAGGTCCCCATGTGCTCAAGATGATTGGGTATGTGGAGAACCTTAAGAGGTTCGGTTTTCCCCTCGAAAAGGAACTTGCAACTGATTTGATCTTGCAATCGTTTCCAGATAGCTTCAGTCAATTTATCCTTAATTTCAACATGAATGATATGGACAAAACCATTCATGAACTGCTAGGCATGTTAAGAACTACTGAGCAGAATCTGAAGTCAAAAGGGAAGTCCATTCTGATGATCGGAAATGGAAAGAGACAGAACAAAAGACCCACCAAGCAGGGTGGTAAAGGGAAAGGCATGGAAGTTGCCAAACCCAAACCCACTGCTCCTGCTTTGAAGTCTAATGGAGGCATAGCAAAGGAAGGCACCTGCTTCCATTGCGGTAAGATCGGACACTGGAAGAGAAACTGCCCAAAGTACCTAGAAGATAAGAAGAATGGAGTAGAGACTTCAACTTCAGGTATTTTTGTTATTGAAATTAATTTATCTACTTCTGCATCATGGGTATTAGATATTGGATGTGGTTCTCACATTTGTATCAATGTGCAGGGGCTAAAAAGGAGTAGAGATTTGACAAAAGGTAAGTTGACCTACGAGTTGGCAATGGAGCAAAGGTTGTTGCTTTAGCCGTGGGAACTTATGTATTGACTTTACCTAGTGGTTTAATAATTCAGCTACACAACTGTTATTATGTACCTGCAATTAGCAGGAATATTATTTCCGTTTCTTATTTGGACAAGTTTGGTTTTTCATTCATAATAAAAAACAATTGTTGCTCCATTTATTTGAATGATATATTCTATGCTACTGCACAAATGAACAATGGACTATATATCCTTGATCTTGAAATGCATATTTATAACATTAATCCTAAAAGGATGAAACCTAATGAGTTAAATCCAACTTACCTTTGGCGTTGTCGATTAGGCCACATAAATGAGAAACGCATTTCCAAACTCCCTAAAAATGGACTCTTTGACTCTGTTGATTATGAATCATATGAGACATGCAAATCTTGTTTAATTGGAAAGATGACAAAGTCTCCATTCACATGAAAAGGTGAAAGAGTTAATGATCTTTTGGCCCTCATACATACTGATGTATGTGGACCACTGAACATACCTGCCAGAGGAGGTTTTTAGTACTTCATCACATTTACTGATGATTTTAGTATATATGGTTATGTGTATTTAATGAAACACAAATCAGAATCCTTTGAAAAGTTCAAGGAATTGAAGAATGAAGTACAAAGCGAACTAGGTAAGAATATTAAAACTCTTTGATCAGATCGAGGTGGTGAATATTTAAGCCTAGAGTTTGATGACCATCTAAAACAGTGTGGGATTCTATCCCAACTTACTCCTCCTAGAACACCCCAATGGAACGATGTATCTGAGAGAAGAAATTGAACCTTGTTAGACATGGTCCGATCCATGATGAGTCATGTTGATCTTCCAAACTCCTTTTGGGGACATGCACTATTGACATCAGCTTACACACTTAACTGTGTTCCATCCAAAAAGGTTAAGAAGACACCATATGAGATATGGAGTGGTAAGAAACCACATATGTCTTATATGAAGATTTAGGGTTGCGAAGTTTATGTGAAACGAAATATTTCAACTAAGCTTGAGCCCAAATATGACAATTGCTTATTTATGGGGTATCCTAAAGAAACAAGAGGGGATTACTTCTACAATCCTTCTGAGGGCAAAGTGTTTGTCGCTCGAACTGGAGTCTTCCTAGAAACGGATTTTATTTCCAAAGGAATAAGTGGGAGGAAAGTAGAGCTTAAAGAAATTCAAGAATCACAAAGCATTGATACACCTATGGAGGAATTAGAGCAGGAAACATAAGTAGCTGCAGAAGAGCAACCTGCTCAAGTAGAACAAGACCAGTGTAGGTCAAGTAGGATACATCACCTACCTGAGAGATATGGATATCTCATAACTGATCAAGGGGATGTATTACTCATGGATCACGATGAGCCTGTGACCTACCAAGAGGCTATAATTGGTCCTAAGTTTGAGAAGTGGCTAGAAGCCATGAAATCTGAAATGGATTCCATGTACACAAACCAGGTTTGGACCTTGGTAGAGACTCCTGTAGGAGTTAACCCTATAGGATGCAAGTGGATCTTCAAAAATAAGACTGACATGGATGGTAAGGTACAAACCTATAAGGCAAGACTGGTTACAAAAGTATATAAACAAATCCACAGGGTTGACTATGATGAAACCTTTTCACCAGTTGCAATGCTTAAATTTGTTCGAAATTTACTTGCTATTTCCGCATATCATGATTATGAAATATGGAAAATGGATGTCAAAACTTCTTTCCTTAATGGGAATCTTCTTGAGGATGTGTACATGACACGACCTAAAGGATTTGACATACTAGAAGAAGCCCAAAAGATATGCAAGTTACAGAGATCAATCTATGGGTTGAAGCAAGCTTCCAGAAGCTGGAATCTTTGTTTTGATGAAACAGTAAAACAATATGGATTCATCAAGAATGAAGATGAGCCTTGTGTCTACAAGAAGGTTAGTGATAGCATGATCGTCTTCCTGGTATTATATGTAGATGACATATTACTCATTGGAAACGATGTCCCTACCCTGCAACAAGTAAAGACTTGGTTAGGGAAATGCTTTTCTATAAAGGACCTATGTGAAACAACCTATATATTAGGAATCAAGATCTATAGAGATAGATCACAAAAACTGCTTGGCCTAAGTCAGAGTACATACATAGACAAAATGCTAAGAGGCTTTAATATGCATGATTCCAAGAAAGGATTCATACCTATGCAACATGGCATGTGTCTATCAAAAATACAATACCCTTTAACTAAGGAAGAAAGGGATCACAAGAATAAGATTCCATATGCATCTGCAATAGGACCTATCATGTATGGCATGTTATGTACTCGACCAGATGTCTCGTATGCTTTAAGTGCAACGTGTAGGTACCAATCTAATCTCGGTGATACTTATTGGGTAGCTGTCAAGAATATCCTTAAGTGTTTGAGAAGGACTAAGGACTCATTCTTAATATATGGAGGCCAGGAAGAGCTTGTTGTAATTGGATACACCGATGCTAGCTTCAAGACAAATAAGGATGACTTTATATCGTAATTTGGTTATGTGTTCTACTTAAACGGTGGCGCTGTGAGATGGAAAAGTTCAAAGCAAGATACAGTTATTGATTCTACAACTGAGGCCGAGTATATTGCTGCCTCAAGTGCAGTAAAGGAAGTTGTTTGGATCAAAAAGCTCATTAGTGAACTTGACATAGTTCCTAGCATTATGGATCCCATTGATCTCTATTATGGTAACAATGGTGCTATTGCACAAGCTAAGGAGCCTAGATCTCACCAACGATCCAAACATACACTTAGGCGTTATCACCTCATTCGAGAGATAATAGATAGAGGATATGTGAAAATATGCAGAGTACCTACACTTGACAATATTGTTGACCCACTGACAAAGTCTCTTACGCAGCAGAAGTATGATGACCATACTAGATCTATGGGTATTAGGGGTATGCCTGATTGGATCTAGTGCTAGTGGGAGATTGTTGGTGTAAGCCCTAGAGGGCAATATTTTTGGTACTTGTATCGAATTATTTATTAATAATAAAAAGGCTTTTTTTCTTTATTATATATGTTTAATAGAGTCCCTAGAATAGCTAGTCCATTTAATGTATCAAGTGTGACTTAATCATGAGATCTCATTAAACATAAGGACATTATTCTTAAAGTATCCGTAGTCGAGCTTTGTTGTGAAGTGGGATAACATTAAAGCATTAAGACTATTATGTATATAGACTGATGATCACATCTCATGGATCATGGATAAGGAGTTATCAATTCTTAAACATATGTATGAATATTAGGAGAAATATTTATATTGGATTGACCCGCTATAAGAATACTATATAGAATATTATGCAAAATGTCATAAGTTATTCTCACGATGATAGTGGTGTATACCACCCTTCGACCTGAAACCACTATGGGCCTTAGATATAGAGTCGAGTGCTTTATTGCTTATCAAACATTATTCGTAATTGGATGACCATAAAGACAGTTGATGGATACTCCACGAAGCATGCTGAGGGACATGAGTGACCTAGATGGAATTTGCCCATCCTGCGTAACAGGATAAATGTCTTAGGGCCCAATATTGAACTGGACAAGGATGACACGGTCTACACCTTGTGTTCAATATAGACATAAGGGCAAAAGGGTAATTTTACACACAAGTATTATCACAAAAAGGGATTTTTCAGATCACATGAAATTTTCATGCCTTGGGTAGCAGTGATGTGTTGCTAGATACCGCTCACTGTTTATTATGTTAAATACGTGATTTAATATAATTGCCAATGTCGCGAAAACCTATAGGATCACACACAAAAGGACAGATTGATGAGAGATAGAGTAAATAGGGAACACCGTAAGGTACGGTTCACTTAAGTGAATTGTGGAACATCGTAAGGTACGATGCACTTAAGTAAAATATGAAATATAGTAAGCTACCACGTGCTTAAGTGATTTTTTGGTATACCATAAGATATGGGTCACATACACTTAAGTGGGCTTTTTAGCTTGCAACCAACACAAGTGGTGCTATAAATAGAACCCTTGTGTATAAGAATTTCATTAGATGAAATTTCGTTTCTCTCTCTCTCACACACACACACACACACACACACACACATACACACATACACACACACACACACACTCAAATCCTTCATTCGTAGCAGCTAGCATTGAGACTGAAGGAATCCGTTCGTGTGAACTGAGTAGAGGCGTTGTTACCATTCAAAGTTTGTGATCACTACTTAGAATTGCATCAAAGGTTTCAATCGTCACAAGAGGTAACGATTTCTACCACTGATCATGCCCATTCGTAAGGATCCCTAAAGGAGAAAATTTTAATTTCTGCTGCATTTTGGATCGCCATTCTCCTTCAGTGGTATCAGAGCCACTTGCGAATCCATGCATCTAATATCTGTTTATTTTTTGTATTAATATGATTAAAAGACAGAATGAATTAAATAATAAACGAGTAATCAAATTTGGCAAAATGTGTGTATGATTTGGATGATTGATGTTGACTATGCTTCGGAATCCGAAGTTAGTATGGTGAAGCAGCGATACATCGATCGTCCATAGGTTACACAATTGAGATCGATCAAGTTATATATATGATATAAGTAATATTGATGCAAAATACGGTATATATGATATACTGTTTCTATTTCATTCATTCAAGCACTTACTAATTGATATTCCTTTGAGCAATCAATGGTCATTTGCTCAAGAATCCGACATTAGTATGGTGAAGCAATAACGTGTTGATCAATCATACTGAATTATCAATCGAGGTGTGTTTGACGGTATGAAGTTGTTGCATTAGGGTTCCTGATGGTACAAGGATTTTGATGTCAAAGAGTTATGAGATTAGGGTTGTGACTGCACAAGAGTTGTGTTTTAAAGTATCAAGTATTGATGTGAAAAACAACATTGGTTTCAAATGAATTTTTCATTAAAATTTTGTGTTGCGTAGTGTATTCAATCGCCGAAATTTAATTTGATTTATTTAATTAACATAATTTAAATTAATAATAATAATGTGTTTATTATTATTGTCTTATAGTGATTGGTTATGGCCTTAGTTTTCCTTTATTTTGTTCTTGCGATTTTAAAATACAGCCTGTGTGTCGTGCCTCTCTTTCAATCTCTTAATGTAACTTCTTTTCACATCTCACTCCCTCATATGTAAAACGAGTTTCTTTTATGTAATGTAATGTTATGAAGAAAGATAAGAATACAATATCAATGGAGGACAACCTTGAAGATATTTCTTGGAGAAGCTCATATCATTATTAGGTTAGGTTAGGTTCTCTCATTGGCTTGGGAGAACAATTGCGCTAGGGGCCATAACTATTTCATTTTGTATGTATGTTGATGCATGTGAATGTATGTTGATGCGTGTGAGAGACGATTTATATGATAAATAAGCCGGTGAGATCAAAATAATTGCAAATTCTCTCAAATTAAATATTAAGTTTATGCTTTCCAAGCTTTAGCACTCACCAAGACTAGTATCGAATAATGTAGGTTTCGCCTACGCGAGGAGCATGCTCTATATTAGTAAGGTGTGATGGGCTAATTGTAATATCCAATTGCTAAAACAATGGGTCAAACTTAACTAAACAAATTATAATAAGATTATATACGTTTAGAAGCAAGAGTTGGAAATGATCCATATGATGGATTGGAATAAGGAGTTATTCACCCAACTAAAATATTTGAGAGTTGTATTAGATAGAATTGGAAGGAGATCCTACCTAAATAACCTAGTTTTGTGTAATCCGTCTACGCGGACTTAAAACAAAGTGAAATGTGGATCTCGACCCACTAGAAAATCTTCCAATGGGATTTTCCGAATCAAATGGTGAGGGTAATTTATTTTGAGTAAAATAGTGGGAGCATATTTAATTAAAGGTCTAATTAAATATGTTATTTTAGTGATACTTATATTTCCATATTTTTCATGTAGATTACCATGACAGCAAACACCTCTAACAACATTTTACGATCAATCCTTGATAAGGAAAAATTGTCTGGGACAAATTTTCTGGATTGACACCGAAATCTGAGGATTATCCTCAAGCATGATATAAAGTTGTATGTCTTGGAGAAACCTATTCCTGAAGAGGAACCTCCTAGTTCTGCACCTAAGCCAGAAAGATATGCTTATAAGAAGCATGTTGATGATGCCAATGAAACTTCTTGCCTTATACTAGCTACCATGAACTCAGAGTTGCAAAAGCAACATGAGAACATGGCAGCGTTTGATATGATCGGACACCTGAAGATGCTCTATCAAGAGCAGGAAAGGCGTGAAAGGTTTGAAGTTTCAAAAGCCCTTTTTCAAGGAAAGTTAGTTGAGGGAGCCCATGTAGGTCCCCATGTGCTCAAGATGATTGGGTATGTGGAGAACCTTAAGAGGTTGGGTTTTCCCCTCGAAAAGGAACTTGCGACTGATTTGATCTTGCAATCGTTTCCAGATAGCTTCAGTCAATTTATCCTTAATTTCAACATGAATGATATGGACAAAAACATTTCATTAGATGAAATTTCGTTTCTCTCTCTCTCTCTCTCTCTCTCTCTCTCTCTCTCTCTCTCTCTCTCTCTCTCTCTCTCTCTCTCAAAGCCATCATTCGTAGCAGCTAGCACTGAGACTGAAGGAATCTGTTCGTGTGGACTAAGTAGAGGCGTTGTCACAATTCAACGTTCATGATCACTCCTTAGATCTGCATCAAAGGTTTCAATCACCAATAGAGGTAACGATTTCTATCACTGATCATGCCCATTCGTAAGGATCACTAAAGGAGAAAATTTTAGTTTCCGCTGCATTTTGGATCGCCATTCTCCTTCACGTCCAAGACATACCAGCAAGCGAGTTGCATGCGATTATCAAGTCTTGGCCCTTTCGAGGGTGGGCATTAGATGTCATTGTTGAAATTCGACCAGCCTCGTTGAAATAACAAAAGAGTATCCTAGTCAAATAGACTACTTTACAAAATGGATAGAAGTTATCCCTTTGGTAAAAGTGGATCAAGAGGTTGTGATCGAATTCATTCAAAAGTACATCGTGTATAGGTTTGGGATTCCTGAAACCATTACTACAAATCAGGGCTCAGTTTTTGTGGGACAAAAGATGCAAGAGTTCGCTGTTGAAATAAGGTTCAAGTTGGTTACTTCCACATTTTACTCGCCGAAGCGAATCGCCAAGTCGAGGCAGCCAACAAAGTGATAATTGGTTTAATCAAAAAACATGTTGCCAAGAAACCTAAGAATTGACACAAAACATTACACCAAATTTTATGGGCTTGTCGAACATCCCCAAAAGAGACAACGAATTCGATGCCTTTTCGTTTGACATTTGGGCATGATGTTATGTTGCTAGCATAGATTTGTTTACAATCATTCAGGGTGCAACAATAAAACAAAATCTAGGCAGAACAGTATTGGAGATCGATGTTCGACGAACTGAATGATTTAGACGAAGAGAGGTTGGCCGTAATAGACGTATTGATATGACAAAAGGCGCGTGTGTCCAGAGTGTACAACAAAAGGATTAAAATGAAAACCTTTTCAATAAATGATTATGTTTGGAAGGTAATTTTACCTATGGATCAAAGAGATCTAACTTTAGTAAAATGGTCACCAAAGTGGGAAGGGCCATTTCAAATAATCCAAATGTTTACGAATAAGGCCTACGAAATTCAAGAGTTGGGTATTGCTCAAAGGATCTTAAGGGTAAATGGGAAATAATTGAAAAAAATATAAACATATGCTATAAGAGATTCAAATTCAAACATAGTGAAAATATTCATTAAGTGTTTAAATCCAAGTTGACATACAAAATGGCCCGTCAACCATACAAGTGCCTCGATAAAAAGAAAAATCAAGCAGGAAACCTAGACTTAAAGTCCTCGAAAAGGGTTTTCTCATGATCGATTCTGCTGTCAAGAAGGTTTTTCTTCTCCCATAGCTGGTTAATCCTGGCTTTGCTTTCAAGGGCCTTTTCACCATGTGAAATCCCTTTTAGAACTTCCTGGTCGACGACATCTTGAGTAGGAAGAGGTTCAGCTGTATCCAAAGAGGCTTTTTGCGTTTCCACCTCATCAATCTTCTTATTAAGTTCAGCTATTTGAGCTTGATAATCCTATATTTTCTGATCGAAGACTTGCTGTTTGTTGAGACGTTTCTGTTTCTTGGCCTCAAAGTCACTATGTTTTTTCTCACAGTCTTTACTAAAATCCCACTCTAGCCTCATCCCGTTGATCTTCGTTTTAATATGAAAATCAACATTCCAACAAAGAGCAAACTCCTTGACTAGTTGGGTGAAGAAATCTTCGAACTCAATCAAGTGTTTGGTAGCCGGGGCAGGAAGCTCATGAAGGGCAAGTTAGTCGAGAAGTTTTAAGATGTCGCGCGACATGCCTTCTTCTTCTTCGACGATAATTAAAGCTTCGCGCTCAAATAAATAATCTTTTAATTGTTGAAGTTTGAGAGTGACGGTGGCATCCATCCCTGGAGAAGTACGACAGTCGAAGAGGAAGGCTGAGCCTCATTCGAAATTTGACGAAGTTGTTGCAGCTTCCTTAAGGCCTCTGCCGGATTTTGTCACTTCATGGCTAAAACTTCTTCCGGAGTCAAAGTTCTGATAGAAGTGCCTTCGCCAATAGCGATCGAAGGGGCCTGAGTTTTCTGAGCAGTAAGATTTTGTTGAGCCTCAGGCGACATGCTCCGGAACTCGTCTTATTTTTGAGGACTCAAGATAGTCTCAGTTGCTTGACTTTCGACCCTCACGTCGACTGTGGGATTAGTAGGAGTTGGATCTCCACATGTTCCTATAATAAAGAAGTCAGGATCCACGTCAGAGAATAATTCATGAGTTAGTAAAATAAATGGAGGCAAATACTTGAGAAGCCATGCGTTACGGGGAAGCGGGAGTATTTCTTTCTTGACCATGGGGCGTAAAGACCTCTGTAAGATCATCTGGAACCGAGGTCTTCATGGTTGAAGGAGCGATTATTGAAGGGGGTTTCTTGGCATGGACTTTATTTTTTCGGGCCGGAGTATGTGGAGTAGTTGGTGGCACCTTTAATTTTGGAAAGATGTGTGAATGCATGCTACCATCGGAGTCTTCACTGCCGACCGAAGGAACCTCTTCAGGAACCTAAGTCATATGATAAGTGAGAGGGTGACTAAATATAAAAAACAAAGCCTTAGGAAACGCTGACAGGAAATACCTTCAGTTTCAGAGTCGATGGTGCCTTTTGTCTTTTGGAAGGTTTGCTAGGGGATGGCGCACTAGTTGGAACCGTCTTTCGACCCTAGAGGATAGAAACAGAGAAAAAGAAATTGTTATTTTTTCTTCCCAAAGGAGGAAAAGGCAAAATAATAGTGGTTACCTTTTTTGTTAAGGCTTCGTCAGCGTTGGTAATTTGGATTGTTGTGTCGGGGGCATCAGTAGTCGGAGGTGGAGGCAGCATTTCGCCAGCAAGAGTGGAAAAAGCATCGATCATATGTTGAAGAAAAAGAGCACTAGGAAAACGTTGACGTTGGTAGTCAGACCACCATTCATCGAAGTCTTTGGTTGTCAAAAAGGATTGCTGGAATTTAAAAATCGGTAGTTCAAGGCATTGAGAGGACTTATGGAATCTTAGGCAAACTTTATGGTCGTCAGTGTTTAGTGGTCGACCAGCCCATACGGTGTCAGTCGAATGTGCCACAAAAGATTTCGGTAGCATCTAGTTAAAGCCAAATTGGCAAGCCACCAAGTTGGGTTGGTAGCTCATGAAACCGTATCGCTTGGACCCCGCTTCTATTTTGAAGGACAACAGTGTCGGATTCAAAAACGCCTTCCACATAATACTCGATTGTGCTGTAGCTTGAGGAGAATCACTTGGAAAAGGATTCTTGAACCATTTCGGGTCAAAGCTTTGATCCATAAACAGAGCCATACCTGGGACAAAGGAGTCAACCTAGATAAACATGTTAAGGTACTTCATAAAAAGGTGTTTATTGGGAGCTTCCTGGCATGTCATCAGGGCGAGTCTTGTGCCTTTGACTGGTCGATCCTCGTTCAAACGCATTATGCACTCCGACACCGGATAACCCAACTGGTATTCGAAAGCGGTGTTCAACCAGTGTTGCAACAGCCATATAGAACCTGACAAGTTCAGGGCCTTGGAAGTAGAATTGAGGTATTTAAATTTTAGGGTTGCGAGCCCTAGAGAGTGGTACTAGGAAGCTAGCAAAATCTTACATAGAAAAACTTGTCGACCTTCGTGGATTTGGATCGCTAGGCTTATATAACTCTTGGATATTTGTAAAGAGCCAGGACAAAAGACATAATATGAAAGCCAAAGTGTTAGAAAAGCAATATGATCTTCACCATAGACTTCGACAGAATCATTATTATGGTGGTCTTCGATATAGTTTTGAAGGTTGGCGCGACTGAACAAAAATATGGCGTCTGTCGGAAGCGTATGGTCGAAAATTTCGCTTAGTGGTGATAAGCCTGTGATAACCGCCACGTCAAAGTGAGTTGGCGTCAACATGCCATAGGAAACCTGGAAGGTATTGGTTGAACCCTCCCATAAATACATAGAAGTCAACAACATGTAGGGGTTGATTCGATGAACATGCCTTAAGATCTGAATAGCGTCAAAGATCCCCGCGCTTCTCCATTAGTCTTGGCATTTCCGTTGAGCCTTGTTAAGCCAAGCTACATACTCCATAATGCCTGGAGTAGGCATCGACCTGAAGAATCTAGCCTTTGGGTCCATGAACTTGATGTCGATGGTACCGTCTTTTTCAAAAGCTAGAGGGAGAGCAGGATTGTAACCAGGAAAATGGGTTTGGACAGTTTTTAGTTGAGTTTTGGTGTCTGGGTAAGGCCCATGGAATGAAACAAGTTTTCCAGCAATGACAAATGGAATGAGCATTTGGCATTGCTAGATTTTTACCACAACTTCATCCGTAGAAGTCGGTTAAGGAATAAGTTTCATGTTGTCTGTTTCAGTGAGTTGAAATGCAACATGATTGTTTCCAGTGTTGAAGGTTGTTACGCTCTTGGTGTGCGTAGAGGAAGCTGTTGTAGTGAAAGAAGGAGAAAAATTGATAAGAATAATGTCGTTGTGACAGATTGCAGAGAAAATGCGCAAATGAAGAAGCAGGAAGAAAATGTTGAATGTGAAAAAGTGGTATTATAGGAAAACCAAATGGCAACCATGGGTCAGTCGATGGACGAAAGCTGGCCGACTAAGTGGTAGTGGGAAAGTTAGTAGCGTTAGTTGAGAGCCCACGACCTAGGAAGTAGATTCTAATGATGACAGTTTTTTGGGAAATCGTGGTGTAGGAAAAATCATCATTGTGCAGAACATCATTAACGATTAGACATCCATCCAAAATTTGGAAAGGCAAAATGCCAAGTTTCTCGGTTGAAGCGTCTCGGTCGAAACTTTCCTTTTAGGGTGGAAATTTGTTAACTGGCAAATTTCGACCCCGATGAAGGATGAAATCAGGAGGAATAGAAAGAAGGTCGAAAACGAAGTCGTAGAAGGGGGAAATCGGGAAAGCTATGCCGACGAAGAAGGTGATTCTGTCAAAATCGAAGCCAAGCGTACCATGATGGAAACTGATAGTGAGAAGAAGAATGTGGGAAGTTACCATAGACATGGGTGATAGGCTCCGACACGTGGCACATCATAAATGGAGCATAACCTCCTAGCAGTTATTTTTTATTACTATTTAAGAAGATGTGATTTTCATTTCTATAGGTGGAATTTGCAACATTTCAATAGGAAAACACTTGAACTATCAAGTGTCTGAGAGAAAAGAGTTAACTTCATGCAAAATGTACACCTGCTTCCACATTTATTTTCAAACCATTTAACTTGTCAAGTTATTTTCATTTGCTTTGTTCATTTACATCTTTATCTTACCTTTACCCGTTTTTTACTGTTACTGCATTTTTCTATTTGCAAAGATTTTACTTATTGTTCTAGTGTTGCAAACACTTTACCAACAAACACACCATATACTTAACACATACTAGGCTAGAACTTTGTAGCCGGTCCTGCAAGTAAACCTCGATAGGAAGGCTAGAGATTATTGCGTAAACATAATGATGATAAAAAGAAATAGAACCTGAATGAAAAGAAAAATAATAACTTGATTAAATTCGCTCCAATGGAGTCTTTGATCCAGTACAACAACAACAAGAAAAACAAAAGCAAAATATGCAAGAAGATAAACTACAAAATTATATGACTAAATTCTAAGATAAAGTGTGTGTTATCCTTTCAAAACCCTAGATTTTATAGCCTCCAAATGATGATGACAACCATAAATTTTGAGTTAATTTCCACCAAGAAATGTTTTCTTAAGCATTTTCTCTATTAGGATGAGAAAATACAACAAAACTTTTAGGAATTAGAAAAGTTCGCACAAATACTGGGGATGCTACGATGGGTGGTAGTGCCTGTTACGGGTCACCCGTAGTGGCTATTTTTTTTATGGAGTGGGTGCTAGAGGACACTATAACCCATAGTAGAGGTTACAACCAGAACATAGTGGCTGCTGGTTTTTGTATGGTGAAAATTCATATTCAATGCTCTTTGTGCCTTTGACCCCTCTTAAGTTCACCTTATCATGGATGATCCTTTTTACCCGGAAGACAGAGAAAACACACAAACACACGTAAAAGTGCACAATAACAAAGACCAACTAGTTGGGAATCACAAATAAAACGTATTAAAAACATAGTCAAAATGTCATTCATCATCAAGAAGTTGAATGGTTTAGGGATCTTATGTTGGAAGTTTCACTGGCTAAGACAATGTTTGAAAGTGTTGATACATTGAAATAGTCAAACCACTTTATCTAGAGCATACATAGAAGTATATCATGGAAAGTATAGGCACATAGGTCTTAGACATCCCCTCGTGAAAAAATTGATTAAGGATGAAATCATTTCACTCACGTATATACATTTAAACTATAACTTAAGTGATCCATTTTCTAAACAATTGACCAAAGATTTAGTAAAGACTACCTCGAGAGAATGGGATTGAAACTCCTTGAGTAAGAGTTCCAACAATGGTAGAGACCAAATCTGAAGTTAAAAAAATATTAACCTTAGATTCAATGGGTAATAACAAATCGTTGATTTGGATGTCTGTGCGACAATATGTAATAATATTGACCATTGCATTTAGATGGTTGATTTTTTCAAACTCTTAATGAAGTTCAATGTTGATAACTTGTATCACAAGTAAAGCAGATAAAATTTGAACTTCACCTATGTGAATTTTGAGATGGTGTCGTTTTAAAGTTAGAGTTGGAGTTTTTCTCACGATAAATTCACAAGCCAGGAAAAACACATGGGCATAAGTAGTGTTAGGCGAGAAATGTAGACGAAAAATCATTAAAGAGTGTGTGTGAGGTGGCATCAATCTAATCATAAGGAATAATAGGTTCAAAGTTGTGCTACCAAAAAAATTTTGATTATATTTTCTGTTGTCTTTACTAAGGTTAAGTTCATTTCGAAAGATATTTAAATGTATTAATATTTTTTTGTTTTCTTTTTTGGAATTGGTCTTGTCATCATTAGAACAAGTGAAAGATTGTTGCAATTAATGAAAAAATTAATACATAATCATTAGTGTGTTCCAATAATAACAAGACACCTTACAAGTAAGTAATTGAGCATTCAGTGTATATGAAATAGTCTAACATTGAAAGATTAATTCACTTTAATGTTCCTTATATAGAGTTGCATTTATTAACTCATCAAGGAGCTAAAGAGGATAAAGATACACATAGATAAGTGTGGTGGTGTTGGCTCCTAATTTCGAAGCCCATTTTAAGAGTTAAAAAATGGAATTTCCTGTGAAGATGCTTTCGACTGAATCAGATATTGGAAGCTCTAGTCAAAAGTTCCTAGATTAGAAGGATCAACATGCAGTAAGGACTTATAATTATTCTTTGGTGTTTGAAGACAGTTTCGACTAGAAATTCAAAATTCAAATAAAGGAGGGAACTTTGTTCTTATCTGAAATTGCTAAAGATACACGTGGAGCATAATGGATAGTTACATCCATGAAAAGCACCATTTGTCTCGACGTTATTGAAAGGCCGTTAGAAGTGGTTATTTTGATTAGTATAAATAGAGGGTCTTAGTACTAGGATCGTGTGTGTCAAAGTGTGTACAAAATCTGTAAAATTTACCAAGTACCCGTGTGTAGAGAAACAGTAAATTGAGAAATGTACGTTCGTTTTACACCATTCTTATTTACTTTGAAGTAATTCAATTCATCTTTATTTTCCAGAAATACTTCTTTATTTTAAGGATTCATCTTTGTTGCTAGTTATCTTAGTTCTTACAATGCTTCTCTTTAATTTGTGTTGGTCTTTTACTGTTTAAGTATTTTCACTAACCACTATCATTATAAACACTGTCGAAGTGTTCACATTTACTAGAATTCACTTTAAACAATTAGCACATGTGCTAGGATCAATCTGATCGATCCTGTAAGTAACCAAATTTAGTAATTTGGAAGATCATCGGTTGTTTACCAATTTTCACGGTAAACAAGTGAAAGTGTTCTTTTTTATTATGGTTATTCATTCATCTTCTCCCTTTCGAAAGAATTCGTTGTATATTATTAAGGAGTGGTAAAGTAGCCGCAACCAACGAACACAGACCAATGGGAAGATCCACTAGGAGAATGGCGAATTTAAATGCGCCAAAAAAATCCAAAATTCTCAAAATCCATCAACCAACAATGTACCATCCCCTTCTTCTTCGATAGGGGAGAACACGGCCAGAATGCACGTGTCTGAACCGGCTCCATTCATGGAAAGTTCGATGCCTACGCATTCGATTCTCCATACTGAACCTATTTTGACTTACATTGGGCCTAGGGGGCCTCCTTACCCCCCCCCCCCTCCTCCCCCCATCCCCCCACTGATTGGAAATGTTCTAAATAAGCCTTCAATACCCCCTGGTTTCTCTATACCCTTTGGTGGTCGAGAACAACCATATGAATGCCAACTTTAGTGATGGAGAGTTTACATAATTATGCTTTGATATTTTCAGAACCAGTAGTTAACATAACCTCCCCAGTACAAGGGTCAGGATCTGGGGTTAACGTGGGTCGAAATAACCAGTCTT
The DNA here is from genome assembly GCF_024323335.1 of Lathyrus oleraceus. NCBI lineage: Eukaryota > Viridiplantae > Streptophyta > Magnoliopsida > Fabales > Fabaceae > Lathyrus > Lathyrus oleraceus. The sequence continues at coordinate 79,359,369 of NC_066579.1, read as the reverse complement.
CAGGTTTAGGACACCAAACACAAATACCCAGCCTTACCAATAATTCCGCAGTAGTGTGGAGACAACAGATGGACGAAAGCAACCATGAGATATTTCAAATGCTTACCCAAACACTAACCACTATATTGAATCCTTTGATTCAAAATACGGCACAATCGAATCAACAGATGACAACGCAGATGGCGCGAATGTCTGATTTCCTAGGTGTACCACAACCTCATCGACACCCTCCGAGGGATTGGGTAAGGGAAAACTAGGGGGTGACCTTCGAAGAAGACCCTACTATCAACCAAATTCCACAAAATCAACCGCAACCAGAGATGGTAAATCAGGGAGTAGGAGTCGAACCCCCTAGGATTGAACCACAAATCCCCAGGAAAAGAGAGCCAAGGATAGTAATGGTAAATAGAAACCAAAATGTTGATAATGTCATACGGAAGATTCGACTCGATGATATGGAAGCAGATAATAATCTAGCAACCATGGTCGAAAGGATTATGGTTCGGAATAGGGTAAACTTTGGCCTTCGAAGGCCAAATTATACATCACCTTTGTTGGAATATATCATAAAGGTAGAAACACCCCCTAGAACAAAAATCACCAAATTCACTAAGTTTTATGGGGATACTACTGAATCCACTATCGGACACGTGGCTAGATATTTAATAGAGGCATGATACATTTTGAACAACGAAAGCCTTAGGATAAAATATTTCCCAAGCTCTCTCACAAAGAATGCCTTCACGTGGTTCACCACCTTGCCATAAAATTCGATTCATACTTGGAATCAGTTGGAGAGAATGTTCCATGAGCAGTTCTACATGGGGCAAACAAAGATAAGTCTGAAGGAATTGGCTAGTATTAAACGAAAGTTCACTGAGCCAATTGATGACTATCTGAATAGGTTTTGATTACTCAAAGCTAGGTGTTTTACGCAAGTACCAGAGCATGAACTGGTCAAAATGGCCGCTGGGGGCCTTGACTATTCTATTAGGAAGAAGTTAGATACCCAGTATTTGAGAGATATGGCCCAACTGGCTGATAGGGTTCGACAGTTAGAACGCTGGAAGGAAGAAAATGCTAGAGCAAATAATAATAAAAGAGTGGCCTAAGTCGATTTCAGCAATGATGACAAAGGATCCTATTATGGGCCTTTAGACTTTGACGAAAATGAAATCGACCTTGCTGAGTTGAAGCAAGGGCCACCTTACGCGTGTAAGGTCTCGACCCCGTCGAAGGGAAAAAAACCTATCGAACCAGAAAAGAATGATAAATTTCCTAAGAAAACTTACACTTTCGACGTTACAAAATGTGACGAAATTTTCGATTTGTTAGTTAAGGATGGTCAAATGATAGTGCCTCCTTGTGCTAAAGAGCGTCCTTTAGAACAAAGAAAGAAAAGAGGGTTTTGCAAGTACCATACTTTTCTAGGTCATAAAACATCTCAATGTTTTCTTTTCAGGGATCTTGTTCAGAATGCTATCCAAGAAGGGAGACTCAAGTTTGGAGAAAAACCTAGGATTCAAACGAAGATCGATTCCAGTCCTCTGTAAATGGTTGATGCCCACTATGCGGAGCCAGAGAAAGTAAACATGGTCGAAGTCATTGATGATTTCGACATGAACGAAGTCACTGAGGACTTCATCAACGAACCTATCATGGTTAGGGTTTCTGAGCATCTTGATCAGGAATTCTTTAATGACTTCATTCAGGAAGCTATGGGAAATGCCACCAATGAAAGCACTGATGTTTTCGACATTGGAATCACTGAAGATTCCAACCTGATGATAGTAACCAAGGAAATTGTTGATGGTTTCGTGCAGATAGATAAGGCCACTGAGGGCCTTCAATTGCAATTCTAGAAGTTGTACATCACTGAAGATGTCAACATGGAGGTTAATATGGTCAAAATATCATAAGAAACCTCCATGGAAGTTGACAATGAATGTCAACAAGAAGAGTATAATAAAATAGACTTACCCAAAGAAGACGAAACTCTGTCTGATTTCCTCCGGAGGTGCCAGAAGAAGCAATCAGAGGTTATGTTATACCCTCGATGCAGCATCGTGTTCGACAAGAAAGCGGCCCAAAACCTCGACGAAGTAAGAAAGATAAAACACCAAGGGGGTCTGAAAGCCTTTCAAGATCAATAGGCTGTCCAGACAATAAGGGCTTTCGACCCAAGGAGGTGTTATGATCCAAGAAGGCCTATGGAAAAGCTTGGTGAAACAAAACGAAAGGATCCTGCTACTAAACCTATCTCTTTCAAACCAAATGCTGAAGCTTCAAATGGAAAGTGGGTGAAGCCAGTCGATGACAGGAAACGCAACCAAGGCAAATGGAAGGACTTCAAGGTCGATAGAGGTTTCTCATTATCATACAGTAGGGAGTTTCAGGCCGACAAAAAAACCTCCCATATCTCTGAAAACTACAAAGGAAAAAACCCCATGATAAGGTCGCAATGGAGAAGGGAACAGAGAAGGAGGAAAGCACCGAGGGATGCTGGCGAAAAGGAAAAAGCTGAGTCCAACGCCAATGTGCCTGCAAGGAAAAAGGAGGACTTAAGCTTTGACAAAAGAAAGTTTAATACTCCAGCAGAGGCGGCTACAGAGAAATATGATCGAATGGCTGCAGAAGATGAAATGTTGACAAATAATTTCGACTTAAGGTCAGAGGCTTCTTTGGATATCTTAGTCGGTGTGGTATCTATGATGCCCAGGGAGTTCGAACAAATCACAGAGGTTGAAGACACCGACAACAATACAGAAAGAGAAATGGCTACTCATAAGCCAATATGCTACTATGTGATGAACAATGGTTGTGTGGATGAGCAAAATGCCTTCTTCGAGAGACCTGACGAGGCTATGAAGATTCATCTCAAGCCTTTCTTTATTACTGGGAAGATCGAAGATGTCCCCATTAATAAAATCTTAGTGGACTGCAGTGCAACGATGAATTTGATACCGCATCATATGCTGAGAAAAATTGGCAAGTACGACACAGATGGCAAACCCCATAATATGGTGCTTTCCAATTATGAGGGAAAGGTGGGTTCCACCCTTGGTGTAATCTAGGTCGAGTTAACCGTAGGAACGGTTACCAGATCCATAATGTTTATGATTATGGAGACGAAGTCCAACTATAATTTGTTACTTGGAAGAGAATGGATACATGGGGTCGGAGTTGTGCCATCTTCAATGCACCAGCGAATCATCATATGGAATCCAGATGGTATTGTGGAGAATATAGAAGCAGGCAAAGGTTACTTCAAGACTCATATCAACCATATCGATAGACGCCAGTTCGACAAATATTTGGCCAATATTGCTCCGTATAATCCGACCGATTTTGCATTTACTCCAGACAATAATGCCTACTATTTCCTATATTTGCACCCCAACAATGCCTTTCGCTGGGATAGAGAAGTGGTTGGCGAAGATGACTTTGGATATCTAGAAGCGTCATGAGTTGAACCCACGGGTTAGGGAAGCAAATTCAGTGTTGATGACTGAGTTCGAAGCGCTAAAAAAGGTTTCGGCTTACATAGCTGAGAACAAGCAACAATCGGCCTTGGAGGCTGAAGTAAAAAACATAGATGTCGAAGCCAGCAAAGAGTTCCACCAAATAGGTCCTAGAAAGGAATTCAATCTAGAGCCTCTTGATAAGGTTCAGAACAAAGATCAAGGCCAGAGGCTCGACGCCATCTATGATGATGAGCCTTTGGGATTCGAGAAGGATCCGCTAGCAACAAATGTTAAGATGTTGGCTCAGGATCCACTTGAGGAAATAGACTTGGGAGGAGGATTGATAAAAAGGCCAACTTACATTAGCGCCAATATCAGCCCTTAACTCAAAGTCGAAGTAATCTAGTTGTTGAAGGAGTTCAAAGAATGTTTCACGTGGGATCACGACGAGATGCATGGTTTGAGCAAAGATCTGGTCGAATTGAAGCTGCCAATCAAGTCTGGAAAAAATCCTATCAAGCAGAACCCAAGGCGATTTGAACCTGCAATTCTCTCGAAGATCAAAGAGGAGGTCGAAAGGCCTTTTCACTGTAATTTCATCCGTACAGCCAGGTATGTAGAGTGGTTAGCTAATATTGTGCTTGTTATTAAAAAGAATGGTATTTTGAGTGTTTGCATAGATTTCAGAGACTTTAAATACTGCAACCCCAAAGGATGAATATTCAATGTCAGTGGCGGAAATGCTAGTCGATTATGCCGCAGGCCATGAGTATCTTAGCATGCTCGATGGATATTCTGAATATAATTAGATATATATTGCGGAAGAGGATGTCCCAAAAACGGAATTTCGATGTCTTGGAGCCTTAGGCACCTATGAATGGGTGGTAATGCCTTTTGGTTTGAAGAATGTTGGGGAAACATACCAGGGAGCAATGAATTCAATCTTCCATGATTTCATAGAGACTTTTATGCAAATTTACATAGATGATATTGTCATTAAGTCTGTTTTACGGAAGAGCCATAGAAACCATCTTCGACGGTCCTTCGAAAGGATGAGAAGACATGGTCTAAAAATGAACCCTCTCAAATGCGCTTTTTGTGTGCAGGCAGGGGATTTCTTAGGCTTTGTGGTCCACAAAAAAAGAATTAAAATAAACTAGAATAAGACCAAGGCCATAATGGAGGCGAAAACGCCATCAACAAAGAAGGAATTGCAGTCACTACTGGGCAAGATCAATTTCCTAAGGAGATTCATCTCAAACCTTAGTGGAAAAACGCAAGCCTTTTCGCCTTTACTTCGTCTTAACAAAGAAGGATTCGAATGGGAGCAAGCTCAACAAGAAGCGTTCGACAAAATTAAAGAATACTTGAGTCATCCACCAATTCTGACACCGCCTTGAAGAAATAGGAGTATGAGATTGTACATATTTGCATCTGACAAAACTTTAGGGAGCATGGTGTCTCAAGAGGATGATAGTGGCGTCGAAAGAGCCATCTACTACCTCAGTAGGGTCTTAAGTGATGTAGAAACATGGTATAACATAGTTGAAAAATTTTGTTTATGCTTGTATTTCTCTTGTACGAAGTTGAAGCATTATATAAAACCTGTTGATGTTTATGTTTCATCTCACTTTGATATCATTAAACATATGTTGTCCAAACCAATTTTGCATAGTCGAATTGGAAAATGGGCGCTAGCTTTAACTGAGTATTCCTTAATGTATATGCCATTAAAAGATGATAAGGGACAAGTGGTAGCAAATTTTTAGTCGACCACTCCATAACTGAGAATGCACTGGACTATCTCAAATTAGAACCCTGGAAGTTGTACTTCGATGGGTCTAGTCACAAAGATGGAACAAGCATAGGAGTTTTAATCATTTATCGTAATAAAATTCCAACAAAACTCAAATATAAAGTGGAAGGCCTCTACTCGAACAATGAGGCTGAATATGAAGCCCTGATAGTCGTACTTGAGATATTGTTGGAATTGGGGGCAACTCGAGTCGAAATAATGGGTGACTCAGAGTTAGTTATAAAATAGATCACATAAGAGTACAAATGTATTAAAGAGAATTTAATTATGTACTCCATGATAGCCAACCGATTTCTAAAAAGATTTGAGATGCCTAATATTCGACATATACCTCGATTAGAAAATCAAGTGGCTAGTGACTTGGCTCAAATTGCATATGGGTATAAAATTTCAAAAGAAAAACTACAAAAAACCATCAAAGTCAGAGGAAAAGTTGTGCCAACCAGATTATCCCCATCAGACTTAGAAAAGACAAATTTGGGATACACTGATAAAGAAAAATTCGAAATATTGGCAATAGACAATCTGACAGACGGAGAATGGAGGAAACTAATAGTGGAATATCTACAGAATCCAATGGTGTCTGCTGATCGAAAAACTAGGTATCGAGGTTTAAGTTATTTTCTTTTGGGGACGAAGTTGCTCAAAAAGACTCCTGAGGGAGTTTTGCTTAAGTGCCTTAGTGAGTCAGAGGCATATTTATCCCTTTCGACTGTCCATAGCGAGGCATGTGGGGCACACCAAATTGGCCATAAGATGAAATGACTTTTATTTCGCCAAGGGATATATTGGCCTACCATGTTGAAAGATTTCATCGAATTTTCCAAAGGATGCCAAGAATGTAAGGCACGTGCAGGCATACAACATGTCCTTGCGAGCGAACTGCACTCTATAGTCAAACCTTGGTCATTTAGAGGTTGGGCTTTAGATTCGATTGGGGAAATTCGACCACCATCATCTAAGAATCAGAGGTATATCTTGGTGGGCATTTATTATTTTATGAAATGGATCGAAGCTATACCTTTACCAAATGTAAGCCAAGAAGATTTGATCAATTTTATCCAGAAACATATTATTTATAAATTTGGAATCCCAGAGATTGTCACAACAGATCAAAGATCAGTATTTACTGGTCGAAAGATGCAAGAATTTGCTAAGAAAATGGGCTTCAAATTGTTAACTTCTACGCCATATTATGCTCAGGCTAATGGTCAGGTCAAAGCAGCTAATAAAGTGATTATTGGGTTGATTAAGAAGCATTTGGGGAAGAAGCCTAGAAATTGGCACAAAACTTTAGATCAGATTTTGTGGGCATGTCGTACCTCTCCCAAGAAAGCCACTAATTCAACCCCTTTTAGACTAACCTTTGGTCATGATGCAGTTCTACTAGTAGAAATTTATCTACAATCCACAAAAATTCAGAGGCATCATGAAATTCCATCAGAGTCATATTGGAACATGATGCTGGATGAGCTAGTCGATCTAGATGAAGAGAGACTAAATGCCTTGGAGTTATTAAAACATAAGAAGAAGAAGAGAGTAGAGAACTCTTATAATAAGAAGGTAATAAATTAAAACATTTTTGCCTGAAGACTTGGTCTAGAAAGTTGTCCTTCCAATGGATCGAAAGGATAGGACCTTAGGGAAGTGGTCTCCCAAGTGGGAAGTCCCTTTTCAAATTTTGCAAGTATTCTCTAATAGTGCCTATGAGATTGAGGAACTTAGCGAAGACAAAAGAATCTTGAGAGTGAATGGAAAAATATTTGAAAAGATATAGGCCAGCAATCCAAGAAATAAAAATAAGAAACGGGTAATTGTGTATAAGTTAAGCAGAGCCAATATGGTAAAAGGTGCCAAAATGGTTTAAATTTACTTTAAAGGCCAAAGGACTTATATTCATTACATCAAATAGGCAAAAACTGGAAAAGGAGACTAGAACTAAAAAGGGAAATTGACCTTTATGTGGAGGTACTTTGTTTTGAGAAGTTCCAGGCGTTTCTCACATAAAGACCATTTCGACCGGAGAAGTATAATTTCCGATTCAAGTTTTCGCGCTTTTTTGATGAACTTCATGCCAAACTCTAGTTCTTTATCCATCAAGGTATCATCGAACTCCAGAAGTTCACTTTTGCGCTTTTCGGCTTCAGAGATTTTGGCCTGCAGTTCCTCTATTTGTTTTCTCCATGAAGCAATGTCACGGTCATGGGCTTCGATCTCCTCTTTATTCTTTTATTTTGTCTGCTCCAGTTCCATTTCCTTGTTGGTAGACTCAATGGCGGCATCCCAAGCAGCTGCTTTGGAACCAGCTTTCTTTTCGATTCCCTGGTTAGCTGGGGTAGTAGCTTATGGTCTTCGACAACTTGGTCGATCATAGTGCCTATCTCCAAGATGACATTGGCCACTTTAGGGGAAGCTTCTAGTAGATTGACTTGGTTAAGAAGATCCTTCAATGTTAAGGGGGAAGAAGGATCAACCAGTAGAAGCAGGAACAAGTCTCCCTTGAAGACTTTTTCCTTGATTTTTGAAAGCACTTCATCTATAGGCGTACTCGAAGGTTGATCATCAGATGTCGTACCAGTGCTAAGGCTTTTCTCATAAGAGCTTTCCATGCAGCTTAGCATAGATTTCAAATATTCAAGGGGTTGGTTTCATTTCAGATATACCTTTGTAGGCTTACTTCCTCCCTCAGTCTTCAATTCGACTGGCCTTCTGATTGTTGGTTTCTTGGGTGGGGCCCTGGTGGCTAAAATAAAAAATAACATAGAATAGTTAGTGCGAGCTAAGGGTGAATATCCTAATATAGGGGTATGATTCAATAAAAACCTCTCATGTCACACCTTCATATATGTCTGATTCGATGTGAACATCTTCGATCCCTATATGAAGATGCCCTTTGAAACTGTCTAGAGTATGCTTAGTCGCAACCACCCACTGGGCTTTTTTCTGTGACTGCTGTCGAAGGACTTTAATGGAGTCCCCAAAGATAAACCAATATGGAAATGAAGGGGCAAAGGCCACTCCAAAGTCAGCATTTGGAAGTGGAAGAAATTTTTGGGGAAACAATTCGAAAGCCATTTTGTAGCGTTTCTCATGAGGAACATACGAAGGGATTTTAAGAGTTTCCATTTTCTTTGAAATTTTTTCCTTTAGTGTGACAGTTGCTTCATTGATGGTTCGACTAAGATTATCAGGCCTATATGCAGTTTGAAAGTAATTTTGGAACGCTTGAATTTCTTTGATGAGCGTGTAAGTACCTTTTTTGGTTCTTTCCTGCACAAGAAGAAAAGCTTTATCAATATGTTGGATAAAGGAGGGGAGATCATAAAACTCTTTAGTATAGTATGCGTTCCACCATCTCCCAAAATCTCGAGTATAAAGGAAGTTAGCCTCGACGTTGATAGGGGTAAGTTGGGTTTTTCCAGTATATCTAGCTATCTGTTTAAGGGGGTGGCTTCATTATGGACTGTGTTGTAGAGGAGGAGGCTACCCTTTCTATCATACATGCACTTTGGGAGAGCCTGAATTAACTCAAACCGTCGAGCTAAAAGGTTGGGTTGATAGGCGATCAAAGTAACCTGAACCTTTGAGGGGTTTAGCTGAAGGGTTAACACCCTGGGAATCAAAAGGCTTCCCAAATCAGCAGAGATTATGTCTCTCATTTTTTGGAGGGAGAGGGGACAGGCCTTATAAACCATTCTTGACCACACTTCTTGGCAGCGAAGGAGGTCATGCTAGAAGTAAATACATGGCGCTTAGCGAACATCATATGATATATCCCATGAAAGTTGGTCGAGGAGCTTGTCCTTCGTCGTTGGGGGTTAGCTGGGTCAATCGAATTCCTTTGATTCCTCTATTTTTCACTTCTCATCTTCTTCATCGACCAGGCCTTTATTGGGTAGACTTGCCTCGAACGTGACATTAAGCCAGAGTTGTAATAGCCAAAAGGGACAAAGAGGAGGAGATTTCCTCTTTCCCCCAAGTTCTTCAGTTGAGTGACTCTATCACTTAGTGATTCATAAAGGCTTGCCGATATCATTTCTCTTAAGCAAACATCATGTCCAACATGCATTTGGTTCGCCAGGGTAAGGTACTTCTTGGTGACTTGTAGAGATTTCGAGCAGAACACGGAATGAGATAGCCATAGAGCTAAGAAAGCTATGTGTTCCACGTCAGAGATGATGTCAGTGTCTTTGTCATGATAGTGCATAATGTCGGTCGAATACGCTGCTCTAGAGGTCGAAAAAGCTATATTATCCTCAGAATGAATATCAAGGTCATATGTGTGCCCAGTGGGTTTTAGCCCTATGATAGCGGATAGGTCGAAAAGTGTTGGTGTGATCATGCCACATGGAAGGTGGAAGTTGTAATGTGTGTTATCCCAGAAATACAGTGAAGAAACCAACATAGATGCACTATACTCCAAGCCTACTTTCGACAACATTATCATGTCGTAAATTCCCACGTCTTTCCAGTTTTGGGCTTTGGTTTTTTCTATTTTGTTTAGCCATTCCAAATAATTTGTTGGGTCTTTGAATATGGGAGTCGCACGAAAAACCCTAAAGCTGTTGTTCATGAATCTCAAATCTATGGTTTCATTTCTTTTTGGGTTTTCAACATCGGTTCGTTCAACCCTAGGTTTCTTCGTTTTCCCTATGGGTTTACATTTATGGTAAGAGGGGAAGTATTCCTTAAGTTTGCTAAAATGAGTGTCTAAATCATCCAAAGGTCCAGATAATGCATGGGTTTTACCAGAAACAAAAATAGGGATAAGTACCTGGGAAGCGTCAATCCTACGTTGTTCCTCAATTTTGGGTTCTGGGATGTATTGTTGATTACCCACCATTACTGGACCAAGTAATATGGTGAAATGAGGGAGTTCCAAAATCTTCTTAGAAGCTTTTGATTTGACAAATGCCTTGGTAGCTTTGCTTACTTCTTTGGAGGTTTTGCTTGAGGTTGCCATCATTGTTGAAAAGTTGGAAGAAGAGAAGATAATCTGGGTTTTTGATTGAAGATTGTTTGAGGATGAATAGTTAGAGTGTTTGAAAGTTCATAAAGCGTAAAAAGTGGAATTGATGAGTTTGTGGCTTTTATAAGCGTGCTTGGAAGAAAAAACATTTTAAATCAACATTAATGATTGACAAGTTAGTGGGACACGTGTCTTTCTTGGATGGTGTGATGGAGAGGTGGTAATTAATGCATAAACCCACGATCTCCCGGGGTCTAAGAAACGTGATGATTAATAAGATTCGGTTGTGGGCTGAAGAGACATGGTTAGGAAAAAGGTAATGATAACTCTGACGTCACCAGACAACTGGAAGAAACTGAAATTCTTTGTAACATTGGAGCATTTGGCAACATGCCAGAGTTATCCAAGGCGTCGAAGCATGTTCTCAAAAAACGCCTTTTTCTTTTATGTATCGAAAATAACATTTTTGGGGGGCAATTTATTGGCTCCTAATTTCGACGCCCATTTTAAGAGTTAAAAAATGGAATCTCCTGTGAAGATGCTTTCAACTGAATCTGATATTGGAAGCTCTAGTCGAAAGTTCCTGGATGAGCAGGATCAGTATGCAGTAGGGACTTAGAAATATTCTTTAGTGTTTGAAGGTGATTTCGACTAGAAATTCAAAATTCAAATAAAGGAGGGAACTTTGTTCTTATCTGAAATTGCTAAAGATACACGTGGAGCATAATGGATAATTGCATCCATGCAAAGCGCCATTTGTCTCGACGTGATTGAAAGGCCGTTAGAAGTGGTTATTTCGATTAGTATAAATAGAGGGTCTTAGTGCTAGGATCGTGTGTGTCAAAGTGTGTACATAATTTGTAAAATTTACCAAGTACCCCTGTGTAGAGAAGTAGTAAATTGAGAAATGTACGTTCGTTTTACACCGTTGTCATTTACTTTGAAGTAATTCAAATTATCTTTATTTTCCATAAATACTTCTTTATTTTAAGCATTCATCTTTGTTGCTAGTTATCTTCGTTCTTACCATGCTTCTCTTTAATTTGTGTTGGTCTTTTACTGTTTAAGTATTTTCACTAATCACCATCATCACAGACACTGTCGAAGTGTTCACATTTACTAGAATTCACTTTAAACAATTAACACATGTCCTAGGATCAATCTGATCGATCCTGTAAGTAACCAAATTTAGTAATGTGGAAGATCGACGGTTGTTTAGCAATTTTCACGGTAAACAGGTGGTCTCAAGTCTTATTTCACGCCTTCACACTCCCTCTCGCTGGTATCACTAATGAGACACCGACGATGACAACAGGACCGAGACCGGGGACATGGGCATAGAGGCGCTAGTGATGTCTTGTTGACAGCACTTGAGCACTTAGGTACGACGCATCAGAGCAATCAGATTACTCACGATGCTCCAGTCTTTGGCCGACTAGTGGAGGCAAGTCACCACACGTGCTAGTGGTTGTTGCTCCAATTTGTTAATTTTTGAATTCGAATAATTGCAATCCTTAGTGCGAAGTATTGCTATACTTTGTGAAATTGTGCGTTTTTATTAAGGTCGCATCCTTGTGAAACAACAATATTTTGTCTATATATACACTGTTTCAGATTCAAAAAAGAATACACAAGTGAACTCTTATCGTTCGTTATTTAAATTCTAAATTTCTCTTCTCTGCATTCAATTTTTTATCTATGTCGTACAAATTCAAAAACAGACTAAATTATCTCAAATATTAATGTATATAAATTCTAAGACAATTTAAAAATATCTGAAATACTATTAAAAAATATTCATATACACGATTCAACTCACAATCATTATCTAACATTAATAATTATTAAAGACTAAAAAATAAAATATAAAAATTAAATCCAATTTAGATCTAGAGTTTATTTTTGAAATATCATTTTAGATCTTGACTCTCCACAAAATAATGATTGATATAGAAAACGTGGCGAAGAGATTTTTAATTGAACCTCTAATCCTACCCGCTAACTTACAAACATAATAAATTATTATAGGAAATTGACATTTCTACACATAAACGGTCATTTGAATTTTTTCCAATTTTGCCATTGACACCATTATCAAATGCTTCACAAGACAATAATATAATCGTTTTTCAAGTAATTTCTTTGACCTATATATATGTATTACTTTTCCAATATGGAAAAATGGAAAGATTTTTGATAGCTTCATGTGTACGTAATACTACTTTCAGTTTATACGTGTAGGTCATACACAGCAACTTTCTCTTGCGTCTAAAATTCTCTCAATTTATTTTGGACACCCATGCTCTTATCCACTTATTAAAACATTTTTTTCCCTTCATGTTGGATGTGTTTTAAGATAGTTTTTAGAGTGGAGAAGTATCTCATTTAATTTAATAAAAAATTAATGCATGAAAATTAATCAAAATTTATTTTTATATGAATTAGTCATCAGAGTCATGTGTTACCTTAATGTTTAGAGAACATTTATACAAAGCATTTATAGATTTTTCATAAAAAAATTCTTACATCCAAAATCACAATCTATCAGTATGTGAGTTTTTATTTATTTATTTATTTATTTATTTATTTATTTATCAATGAGTCAATTTTCTTTGTATTGAATTTCAGATTTAACTAGGTTTAACAATAACAATGATAAAATGTATAAAATATTTATTCAGTCACGATTAAATTCTATTAAATATATGATAAAAATACATTTAACAATTAAATTTTTAGTTTTGTGCTCTAGCCCATCTTATACACTTATAAAATATATTTGTCTACCCTAATAATCAAGATGTTTCAACAGTAAGATAATAAATATTGAAATATGTTTTCATTATAGAAAATTATTTAATATATTTCAGTCTCGTAAGTTTGTGTGATTGTGATAGTAGAAAGATGATGTCCGTTCCTTTTGTTGGGACCAAAGAAAAGATGGCTGATTTGAAAAGATTGTGAGGCGCACCTTTAAGCTAGAATTCAATTCAAACTAGACATAATTTAGCGCGTTCAGATTTTATTTTTTTCTTCTCAAATCCATGGAGTGAAAACTAGCAACATACATGTCAAATGATGTTTATTTAAATATATAAATAAATCACAAATCATGATGAATACAAGATTAGCTCTTAGTCGAAAGGAATATTCTTATTTAGTAGTATTTGATAGTATCTTAAATAGAATTTTCAATTTTTAAATATAAAATTGATATTCTTTTCCTACAATTGAAGTAATTAATTCCTCGAGTTGAGAATATAATATATATAAAAAAAATTGGATTTGAATTAAGTATCTCTACTAAACTGAAAAATAATTTAATATTCTTTTAGAATTATTCTTTTGTATTTAAACAAGAATTAGAAAAAAAACAATCAACACTTTTTGTTTTGTTATAGTTAAGAAACAAATAAACAATGTCAGTTTCTTAAATGTATATAATCTACTCTCTCTAAAGACTTAAGGTGAATATATAAAAATAAAAGTTTATGTTAGGTTTTAAAGTTTTTTTAAAAATTGCATGCGTGGGTGACACTCATTTCACTTTAATTGTTTAGTGAATTATTGTGATATCTTGAAAATCAAGGCTTTTATTTTATTTATTTTTAAATAAAAAATTATTTATATTTTATTAAGGTTGGATATAACAATCGTGAGGAAATCTGGTAAAGGTAATAGATTCGAATTTCAACACTTATAAATTTGTGATTTTTTTAATATTATAGCGACGACTTTCTTTTTAATTTATTTTTAAACTTAATATAAGCTACCTTTCACATGATTGGAATTTTCAAATGTGGTAAAATATTTTTCCTTTTTTTTAGATGGTTAAAAAGTAGCACTTTGCTAAAATTAAAATAAATAAATAGGATTTCATTGTTGAAAAATTCAATCGTGATAAAATGTATTACTCTTATCTAAGAAAAAGAACTTACCTTGTAATGTCTTTTCATTTTTCATTGCCTTACGAAAATCACATTCACGCTTACGAGTAGAGCATAAGCACTGTGTGTGCGCGCGTGTGTGTCTACGTGAGTGTGTGCGTGTGTGTGTGTGAGTGTGCATGTGCGTGTGGGTGCATGTGTGTGCCTATATGTGTGTGTGTGTGTGTGCGCGTGTATATGTGTGTGTATGTGTGTGTGCGCGCGTATGTGTGTGTGTGTGTGTGTGTGTGTGTGTGTGTGTGAGAGAGAGAGAGAGAGAGAGAGAGAGAGAGAGAGAGAAGTAATTGTATTGATCAAATGATTGTTAAAACTAAATTAGATTATATGTATATATACAAGTATGTTACTTGTATCTCAAGTAACCACCATGACAAACTAACTTGTTAACCAAGTAACTAACTAACTTGTATTATATCATAACATACCCCCTTATAATCCTATTTATCGAACACAAACTAATCATAATCAATCTGAACTATCCTAATTTCTTTCTCAAACTCAGGAATCTGTCGATCTTCAATTCTTTGGTGAAAATGTTGGCCAACTGTGTTTCACTCAAGAAATGCCTTACTTCAAGTTCACCTTGATTTACCTTTTCCCTTAGTAAGTGAAATCTAGACTCAATGTGCTTATTCATTCCATGCAGAACTGGATTCTTTGCAAGATTAATGGTTGCCTTATTGTCGATCTGCAGCACCAGGGGTTTCTTCACTTCGACCTCCATCTCATCCAGCACAAATCTGATTCATATTTGAAAATCAACATAATATCATGTTAAATACTCAGCCTCACATGATGATAATGCCACCACATGTTGCTTTTTCGAGCACCATGAGATTGGGGCATCAAATACCTGAAAGAATAAACCAGTTGTGCTTCTTCGATATTTCTTATCTCCACACCAATCAGCATATGAATAGCAATTAATCATGGCTTCTTTTCTTTTAGAATCTCGTGGAAATAGGATTCGATAGTTTATTGATCCTTTTAGGTATCTCATGATTCTTCTTCCAGCCCTTATGTGTGACACCTTTGATTCACTCATGTATCTGCTTACCAATTCTACTAAGAACCTAAATCAGGTATGTTATTGCACACATACCTCAGAGATCCTATAATTTGTCTGAACAAAGTGACATCAACCTTGTCTTTCTCTTCATGCTTCTCTAGTTTCAGGTTAGGTTCGACAAGTGAGGATACAAGATTCAAATCATCCATCCTGAATCTCTTGATTATTTCTTTGACATACTTCCTTTGATGCAGCACCATACCTTGCTTAGTAATTTGAAATTCCATGCCTAGGAAATACGACAAGTTTTCTAGATTTCACATTTCAAATTCCCTCTCCATTCCCTCCTTGAACTTCGACAAGTTCTCCATGCTATTTCCTGTTACTAACAAGTCATCGATATTTAAGTAGATGATGGTTATATCTTGTGCCATGACATGTACATAGACACCATACTCAGATCTGCATTTGATGAATCCAATTCGACTAAGTATAAGTCGATATTCTTGCTCCATGCCCTAGGTGCCCATTTGAGACCATATAGAGCTTTTTGTAACTTGTACACATTCCTTGCTTCCTCCTGTATCACAAATCTATGAGGTTGTGTGACATACACGACTTTATCTAGGGTACCATTCAAAAATGATGATTTCACATCTAAGTGAAATGTCGACCAACCTTGCTTGCATGCCAAGGCTACCATAAATCTGACTGACTCCAATCTTGCTACTAGTTCATATACTTCAGAGTAATCAAGTCATTCTCTTGAAGAAATCCTCAATCTACTAGTCTTGCCTTATGTCTTGCAATCGACCCATCACGATTGTGTTTCAACTTGAATACCCACTTCCCTTCGATAGCTTTTGTGTGTGTTGGCAATTCGACTAGCTCTCATGTATTGTTTCTTTCGATTGCTTGTAACTCTTCGGGCATATCTTCCTTACATTGTTTCTCCTTTAAGGCCTCACTAAATTTGATTGCTTCAACACCTATAGGTAAAGCAAAATGAACCAAATCTCCATCTAGTGTGACTTCATCATCACCAACCACTTCAAAGTCTTGAAGCCTTGCTGGGAGAACTCTGGTTCTTTCAGGTCTTTGGCTTTTTCTAGCCATGCCCTCTCTACTGTCTACTTTGACTTCGACTGGAATGTCATTAGTTGGAATTTCTTTGTGCTCCCTAATTTCTTCAATAAAGCCATAACTCATCAATGGCTTGTTAGTTACATCACATGTTCATGGAACCTTGATCTTTTTTTCACTCTGGTTTTTGACAAGCATTTTGAATCTCTTAAAGATTGAACATACTTCGTCTTTGCACCTGATCACATAGACCCAAAGCTTTCGACTATACTCATCGACAAATGAGACAAAACACATGTTTCCACCAATAGTATGATCCTTAACGAGCCACATACATATGAATGTACTACTTCTAGTGTGCAGGAGGATCTCATTGGCATAGTCGAAAAGAAAGACTTTCTGGACTGATTCCCTACTAAGCACCCTTCATAGAGTTTGTCGGGAATCTCAAGATTTGGTATACCAATTATCATATCTTGAGTAATTCGTTGATTGAGTGACCTAAATTTAAATGGTCAAACCTCAAATGCCATAACTAACCATGCTTGTGGTCGACCACTGTTTTTAGGAATTGTACCTCATTCGAATTGATCATGGTCTTAAATGTCCTATTTTTCGACAGAAGAGAATTTAAGACCAAATTATCTTGAGTTTTGAACAATTCAAAAGCTCCACCATTCATAACCACCGAGAAACATTTTTCGACCAATTTTCCAACACTTAGAAGGTTGCATTTCATGCCAGGTACATAGAGTACATCTTTGATCATAGCCTTTTCTCCATTGCTCCTTTGAATAACTATAACACCAGTACCTTTTGCTTGCAAAAAGCTATTATATGCACACCCGAACTTGATCTTCTTTGACTCGTCAGAATTAGATAACCATACCCTTTGACCAGTCACATAATTCAAGAAGCCGATTTTGAGGAACCATATCTTTGAGTCGACATGCTCATCTCCAACTGCAACGATAAGCACCATACCATCTAAATCTTGACGTGCAAGGTTTGATCCTTCATCATCCTTGCCTTCTTTCGCTCCCTTGTCTTTCTTGTACCAACAATTCTTGGCCAAGTGAACCCACTTTTCACAGTTATATGAATGCACGTTTTTCTTTTCTTGTTTATCTTTTTTGTATGAGGTTACTTCAACTCTTTTCGAGGATTCATAAGGCATATCATCAATTTTATGCTTTTGAGAATTCACCCAAGACTTCTAGCTCTAAGTCTTATGCCCTTTTCCCTTGAACTCGTTGGATCTATCATGCTTCTTCCATGTCTGTACCTGTAGTGCTTGTATCGAGTATTGAACTCATTTCCTCTCAACAATCCTTAACTCATGTGTTTCCAATGAACCAACCAAATCTTACAATTTCAAGGTTTCAAGATTGTATGTATTACCTTATCAACTATCATCTTACCAATTAGGACTTCACCACAACCTTTCATGAGATGAACAAGATTCTACACCTTTGAGACATAGCCTGAAATCTTCTCATCTTCTCCCATATGCAGTAACCCATACTTCCTTCACAGTGTTTTCAACTTGACAACTTTAACCTTCTCACCACCTTCATAATACTTGACACGAATATCCCATGCCTCCTTTGCCAATTTAGCATGATAAATCTGATCAAAATTCATCGTATCTGTCGTAGATTAAATACAAAACGCATCCTTGCAATCTTTCTTCTTGGCTTCATTGTGAGTGATTCTCTGAGCATCATTTTCATTTTTACAAGCTCAAGAATGCCACGGTAACCACTTCTAGGGTTTCATGAAAACCAAACAATGATTGCATTTGTTTTCTCCATCGGATCCAATTTTCGCAATCGATAAATAGAAGAGAATTGGGAATACCATTTCTATCATTCATCTTTGCAGCAAACACGATTCACAATCCCTGGAAACATGAGCACTGACATGCAATTCTTGAGTTAACGATCAAGAAAACAAACTAGAAATTCTAGATACCAATTTGTATGCATAAGAACTTTAATCGGGGAAGGAATAAGAGAGAGAGAGAGAGAGAGAGAGAGAGAGAGAGAGAGAATTAAAAGTAATTGTATTGATTGAATGATTGTTAAAATTTATTTACATTATATGTATATATACAAGTAGGTTACTTGTATCTCAAGTAACTATCATAACAAACTAACTTGCTAACCAAATAACTGACTAACTTGGATTTCATCACAACAACGAGAACCACTTTGAACCCTAACAAATTTATCACCTCTATTAACAAAGAGAACCCTAAACACTTTTCATTTCCATCCCGTTCACCGTCGTGTCATTTCCATTTCTTCACCATCATATCTTCTCAACCTAGTTCTTTATTAAACGTGGTTGAACTCCATCAATATCACTTCAGGTTGTACAAAATAATGAAATATAAAGAAAAAACTGAGGAACACGAACAATACTTACAAGAAGGAAAGACAAAACTCATATGATAGTTAACTCTTTGACTTGTTTGTCACATTTTTTATATGTTAAATAACTCTACCATGCATTTAACAGTAATGTTGTTGAGATATATTATGTTTATATTATTATTGTTGTTGTTGTTGTTGTTATTGTTATTTTTTAGTTCCTAAACCCTAAGGGTTTGTTTGTTGTTGTTGTTGTTCGTGAGAATGTTAGTGAAGGTTTTATATTAGTTGTTATGTTGATATAAATTATATGTTTTGTTGTTGTTGATGATGATGTTTTTATTGAGATATGTAAGGTTTTGGTATATTGAGATATTATAGTTTTGTTGTTATTAAGATAATGATGGTTTAGTGTTATTGTTGTTGTTATTGCTTTATTGCGTTATTGGTGGTTTTGTGTTATTGAGATATTGTAGTTTTATGGTTATTGAGATAATGAAGGTTTAGTGTTGATGTTGTTGTTGCTGTTTTTGGGTTGTTTTTTTTATTTAGTCATTGAAGGTTTAGTGAAGGTTCTTTAGTGTTGTTGTTGCATTGAATGATTGATGATAATCTTGTTGTTGTTAAGAGCTTAAACTCTAAAAGTTTAATGTGTTTTTGTTGTTATTTTTCTTTTGTTATTGTTTTGAACATAGAAGGACTATTCATCTAGTGTCACACATACAAATGAGTGTTCTACTAAAGAGAATAAGTGAAAAAGAAAAACTAAAGGTGCTAGAATGATGACTAAATTAACAAAAGTCAACTTTGATCATAAAACTTAGACTTGTTATGGTAAAAATGCTTCTTTTTTTAGGAGTTTTATGGCATTCCTTGGATGTAGAAAATGAGTATTTTGCTAGATGATTGGAGGAAGATATCAACTGATTTGAAACTAAACATATGGACAAAAACTAAGGTATTAATTTTAATTTACATGATTTGATAGATTTTTTTAAAAAATTACTAATACCTACTTATTGATGTAACTGTAGTCAGTTTTTGAGTTTGAAGAAAGTGATGAGGATAAGTTAAAGAATAAGTGGGTTTATTATGTTGGTGAGAGTTTAGAGGGTTTTAAGTCATATCTCACACGTGATTACATTAGGAAGCATAATCCCGGTCTTGAGCATCCAACTGTGAAATATAATTTTATTGAGAAAGGCGTTTGGGAGAGTTTGTCAAGTCTCATAGTTTTGTTGATTTCTTAGTTAGTATTAATCTTATTTTCTGAAGAATAATCTTATTGTGTTTTATGTTGATCCATTTTAGATATGACCATTTAAATTAATATTTTCACTATTTTTATAATATGTTAAAAGTCAACCAGTAAAGGAATACAGGGAAAAAATAAATATCCTCAAAGATTGTCTTATGGAGGTTACAAAAACTTGATGAAAACATGATTAATGAAAATAAACAACTGAGAGACAACTCAATAAGTCGTGATCACAACCTATATCAACCATCGTGACACGAGAAGTGGAAGAGGGCCCGACAAAGACCAAATGTAGTGTTCACTTCATATACCTCACATGCACTCGCTTAGAAGATTATAAGTAGATTCTTTTGTCAATTAGAATATTGAATGTTGGATTTTTTGTGTGTAAGATTGGTTGTATGTAATTTAAATCTCTTTGGTAATGTATCTTATTCATGTTTTATATAGGACTTGTTGGTTGACATGGCCAATCAAGGTTTCTTTGTTCCACGTGTACAACATGATATATCAGTAGAAGCAATCAAAACAAAGGAGAATGGTGCACGTGTTCGTGGTGTTGGACAAAGCATCAACATGAGATTATATTTAGGAACATCGAGAAAGCGTAAATATTTTTCAAGAAAGAGATGGACGGGCTCGTTGATAGGAAGTTAGAAGAATGATTAACACATGACCAGGAATCCCAAAAGAAAGAGATTGATGAACACTACAATAATAAATTTGAAGAAAGATTATCACAAGAGCTAGAATTCTAAAAATAAGACATGAATGTTCTCTAAAAAAGTAAGTTGTGAGAAAGGTTAGCACACAACCGAGAATTGCATAAGAAAAAGTTGAACGAGTTTTATGCGGTATTGATGACTTCTCGGCAAATGTACCGATAATGTCGCAGTAGTAAAACGACAATTAATCCACATAGACTGATATTTAACAAAACAATATTTGTGCAAGTTGTAGAAAGTAAAAATTGTGTGTGTGTGTGGGGGGGGGGGGGGGGGGGGGGGGTTCAAGTTTGAATGCAAAAAATAAAAGTTGTTCTGAGAAAATGCGAAAGCAGTCAGGTTTTGTATAGAATCCCTTATGTATCCCATGTTGATGTTTGATGCATTACATGAATGAGAAAGTCATTATATTTCCACGATGAATTGACGAAACCAATATACCTAATCCCTTAGTGTATAGCTCATTAATTCCTACTAGAGGTCTCTTATTCCAATTCAACCAGCATAAGTGAAATTAGGCAATGCAATTTTTTTAAACTCAAATGCCACTACTAAAGGTCTCCTATCCCTATTCAACCAACATAAGCACAATAATTTCCCTAGTTCCAACATATAGACTAATGTTCAGTATTCCCTATGCGCCCATAATCAAATTAAAGGAGTATCTCACATAAAAAACATTAAGCGTAAAAGACAATTAAATAGAAATATAACTTGAATTATTCATGCACTGACAAATCAAACATATTCCCCAACAGGTTCCAAATAAGTTCATCATACAAAACCTAACGTAAAGAAGTTTAGCTACTCATAACGATACAATTAAATACCGAGCAATAAGATGAAGATTGCATATGAAAATCCTTGAAGAACTGACCTCCAATGGCTTCCAATGCTCTCAAAATTGCTCCTCTTGTGCTACAGATACGTCACTTTCTGTCAAAATCACAGAACACTAGAAAAATTGGCAAAAATCCCTTGTTAAAGTTGTCAGAACGCGTCAGAAAAGCCCAGAAAAAAGACCTATCTTGTTCCCATTGCACACATGATACCTTCCATCGCTCGCGTGATTATTCCATAATGTAGATCTCCTTTTTATCTTTATTTTTCAAAAAACCACGTTTCAAAACAAGTTATGAAACTTCATATCTGATCAAATTACTAGACATACGTCATAATTTAAATTGTGCTGAAAAATACTCGTTTCTTCATAATTTCTTCACGATTTCTTGGCTTTGATTTGTTTATTCTACTTTCTCACTTTATTCATACTTCTTTACATTTATCTCATCTTTAACTCGATATTCCATTGAATTCATCACAAATACTCATACAAATCATGTAATGACAAACTGTCATCACAACCCCAAACTTACTTGGTTGCTTGTCCTAAAGTAACTTACTTGCAACTGAAACTTTCAATAGAAAATAAAATGTTTACCCTTACTAATCAACATATCCTTTGTTTCTTTTTTTATTTTACTTGGTAATCATTATTGCTCCCCACTTCAATCAAGATAAATCAGAAAAGTTCTTTCAACAAACAAGTACTCAACATGTCTCTCGTCTCACTATTATTTCATTCGCATTGACATGGTAATTACACAATCAATGTACAAAAGCAGTTTACCATAAGTTTGCAAAATTTATAACAAAATCAATCAAAGTCATCTAAACACACACTTTTAAATGGCTTTTAATGTTGTATTGGGGCTTATGTTAAGGTAGGATAATTTGGGAGAGTAGGCTTAAATCTTTGGAGTTAGGTACCTAGTTTTCCTTAGGTTATCATATTCCTTTTCATATCAACTCTTGCTTAATTTATTTGTAAGGAAACTTACATAAGAGTATTTTGATGGCATGTGGGATCACTCATAAGTTAGATATCAATAATCATAAAAAGAAAAATCATATTTAATCATTTGAGTTTGATCATATTTAAAATATTCATATATGATTTTTTTCTTCTCAAAATAACATTTACATGCATGTTATTTCACGGACAAAATGTTTGAAAAAAAAAACCAACTACATAGTCACCTTCTTTGGATTGGTTATAACAAACTAGAAGATTATGATATGTAAATGGAATAAACCACTCCTTTGAATTTTTTAAATAGATTAAAAAGAAAAGTGGAACAAAAAACAATCTATCTATTTATATTTATTAAATCGAGTGCATCAAATTATTTTGGAATAATTCAATTTATTGTATCATATCATTTATTTTTCCACGTGACATCTCTTAAAATCTATCTCCAATTTTTAAAAGGTCCAAACATATTGTTATTCTTTATAAAAAAAAATCTTGAATTCGAACCCTGACAAATACAAAAATATAATAATATGATATTTGATTATTAATTTGGTTTATTTCAAAAATATCATACTGATTTACTCACAATAAATTTATTAGTATTATTTTTAATAAAATATAAAATAAGACAAATATACTAATTTTTTTATTAAATCTCAACCAATAATTTTTTAATATACAACTAATTTGCTCACATATATTATTTTCATAAAGTTCATAGAATATTATTCATATTTGTCTTACAATAATTTCTTCATTATAAAAATGAAAAAAATTATTTTAATTATTTTTTACATAGTGTCTCTAAAATAATTTTAGAATCTTTCAATTTAAAAAAAGTAAGATATAGTACTTCTTCATCATATATTTTATAATAAAAAATATTAATATTTAAATATTTTATTTTATTTAACATTTAAATTTAAAATACAAAATTAAATAAATCAAAATATAATAAAAAATAGACAAAAAGTATAATATTATAAGATAAAAAAAAGATAAGTGCATAAAAACGAGATAAAATTATAATTAATAAAAAAGAGATAAAATTAAATTATATTTAATATATTTTAAAAATCATATATTTAACATAAAAATATATAAATAAATTTAAATAAAAATATATGAAATTTACAAAATATAAATTTAATTAAATATTTTAATTAAATTATTAAAAAATAGTTTTAAAAATATATGTATTTACTTTTTATTTATATTTTTATTTTAAAATCACATTGCAAATATTTAAGTATGATATCATAAATATATTATTTTATTTCATATTGATAAATAGTTTGGGGTTCAACCCTTTACAATTATTTCAACTAAATGTATTATTTAAAATTTCAAAAGTAAAAGAGATGTTCATATTCACGCACTTTAAAATATTTTTTGTTTTCTTCAAATCATAGCAACAAAAGAAATATTTGAAAAATAATTTTAATTTAATATATATATATTTCGTAATTTCTCAGAATTAAATTACTCTCAATCGATCTAAAAATATAATAGAGAATGCAACACTCTTTACAAATTTTATATATTTC
Source organism: Lathyrus oleraceus (assembly GCF_024323335.1). Taxonomy (NCBI): domain Eukaryota; kingdom Viridiplantae; phylum Streptophyta; class Magnoliopsida; order Fabales; family Fabaceae; genus Lathyrus; species Lathyrus oleraceus. Next base: position 79,335,360 of record NC_066579.1, on the reverse strand, counting down.
TTTTCTCTACTTTCTTATAATATCACACAAATAAATTAAAAACAAAGATTATAACTCTCAATTTCTCTCATATAACTAAAATTTGACGTTATACACATAAATTTGTAAGACTATTGAATGCTTTATTCGATAATAATTGAAAGTAAAATTTAATTTTTATTTAAGACTAAAAATGAATACATATCTTTAACAACTTATAGTTAAATATTTAAAAGAGAGAAAAATATATATATAAAAAAAATATTAGAATCAAAATAAAAAATAAATCGTTAGAGATATCTCTTAAAATGATTTAAAATTGTAAAATAAAATCATGTATGTTACTATCAACTTACAAACATGCATTTTTTATTGAAAATAAAGTTTAAGTTTTATTTAAGATTAAAAGTGAGTACATATCTTTAACAACTTAGAGTTAAATATCTAAAAGAGAGAAAAAAAAATACATTAGAATCAAAATAAAAAATAAACAGTTAGATATATCTTTTAAAATTATTTAAAATTGTAAAATAAAATCATGTATGTTACTCTCAACTTACAAACATGCATTTTTTGGTGATGAATTCATATCATTGTCTTGATTAAAACTCATAATAAATTATTATAATATAATTTCTTTATCCATATTTACTAAATAAATTTTTTTAACAGATATAAAACTCAATACAAAACAAATAAAAATTAATCAACAGTCACACATCATCACACGGATCTAAATCTAGTAATAATTAAATTAAACATATAAATAGAATAGAGGACTAACATTATCATATTATTGTTTGTTGAAGTAGTTTGACAAAAAAAGATTTACATATGCGGGAGATAGGAGATAGAAACTCATTGATTCACTATCGATGCATCTTTAAAAGAGTTAAAGAAGGCTCACAAGATATTTTTCCTATTTTCTCCTATCACAATAAATTCACTCTAGGATTCAATAAATTAAAATTTAACCACCTTTTTTTATAATTCATATCCAGCCATTGTGCTTATATTGTGTTTCTTAATTCTTGAATCCTCAAATTTATTATTCATATTCGTTTTTCCACGCTTCTTCAAATTTATTATTCGATTTTACAAAAAATAATAATCTTTTAAATAAAACTATAAAATTTTGCATGATTTGAATTATGAGAAATATGTTGACTAAAATCATGTCCAAAATGTTGATTTGAATCAATCTATTAAGGAACCTAAAAACATTTTTACAGCATGTAGTATCTTGAAGATTGCAAGGACTTAATTTTTTATTTTGTAAAAGATCGTAATAAATCATTTTTGATATTGGAGTAGTCATAGAAATTCTCACATCTAGAGGTAGATGATTCGAAAAGAAAACTTATTTGTGTTTATTATATCTGTCAAAATTCATTCACATATTTTAGTTTATAATTAAGCACACAACCAATCAGTTGCATCTAACACATTCCCTTGTTAGGTTACTTACTCACTCTGCTATAATAACTAGTGCATTCACCTCGTCCTTGTGTAAGGATAACACATTTCTTGTGAAAACTATAATAAAACTCATCATATCGTGGTTTTGTTGGTACAATTATTACAACCTTATTTTATTGTTCAACATTGAGTAAATCAATAAGAATAGTAAAACAAATAACAATGACAATCAAATAAAACATTTAAGTAGATAACATTTCAACCAAGAAAATATTTTGAACTTATGTGCAAACAAATAATCTAAACAATTAAACGAAAACAAAGATAAAGAGTAAGGGAATAAAACATTGTTTGATTATGTAGTTCGGTCCTACAAGATTCCTATGTATGGAGAAGATAAGCTATTTGAATACCTTATAATGAGTCTTTGCAAGAGTTAAAAAAGTACACAATAAATTTTCTCCAATTGCTCAAGATGCACAATCCTTAATTTCTCTATTTTTTTATCTTAGCCCGCCATTAATTCACTCTAGGATTTATCATAGAGAGAATAAATTATCTTCCTAATGATTCATATCTACCCAAAGTGTTTAGAATGTGTTTCCCAATATTTAAATCCTTACAACCACAATAACCTTTTTATCTTATTCGCTTTCAACACATCTTAAAACTTATTAATCGAGTTTGCAAAATCTGCTATTAAAATTAGAAAAACTAGCACAACTTGAATCATTCTTAATATGCTTATTTGAATCAACCTATGCAGAAAATCAAAAACATATTTTTTTACAACATGGTTTTAATTATTCATACTAAAATAAAACGGAAATTAATAAGTTATAACATAATTAGAATCATGTTGTTTTAACATGATTCGAATCATCCACACTAAAATGTTATAAATCCACATTTAAATAAATGTTCAACATAGAAAGTATGAGCATTAGAGCATGGAAAGATGTATGTTGTATATCTTGCAAAATTCAAACAAAGGTGTACGCAAATTTATAAATAAGGTGATGTGCCTCATTAAAAGCCTATGTCCATGCATGGGAAAAAGTGTTATCCCATTATTATAAGAAAATCATGTCTTTAAATGAAACTATACACTTTGGAGAGATGACACCTCTCCTTAATCAACCAAATTGACAACATAAATAACTGAAATACGACATTAAAAATTTCAAGCCATGTGAGCTCCCCTTGGCACCCTTACCTGATACATTTATGCTCTATTGGAACATGATGGTCATCTCCCCCTCTTTAAGTCTTATAGCATGGTCGACTTTACCAGCGACACGTTTATAAAGAGGTGTTATCTCCTCCCTTCAGGTCTCTGCTCATGACTTCAAATCCACAACATTCACTTTTGGCACATCTGATTGTGGAATGTGGGCCACAACCATAATCGCCCTCTTCAACCTCAAGTTGTTCTGATAGCACCTTTAGACGGTCTCCTGATCACCTTGTACAATCTCAACACACCTGTTGGGAAGCAGGTACTTCATACATAAATATAATATTGATAAGGCGACTCCTAAGAGATTGAAGGAAGACCTCACTATGTTCATATTATATGAGGAAAAGGCGTCTATCACGAGGTATGTTACCTTGATTATCTTTGTGTTTCCCTCTAGCTCGAACATAGTTTTTAGGGTGATGTAGCCCTTTAACTGGACCTATTTTCCAGAAAACCAACTAGTGAACCTTGGAAAGCTCAAAGATTGTCCGGATCTAGGCGGAGCCTTTCGTAAGCGTGGTCGGTTAATACTGACTTGATTTTCCAATTGTCACACCTAACGGTTGTGACGATGGAGCTGTTGTTATGGGGATGGATTCTAGTGGGATCCCTCTTTGAGAAAGTGAGCTCAGACTATAGGGTTTCCTTATAACCCATAATCGACGATGGCGGGTGAATCTTCTACTGTCATTATTTGGCGAGCATACCTCTTACGAGTAGAGATGGTCTCACAACCCCTATAAAAACCTCCTACTATAGTGTTGAGTGTATCACGTATTAGCCTATATTCATTTCCTCTACTTGTCTCTTTTCCATTCTTGACCTGGGGAATTGAGTGGGATCCCACCCTTGAGATTTGGAGCCACCTGGTGTCTGGTGGGAGCCACCTCAAACGTACTTTTTTAGGTGACCTACTTGGACGAGCCATTCAAAATCCTTCTTTAGAGGGTAACAATCCTCTTTATGGTGACCCTTAACCTTATGATATTTAAACCATCTTTTGGGTTCATGTTTCATAATGTCAGCCTTTGGGGCCAATGAAGAAGGAATGCTATAGGTATGGAAAACTTTGTGTCATATCCGTTCACAATGACTGTTCAGGGGCGTCAATTTCTCAGTAGGTCTCCTATTACGCTTGAAAAAATGCTTTGTTCATGACAGGCGAGGTGTAATGTTGTTTGTGTTGCTACTGTAATGAGTTAGGATTGCTAGGCGCCCGCTCCTTGACGTTTCTAACCTTTTTCTCATTGTTTCTCTCTTTGCCCTTAATATAACATTCAACGAACATCACAACCACCGCCATGGAAGTGGATGATTTTTGGGAAAGGGATTCATTGAAGTGTCCGACCCTGAGTCATTCTGAAAAGCTCCTACGAACTCTTTTGGTTCAAGTGAATGATCTTAATAGTCTCCTCGTAGAAACAAGCAAGGTAATCCCTCAAATATACTAAGTGACCATAGCAAACATTGAACACAATGATGGTGGATATCTTCATGTGTCTGCTTCCCAAAAACTAGTGGACAAACTTGTTCACCAAGTCCTGATAATTGGTAACTGACAAATGTGTCAGACTCATATACCACTGAAGTGCTGCATCCTTTAAGTCGTTGGAGAGGAGTTTACATTTCAAAGAGTCTAATGCTCTGATAATTTTCATATTCATGTTAATAGAGGAGGCATGTTCTCGAGGGTCCCTTCTTCCATCAAACTTTGTGAGTAAGGGCGATTTTTGAAGCTCATTAGTATGGAGGCTCCCCAAATCCCATCGGAGAGAGGTTGGAGATTCATCATTTCTTTCTCTTCGATAGGATTTGTCTTCTTCTGGCGCTGTTAGAGGTTAAGTACATTATCCTCTAAAGTCTGGTTAGGGTGACGCAAATTGAATATAGTGGGCATATCTCCGACGTGGCCTTTCGGTCGCCGTCAGAGCTGTTTCCGACTGATGTAGTTGCTTGCCTATTCACCGTACTGGGGGAGATCATGGAGGGAGTCATGAGTCACTACGCCAAATAAGGGAAAAGAGGGCGCTTATTTTGGCTTATAACAGCGCTTTTAAGCGCCCTCTAAAGTGGCGCTGGCATAGGTAAAGACAGCGCTTTGTTTTCCTGGAGAAAGCGCTGTCTAAAGTGGCCATTTAAGGGCCACATTATAGTGCGCTTTCAGAAAAAAGCGCCCTCTGGAGTGATCCATAAAGGGACACCTTAGAGGGCGCTTTCTGAAAAAAGCGCCCTCTAAAGTTGTCAATGTAAAGTGTTTAGAGGGCGCTTTCTGGACAAAGCGCCCTCTAAAGTTTTCAATGTAAAGTGTTTAGAGGGCGCTTCCTACAGAAAGCGCCCTCTAAAGTGTTAGTTATTTTAAAAAAAATTGTTTGAAAAACAGTAGATATTTAATTGGTAACCTGTTCGCATGCTACAAAAGTGTAAAATTCATATTGATTTCATCCTTTAATCCAATGTTATACACCATTAATCCATTGATATATACAACATGAATCCATTTATATACAACATTAATCCTCCATATATACAACATTAATATATGATTCTTTGATCAACAATATACAACAACATATTCATAATTTAGTAAAAGTACAACAACAATATACAACATATATACAACAACAGCATACAACAACAACATTCCATACATATATGTACAACAATACACAACCTAGCTATATGATTCTTTGATCAACAATGAATTGACACAATTCATCCTTCATTTCATCCAAATGAGCTCTTGAGTAAGATTTGTATTCCTCAAAGTACTACAATTAAGAGAATAAAACATATTCATGATTTAGTAACAAATTAGATGAAATATCCGATAATATTAAAATAAACCCTAAGTTATTATTCCATACCATTTTTGGGATGTCTATACGATTCAACGCAATGATATCTCTCATAAATCTCAATACAAAAAATCCGCAATCGACCGAATTATTTTGCTGAGGACACTACACAGAAAAACAAACAATATATATATATATAGTTAATTTCTTACAAACACTATTATAAGCAAAAAAACAAACACTATTATAAGCAAAAATAAGATACTTAATATATACCTGAACTCTGATCCAGGTAATGTCCTTCCTATTACGGTAATTCTTTTTCGATCTAAATTTTAGTATTGCCCTAACAAAATAAAAACGTATATTGAGATTAATCTGACGGACATAATTAAATATACAAATACACACGAATATTTAGGGGAATTTCACTTACGCGTCAACCGTCTTCTTCATACTCGGATATTTACTCCAATCACCCGATAACGAATCGAGATAATACACCATTAGTCTCGAAAGATCCATAGCAACCAACACCCAGTGACCACTGTAAAATAAAACAAAAATTTAGATGCATGAAAATTTTCTACGTAAAAGATATACATAGATTAGAATGAAATTATTAGAAAGAAAATCTAACCCGTTGCCAGAATTAAACGGTAAAAAATACAAACTGGGTGTAGTATTATCGCCGGCCGCCATGAATCTATCGACTAGTTCATTCTTTACGGATGTTGGATTTTTCGTTATAAACGTTGTGTTGATACGGGAAGCAGCAATAAAATTGAATCGGTTACACAATTCAGTTCCCCGCATCAATGTTACATACATATACCTTAAATAGAAACATAATAAACATTAGACTACTCATTGAAATGTGTAAATAAATTGTTCAACTAAGTAAATAATAGATTGATCGGAGTACCATATGTATGTATGAATGACAGCGATGCCCAATTCTTCGTGTTCAAAAAGTTGTTGCATGTCCTCCTTTGCAATTATTTCGGAATGAGCAAATCCGAAAACACCTTCATCAAAATCTACATTACGGATGGCGTCGTGCATAATATCGGACTCTTCCACCATTTTCTCAAGACGCATCATAATTTGAGATTTTGTCCCGGACGTCGTTGGAATATCGTTACCAGCTTTTTTCAACTTTCGACCGGGAACCTAAAAATTCATATAAATTAAATCATGACTTTTTGTGATGCAACAGAATCGTTGCGTATATAATTCAATGGGTATATATATTTGTACCTCTTTTTGAGATGCAACCGACTCGATGCGTCTTGAAATCCCTTTACCAGCTTTATGTGTGGGTCTTGTAGGAGTCTAACATTACCATGTAATAAGGATTGATTAAATATCATAATTGTAGCTGAATTGAAATGTGAATACTGAATATTCATAATCATTTAGAACATATATACCTCGGCATCTGGGAAAATTAGATCTGACGGTCATCCAACAAAGGATCCGACTGCTTCTCGCATCAACGTTGTCTCTGAAACAACGTCAGGTAATGGTAGAAGCGCGTCGGTATCTAATACAAGGTCAACCGAAACTTTCATATATCCCACCGGGAGGGGATTATGGTGAAGTAATTCACCTGAAGTGTTGTGCATTTTTCCCTTGCCAACCATGCGATAAGTTGGTGACGATAGATACAGATGACAAGGTGTAATGCCCTAAACCAATAATAAATGTTATTGTTAACGTGTATATGTGTCAAGTAAAAAAGTGCTATTTTAATTTCATAATAACATATATAATTACCTCGGGAAATTTCGGTTGACAATTGATACTAGCTCGGTCACTAGTATCTTTTGCCTCGGAGCCGCACCTTTCCTCTCTATACCTTGCATTCTCCTTTTGCAGTTCGAGTACTTGTGCCCTTAACTCCGCCAAGGTGTCCATCACCTCTTTGTTGGTAGGATTTTTTGTTTTTGGTTTTTTATAAAATGACGACGGAGTCACACCAAAACCCTTACCCCTCACACGACCGGAATACTCAGGAACATTTAGTACTCGACTAAGTACGCTCCTGCAATCCTGGACCTCGGTTGAAGGTAAGGTTTGGGATAAAGTCTCCTGAAATATTATTAGAGGAGATTAAAAATGAATTATATGTCTAACAAAATTTTCGATATAATTAAAGAAATAATGTTTCATATACTTACACATTCGTCATAAACATTTTGAACCGCTTCAACGACAGCCCCATCCTTCCCAACCCGAGCAGCCTTCCACAATACGTGCTCCGAAAGAGATGTTGCGTCACTTTTCTCCTCGGTTAGCTACAAATTGAATCAGATTATAAGATCATCAATTATAACATATTGTGACAATGTATAAGCTCATAGCATTTGAATATACTCACAATTCTTTGTTGTAACCGTGCATATCCCGTACGCCCTTTTTTGTACGGATACGCGGGTTTTGATGCCCTTTTCCGATTTTTGTCGCTTACTTCCTGGATAAAAAAGTTTAAGGCATATTAGAACCAAGTAACTTAACAATTGTATAATACCATAATTAATAGACATTACATGGAATTTTTCGTTTCTTCGTTTGGCGACAAAGTTATCCCATTCTTCGGCTGAAATAATCTCCGCATACTTCATTGGCTGTTCTGCTTCAACAAAGTTTCCTTCCTCATCCTTGAGAAATTTGTTGGACAAAAAGGATCGAAATCCTCGGAGTCTTTTTCCGGCCAATTGAATACAATATTTTTGCCGGCTTTCATCGATGTGAAAGGATCTCTAAAAAACATACAAATGGAGTGTGTTATTATAAGTAATATTATAACAATATATGGTCAACAAATAGTCAACAAAAAAAACATATAATAATATATGGTAAGTACCTGTATCTCGGACCATATTTTTTCTTTGCCAACCTTCAATTCCGGACTTCTCCAATTATCACATGTAATCGGAATATGTTGTCGAACAAGGGAACCAATGTAACTTGCCAACATTGAACCGTTAGGCTCAATTAGTTGGTCTTCAGCACTCCAATGTACTTCGAATTTTTCACCCTTGTCTCTTGCACGAATGATTGACTTCATAACAGTCAATCCTCGTTTGATTTCTTTTTCAACATTGTTACGTGATCCACTCGCGTCATGGGTATCGTCTTGGTTAGCCATTTTATCTGTAATATAGAAATGATTCAATAAGACCCAAGTAAGACAATGACCATATTCGTGAAGCTACACAAAAAACACATTCATATACCTTCCATTTCTCTCATGTTACAACAATCTAAACTCTCTCTTTTTTTCATCATTATTGAATACAAACTCACACACACCTACTGCATACAAAAGACCAATGCAAACTTATGGTGTTTGGAACATGAACAAACTTGCATCCATAATCATCAAACTTCCAAGCACAAGCTCAAACACATTCCAAATGACATCAATTTTCAATCAGAAATAAAAAACCTTACAACAAGGTGCTCATGAACACCATATAGTGCTCGTTTACCCTAAACAACATTAATCAACATAATGCACAAAATGTAAAACTCAGTTTAGAAAATGCCCTAATCAAACACCTGAAGAAAGTGAACGGTAACGATGGAGAAGAGAAATACCTTCAAGGTGACGGTAACGATGGAGAAGAAAGTGAACAGCGACGGTGGACGCAGATAATTCAGTGAACGTGAACGCAGCAGCAGAAACAGACGACGGCGACGACGACGGGGAGGGAGGGAGAACGAACGGAGGACGAGAGTAATCGCAGTAGAGAGTAATCGCAGTAGAGAGAAAACCCAGTTACGTAAACGAAATAGCATATAGAGAGGGAAAATAAAGAGACATGCAGTATATATGTTATAATTTTAATGTTAAATAAATGGGACCTTAGAGGGCGCTTGTGTAAAAAAAGCGCCCTCTAAAGGGGGCCTAAGAGGGCGCTTCTAAAAGCGCTCTCTAAGGCTTTCCATAAGCGCCTTATAAACTGGAAATGTACATGGACTTAGAGAGCGCTTTTTTAAAAAGCGCCCTCTAAGGGTACCCTTAGAGGGCGCTTTCATAAACGCGCCCTCTATTGGTGTCCCTCCATTTCCTCATTATTTTTTCGCTTCACTTTAGAGGGCGCTTTGTTACAAAAGCACCCTCTAAAGTGCGTTGTCTATTCCTCCTTATTTTTCTCTTCACTTTAGAGTGCGCTTCTTTAAAAAGCGCTCTCTAAGGCTTTCCAAAAGCGCCTTATAAACTGAAATGTACATGGACTTAGAGAGCGCTTTTTTAAAAGCGCCCTCTAAGGGTACCCTTAGAGGGCGCTTTCATAAACGCGCCCTCTATTGGTGTCCCTCCATTTCCTCATTATTTTTTCGTTTCACTTTAGAGGGCGCTTTGTTGAAAAAGCGCCCTCTAAAGTGCGCTGTCTATTCCTCCTTATTTTTCTCTTCACTTTAGAGTGCACTTCTTTAAGAAAGCGCCCTCTAAGGTGCGCTGTCTATTCCAGTTTTTGGCGTAGTGAATTAGTTGTTGATCTATGAACTTAACCTAATTCAATTTTACCAGGATCCACGGTGGATGTCTAGATACTTGCTAAAATAGCACAATTAGGAAAATCACTAGTTATGTAGGTTTGTCTCAAATTTAGGATTTATGGTGTGCTAAGAGCTCGCCCACACAAGGGTATTGGAGAGCTCTACTATATGTTTCTAGGGGAATTTTTATGATCCTTTTTTCCTTCACGAATATATATATATATATATATATATATATATATATATATATATATATATATATATATATATATATATATATATATATATATATATATATATATATATATATTTAATTAGTGGTATAAGAAACTTCTTGAAAATTGAAGAATTGTGATTTTTATATAATAAAGGACACACATTTTTTTATTAGATGTATGTAAACACATATACAACCACATAAGCAATTTTTATAATTAAGAGAATTGTTGTTACCTTTTATGTCACGCTTTAAGATAAAGCAAAAGTAATCGGATGAAATAAAAAAAGCAATTGAAGAAAAGATATACACGAAAGTAAAACAAAAGAAAAGCAAAGCAATAAATAAAGCAAACAAAGACAAAAGGTTCTCAAAACTCTATGATTATTATTCAAACTCTTTCAAAAATAGGTCCAACCAATGGTGTGGTGTTCCCCCTACTTAATCAACCTCAATAAGACCTCTCAAAATTTCTTCAAAGACCTTGTTTAGGGTTGAAAAGAGAGAGAGAGGAAAAATAATTTCTCACTTTTATTTTCTTCTTCTTTTTGTAATAAAATTCTTAAGAGTTGAAGAAGCTTTAGGCATGAATAGAGGTGTTGTACAAAGCTCACCAGTTCAACAAATGATGGCTAGTAACCCTAATTGGTGGAACATCAATAACATGAGACCTCCGTCTCCACAACCTCCTCCTTTCTTTTCGACTCCTAATTCTAACTTTCTCATCCCTAATTTTACACCAAATTCTTCTTCTTCTCTTACTTTTCCTTCTTGGCATGATTATCATCAAGAGCTTCCTGAATCTTGGAGCCAACTACTCATGTATATCTCTCTCTTTAGAATCACTACCAATTACTAAAAAAATTTTAGAGAAAAACTTGAAAGATTTATCTAAACTTTTCATGAAATTTACTCATCACTAAATTTAGTGACAAGAGAATTAGAGAAATTTTCACTTTTTTGTCGGTTATTTATGTCACTAATTAATTGTGTAGTGATAAAAGTCTAGATATAAATTTATGGGGAAGAATATTTATGCATGTAATTTGTTTATATTCGATTTCTTTTTATTGTAATCTGGTTGAAATATCTCTTGTATTATCTGATTAATAGATATATTTTTGTTGTTTTGGAAAAAATATTCATGCATGTATGTTTGTTGGGTTAAAGAAGGATCAAAGTCTAATTAATTATTTCTTTTGCTAATTAATTGATGTGAGTTTTTTTTTTTAATTTAGGAGTGGAATTGTTGGTGAGGAAGATAAGATTGGATTGAGCCAATTTCAAAATCAAATGCTAATAACTCAAGCTCCAAATTCTTCTATTGTTGATGTTAAACAAGAAAGCTCAGGAAATAGCTATGCATATGGACATGGAAATGAAGAACTTAATTCATGTGTCACAAGTTTCAACACCAACATGTTAGATTTCTCTAACAATAATAATACAGATTTGAGGCATCCACCACCAGATCTATCTTCTGAGGTAAGAAAGAAAATAGATTTCATATTAATTAATAAGTTTTGCTTTAAAAAAAATTATACACCTTCTTCATTAAGCATCCATGGTTAGAGCTTTTATGAGTTCTTTATTTTATTTTCTCTTTTCTTGGTCAATGAGTTACAAAACTCACTTTTCAAGAAACTTTACCAATATTAACACCTTTAAATTTGGCTAAGATAAAAAAGCTTCCATGTTTTAGAATATTTAATTAAAAATCATATTTTAATCTCCATTAAATAGTTACCACCAACCTTTTTAGGTTTGAATAATCATAAGATGTTCTTTCTTTTCATTCTTTCTTCATATATTGTTGGAAAAGAGCTTGATATATTTACTTCTCTTATCTTCTTTAAACAAAATAAATCACAACACAACCAAACAATATTTAAACAACAACTAAAAATTATTACCAAAACTAACATCTCTAACACCAAAAAACAAATTAAGACAAATTTTATATATTAATTTTCTCATTTTTTTATCCTTAATTCAATTTTTTTTGTAATAGCACTGCAATCTATCTTGCGATGCCGATTTTTTTTTTTGTTGACATTAGGTCTTATGAAAAATGTATTATTATTTTTTTTGAGAAATTTAGATGGAATTGAAATTTAATTAACTAACCATTTGTTTTTCATTCTATAAGTGCAACAGCACTGCATCTGGTGGGGCAATGAAAAAAGCTAGGGTTCAACAAGCTGCAACTCAATCAACCTTCAAGGTATATATTTTACAAACTTCCATGGAGAAACTTCCAATTCTTAACTCACTTTCATGCATAAAAACATACAAATAAGCACACACAAACACCATGTGGGAAGTAACTATTGTCTTTCTTGCTTTGTCCAATTCTAAATCACAATGATTCTTTTTTATCTATTTTGTTTCATCAATTTACTATCATAGAGAAAAAAAAGAATCGAAATGAGGCTAATACAACAACAAAATATAGCCAACTTTTTAGCATGTGCTATTGTCCTGCACATTTTTATGATATTTTTTCTACTTAAATTCAGGTTAGGAAGGAGAAATTAGGTGACAGAATTACTGCCCTTCATCAGCTTGTTTCCCCATTTGGAAAGGTAATTAAATAATCCTAGTTTATTCAATCATAATTTAATGCACATTAATTTGGTTTTATCATATGCTTTTTAATAGAAAGCCATTAACAATTCAATTTTCCTTATAAAGAAAATTTTATCAAAAAAGTTTCTTATCCCCACACAATCCAAAAAGGGGAAGAGAAATTTATTAAAGAAAAAATACTTAAAAAACATAAATATATATTCAATGTCCTCAAACATAAATCTAAGTTCTAACCAAAAATATCTGTAAATTAGTTTTTCGAGTCAAACTACTAAATCGTAATCACAAAAATTCAAATGAATCTAAATTATTATTTTAAAATTAATTCTATGACGATAATATTTATTTGTATTTATGTATTAATATAAATTAATAATTTAAAAATAATTAAATAAAAAAATAAAATTAAGAAATTATTATAATATCAATAACTTTAAAAAACAATGAGAATAAAAAATATATTAAAAAATAAGAAATTATTATAAATTTATGTGTTATTAATATCAAATTATAGAATAATTTTGCATCTTCAGTTATTAATACTTTATTGTTAAATTAATTTTAAAATTGTATTCATAATATCATCTTTCATTGTTAAAATTTTATTTCTTTTATCTACTTTTTTTTAAATGATATTTTAGATTGAAAAAATTACTTTATTAATACTTTATGTACTAATATTATATAGAAATATTGTGACTAGGAATGTGACAGTGTTATGGTATATTTAACTTTTACAGACTGACACAGCCTCTGTCTTGTTAGAAGCTATTGGTTATATCAGATTCCTTCAGACACAAATTGAGGTGATTTATTTCTGTTTCTTTTCAAACTACCATATACATGTCAGTGGTGTAGTGCACGCTGTTAAAGTTGCATTTTAAATTTGTGTTCTTCTATTCAAAATACATTTTAGATAGTTCTTTAATTAAATTCTAAAAATATTGCATGCTACTTTTTTTTTATACTGTCTTTGGAATTATGTAGGCTCTTAGCTTACCATACTTGAGCAATGGATCTGGAAACACAAGACAACCACATTCAGTAAGAATTTTAATATTAACCCATTTTAGATTTATTAAAGAATTTAGCACCTTAATTAATTCTCTAATCTTGAATATAAGCAACAAAATTGTTAAAGATAAAAAATTCACTGTACTGGTTCTAATAGAAGGAGTTTGAATCATTTATTCGAGAAATTTATTGTTTAATTTCTAGTATTAATAAATGAAAAATAGATATCAAAAAACTTTTCCGTTGGCCACGGTGATGATATTATGGTTTATATATATATATATATATATATATATATATATATATATATATATATATATATATATATATATATATATATATATATATATATATATATATATAAACGTTATTTTGTTAACTATCCAAAGCAAGAATTAATCACTTTATATCTCTTCTGTCTCTTTTGCTTAGTTAATTCTTGCTTTTTAATAAATATATTGATTAATTTATTGATAGTTATGGAGTACTAATTGAGTGATGATTGTACATATTTAATCTTAGGTTCAAGGAGATAAGAATTGTTTATTTCCTGAAGATCCTGGTCAGGTATTATTTTTAATTAATTGGATCCATTAGTTAATCACCTTAAAGGGGTTTAGAGATTTTGCATTTTTAAGATCTTAATCATTAATAATTAATTTTGTTATCAAATGAAGAAAAATTATGTATAACTAAAGAGAAATGTCACCAGCTTTATCAGATTTCATATTATCCAAACATATAAAGGGCTTGCTTTACTACTGACTAATTAGAAACTATTGTAAATTTGAATGCAAAATATATTAATTAATATTTTCTTATTTTCTGATTGCAGTTGCTACATGAAAATAGCTTGAAGAGGAAAGCAGTTGAAGAGGTAATTGAATATGTTTTATAAATAAAAATTCAAAAGTATTATGTTTTTATTCTTTTATAATTACTCCCACCATCTCATGTATTTTGCAATTAAAACTTTAAATTAAAAAAAATATTAATATTTTTTTTTTCAATTCTACTATGCATTACTCTTAAATAAATATTTTATATCATATATTATGCTAGTTGTGAATACACAAAAACTTAAGAAATATAACTTAGCCAAATTATATATTTTTTAATTTATAGTGTTTTTTAAAGTGTGTGACATGAAGTTGACAGTTATTGTGGGTCAAACTTTGGTGTATATATATACATATATATATATATATATATATATATATATATATATATATATATATATATATATATATATATATATATATATATATATATATATATATATATATATATATATATATATATATATATATATATATATATGATAAGTTTTAATTTAATTTTCTCCTTAAATTTTCGATTAAATTGGGTCGGTCCTAGATCAAAGAAAGGAGTTTTAAATCACAATTAAAAAAATTTAATTAGAAACTTATAAAAAATAAATAGAAATAAATAAAATCATTTAGTCTCAAGTTTCAGTTTCAAGAGTTAGAGCCATCAAGATTAAAGATCAAAATTATTGTCTTCATTTATAAAATTATTAGAAATTCATGTATTTATAGTAGTGATAAAGAAAATGCATTTTTGATTCAATTTTTATGAGTTTATATATAATGTTGATGTTAAATAATTAGGTTTCTCATGAAGAACCAAACAAGGACCTACAAAGTAGAGGGCTGTGTCTTGTTCCAGTGTCATGCACACTTCAAGTTGGGAGTGACAATGGAGCTGATTATTGGGCACCTGCCCTTGGAGGAGCCTTTCGGTAGAGACCAAAATTTACATTATTGGGGCAGCATATAGATATTAATTAATATGCTAGCATGACTATAGGTAATTAAATTCATGGAAATTGATATAACATCATGAGCAGTCAATCTGCTCAAAAAAATTAAGGCTGATTGCTCATGATGCTATACTTCATATATAATTCCTGAATAAAATGTGTGCTAGCTAGCCATGATGAACTAGTGTATTTGAAAGCCCTTATTAAGACTTCTTGATTGATTCATGTGTAATCAATGTTTTATTGTTTTATTAGCAACTTATATTTAAGATGTTGGTATTATTAATGAGGTCTATTTCATTATGTAAATGCAATATTTGTATTAATCATTTGAATGCTTTTTTTTATATAGCAACATTTAAAAATAAGTATTATTTTCATTAATTATATATTGTTAACCAGTAATACTCTTCTAAGCTAGCAAAATATGTAAAATACATAAGTGTTTACTAATTTATTTTATAAGTAATTAAGAAAAAAGCACTCAATTTATCAATTAAATACGATAAAACGCTTGTATGAACTTTTTAACTATGTATTTATCAAGTACATGTAAAAAGAATCAAGAAAACACAAAAACCAATCAAAAGGCATCTTCCAACAACCAAAGCTCGACAAACAAAGATAAATGTCTCGCTAAGCTAAGAACAATGTCTCACTAAGCCAGCAATGACGGGTAAACAAGACTTTTAAAACCAAATAACTTCAACACTAAGCAACAAATATCTAGATTTCATCATTACAAAAAATTAAAATTAGCGACGAAAATAACTGACAAAAAGACATCTGAATTATATCATCTAAACGTCTTAAAGCATTCGAATTATTGAAATCATTTATGTAAAGCATAAACAACAAATGTTGTGATTCAAATCACCTTCTTATATCCTTCTTTGATTGGAATCAGAATTTTCTTTAATTCGAGTCAACAACTTCGAACTTTAAAAAGTTTTTTAAAAAATTAAATGCCAAAATGATTTTTAATGCAAAATGACTTCAAAATTTAAATGATAAATATGATTTTAATGCAAACTAAATTCTAATGCCCATGAAAAAAAAATATTTTGATGTAGAAGAGAATTATATGATGCAGATGAAATTAAAATGATGCAAGGATCATGATGCCCAAAGATATGTTATGCAC
Organism: Lathyrus oleraceus; assembly: GCF_024323335.1. Lineage (NCBI taxonomy): Eukaryota > Viridiplantae > Streptophyta > Magnoliopsida > Fabales > Fabaceae > Lathyrus > Lathyrus oleraceus. The sequence goes on along the minus strand of NC_066579.1, from coordinate 79,318,671 downwards.
ACATAACACAATTCACTTATCACAAATAAAAAACTATAGATCACATACGAACAACATATCACAAAAAATAACAATTAAAATAAATCAAACACAATTGCGAGAAGATTAAGGAGAATGGTAACAATTACGATGATATGGAACTTGATTTATTGTACAAATAAAGTTAATAAACAACACAATTATATAGACAAATAACGATAGAATCAAAATATGATTATATATATATATATATATATATATATATATATATATATATATATATATATATATATATATATATATATTGATTCATTTGTCATTAGGATCCATTAACAAGAAATACTTGTCATTTTTAAGATTTTGAGACACTCCTGCACTAGATATCAATGAATTAAAATAGACATTCAATTTTTGTTGGATCCTTTAGGGTTAATAGTAAGATATTTAGGAGCCCAACTCATAATACCACTTAGAACTTTTACATTCCTTATGTTACATTGGGGAATTATATGACCTTTCTCAGAACAATAATGACACACAACTTTGTAGAATGATTCCTTATATTTTTCTTAGTGATAAAAGCATTCCTTTTAAAATATTTTCTTTATCAATTGAACTTATATAATCAATACTAGGTTAGTCGTGGAGGTGTGTTAGTTGTTCATTAAGGTTTTCAATTTCAATTTCAATGTAGGACATTTATCGCATTCGACTACATCAACCTTTTCTACTAGAGTTTGAGAAATAAAAACTTGCTCATTAACAAGATATGCATGATCTTTTTTTTTATGATTCAAAAAAAAAAGTTTCAAAATTTCTTCCTCAAGTTTTAAAGTCATTTTATTTTGAGAAGAAATATTTATAAAAGGTTTTAGAGCATCATCATGCATATCATGAAATGCCTTAAATAGTTCATTATACAAAGGTAAAAGATGTGAGTCGGAATCACTTACTTTCGAGTCCCTTTGCTTGTGTCTTTCCATCAAACAAAAATTAATTACTTCTTTGGTTGAACTTGAGTTGGAAGATGATGAATCTTCATCTTCTTCTCAAGCAATGTATGTCTTACGTTCTTTGTCCTTTCTATTGAATTTGTAAAAGTTTTACTTTCTTTTATGCTTTGACAAGCTTGGATAAATAATTTGATAATGACTTGATTTACCATATTAAAAGCATGTTTCTTTCTTACTTACTTCTTGATGTCTTCCCGTTTCTTTGGTGGATTTGATCTTCTAAATTTCACCAATATTTTCTCTGAGTATTTTAGACTATTTCTCTTCATATACTTATTGTAACGATGAATTAAACAAAACCATCTCTTCATCCTATGAAGCGTATCTATTGGAGTTATCCTCATCGCCATTTACGATGACCTTGGAAGTTTAGGTCTTTAAGAACAACTTTTCTTTTTTTTCCTTATTTTTCATATTAGCTTCAGTTGCTTTGAGCATTTTTAGCACATGCTCATGTTCTATAAGATTTTCAAATAGAGTTGAAATACATAAAGTCTTCAACTCGTGTGACTCTTTAGTGACTTTAGTTTTGGTTGGCATTCTCTGCACATACACCTTAACACTTTGTTAAAGCAACCTTGGTTAGATAAAGTATTTCCTAAATTCCCTAAATTATTGATTATCTGAATATATCGCATCTGCATGGATTCCATAATTTCACTGGGTTTCTAACAGAAAAGCTCGTATTATTTTGTTAACATGTTAATCTTAAATTACTTCACATTCTCAGTACCCTAATTGAGTTTATGAAGTGCTTTATGTTCTACGCTGACCACATTGACCCACATCGACCACCAAGAACGGATCCCACCCTTTCCAGAGTCTTCCCAGCACAAGATGATTATCATCCAAATTACCAGAGATCTCAACTACAAGTACATCCAACAACTCACCACAAAGATCAACATTGCTCTTAAATGTGATTGACACCTCGTAGGCCTCCAAAGATCAACATTGAGGTAATTAAGGAATCCATGTTTTTTTTGTTTGCGTTTATTGAACTTCACTCTGCAAGATTTTTCAAGTATAGAGGGTTCACAAAACTTTATCTTTTCGAATTTGTCTCCACTAAGTAGATTTTTCTCCCAATTCGACCAGACCCCTTTCACTGACATGGCCCAATCTCATGTGCCAAATTTCTTTCTTCGACAAAGGTTTCGTGAATGCAACATCTTCAGAACCACTAACAACTTCAGCTTTAAGGGTATACAAGCCTTGTTTCTTCACGTCTCTTAAGACTTCCTTCGCCTCTAAAGACATGAGGTCGTCGTCTCCTTCGAAACATGTCGAAGAACCTTATCACCAAGGCTCAATAATATGGCGTTGTGGGATTTCTCTACCATAGTCAATTTTTATTTATTTTTTAACGCAACTTTCATGGTTGCGGCACCCTTCAACGCTTCTAAACAACCCTGCTAAACCAGTAGGGATTTCATATTCAAGTGCCATAGACCAAAATCGTTCACTCCGGTGAACTTTTTAATCTCATACTTTATTGACGACATCTTCTCCATGCTCACCGTACCAGTTTGTTGTGAACATGATGTCGGAATTACAAACTATAATTGGTTTCTTGATTGATAAGAAACCCACAAGGGTAGAAAAGAAGAAAACAATAAGAACACAATGAAATTGGTTATAAATTGATATTCCTTGCTTTCTCTTTTAAACAAGGTTATAAGTGTTATAGAATAGCAAATAACTTCTCTCACCCTAATTAGGATTTGTGTTATTCAATGATGAGAGACTAGTATGTTATTTGTAAGAAAACTAACATACTAAACTAATTAGTTTTTACACACAGACTCATTACACAAACTAACTTAGAGAACAAGCTAGCTTAAATAATTGGGCATAACAGACAAGCCCAATTCGACATGCTAACAATCCTAGCATACTTCAACTTTAACATGTGAACAGACTTCGACGGCATGCTAAGGTGCATTAGAATTTTCTAATCGAGAAGCTACTCTTCAACCATATTAGAATTCGATCCAATATCTCACACCATTGTTAACCTTACCATTGTGTGGGTCAAACTCAACACCAATTTGAGAGGATCAAAGGGTCACTGCTAGACCAAAGAGGACAATCAAAAGACAACTAAATATTCAGACCCTAATATGTTACCAAGCCACTAAACGGGAGAGTATTGGATTTTAAAATTTAAAATTTTCATTTTATGTTTCAGTTTAGTTGCATGTTTTCTTACCGTTATTTCAGGTTAATCACATGTTTTCCACCATTATTAAATGAAATTTTGCCTCTACGTTTCATGATTAAGTGAAATACCCAGTGATATTTTCAAATTTCTTTCGTAACAGAAATATTAACAGACCACCAAAGAATAAGAATCATAATCCTAAAATAAAGAAATGGTTCCTATGAGGCATGTTAAAAAATGGATGACATACTCGAACATACATCTAAGAGAAGGAGGATACCTCATATAAAAATTTAAAACTCTTAAAAAAGTTACCAAATATGCAAGGGAGACCTCACTCCTTGATTATTCATCTAGGAGACAAAGGATCCTCCCAAAGTGATCGACCCTTTATCTAAGGCCAAAGCTTGAAGCAAGGGTAGAAAAAAATGTGCCTTAGTAAGGAATATTTCTATTTTAACGATACGCGCCAATTAACAAGTTGTTATATTAAGAGTAAAACTATATTATCATAACTAAAACATGCAAATCATATATAAGTATTGCATACTAAAGTGAAGATAAACTAAAGAAAGTGAGCATATGCGCCTAGAAATCGAAGTTAATCAATGTGCCCTCCACTTCACTTTTGTAAACTTCCATGCCCTCTATCACTAGATTTAAACATAGATGCATTGCAGGGATTTGCGAAAAAGAATTCTCAAAACTTAGCATATCACGGAAGCAATATTCGCATCATATTTAATGCATAAATTACTGAGTATGCACATTCTCAAAAGTCAACATGGAAATTTTCTCGGTATCTTCAAAGAGACTATATTTTTTATAGTAAGAGATGTGGCCCTTCCCTCGGCCTCCATGAGCTGACTCTTATCTAAAGATTTCTTCAATTCTACAATCTAAACATTATGATAATTCAACGTTTTTTTGATAAGCTATCAGGTGGGCCTCTATCAGTTTGTGTTATTTAGAATATATATCATCCCATCCTTTAAAGTTAACTCGTCTTATCCCGTCCCACTTTCACAAGGTTTTTCCCTGCCACCCCCCAATTAAACATGACACCCTCATTGCATATGTAAAGACAACATTGTCCTTGCAAAATCACTTCACGCAATTTCCAAATTTACAGGATTCATGCGCATTTTTGAAAATTCTAGGGCGATACCAGAAATTTCGAAGCAATTATCGAAAATTTAAAAAAATAGATGTTTTATACCGTAAATGTCAAAATTTTCGGGATTTTGTATCGGAAATTTCAAAATTTTCAATATTAATTCTAACAATTTAATCGAAAATTTCAAAATTTCCGATACAAAATCCCATTTGATTTCCTGGAAATTTTAGAATTTCTGGTAGTTGTAAACACTTTGGTCTTTTTACCGTAAATTCTGAAATTTCCAGTATGGATAAAACTTTATTTTTTACCGAAAATTCTGACATTTTCGATAGTTGCTAAATTTGTTTTTAAATTTTTAATTCTTTTGCAGTGAAACATAGAGGTGGGGACGACACTATTGCAGACATATCTATCGATAAAGTGGAAGACCAGGCTAGAGCTATTGAGGTTGAGTCTTCCCAAATACAGACTGGACGAGTGGTCTCAATCAGTTCACACCGAAAACGGTTGGTTGAGTAGTGTCAGTTTCGCGTACCTCGTACCACTCGATGCTGGTATGTACGATCAGTTGAGCAACCCAAAGATGAGATGTCATATGAGGTTGTTGCTGTAGAGGTAGCTAAGGAGGTTGTTGGGGAGGTTATTGGGGTGATTGATGTGGAGGTTATTGGAGAGGTAGCTAGGGAGGTTGTTGGGGAGGTTGTCGAAGCTGGAGAGGTTGATGGGGTGGTTGTTGATGAGGTGGATGCTGAGGTGGTCCAGCCAAATGTTGTTGTTACTGCTGACATAGAGGTTACAACTCATTCGATTGAGCCCTCAGTGCACACTAACAGTGGATTCCCTAGAGGATCAGTTAATCGGTCGGTGCTTACTAAGTATGCAGATCATGTGACGTTACAACTATGGTGGAGATAGATATGTGTTTTTTATGTTTAACTTTAATTTCTTTATTATTGTGTCATGAAAGCTAACTGCAATTTTTTTTTATATTTTTTTGTCACAAGACTGTCCCACACTGAAGGTGACTTCGCACGAGTCGAAACTGAAGGACTTCCCAAAGATTATGATGCCTAAGCAGGTTAGTCGGATGTTGCGGGACTTTGACCTACTTGTTTGTGCCTATTTATCCCTCATTATGCTTGACGCGCCGCTACTTACTGCATTTTCTGAGAGATGACACAAGTAGACATCTTTATTTCATCTTCCATTTGGGAAGATGACTATCACTTTGGATGATGTCTCCTATTTGTTCCATCTTCCTGTCGGCGATAGATTCTAGACGGCTCTTGTTCTTAGCATGCTGCTTGCATGTATGACTGTTGTACGAGATTTAGGAGTTTCTGAGGCGTATGTGCAGAAGGACTTTACCTATACAACTACAAGAAAACTGTGTTTTAGCGTCGACTAATTGCCCTCGCTAAAGGCTAAAATCCGACGCTACAACGTGTTAGCGAAAACTTAGCATCGGGGTTGGGGCAGAGATCCTAAAGGTTAAAGCAAAGCATAATGAAGACTATTATCGACGATACCTTTGACATAGTGGGGTTTTAAAGCGACACTTAAACATTCTCTTCAATGTATTAGTGTCGATTTGAGGAACGCTAGAGTGACATTAAAATACAAAAACCAACTATTTTGTAATTATTTTTTCCAGGTAGCATCGGCTATTCTCGGCGGTAACTTTCACATATTGGCAGTTTAAAGCGACACTTAAACATTCTCTTCGTCAATTCTGAGCATCGGAATAAAATGCTACATACTAATAATCGTGTATTATAGCATTGAAAATAATCAACGCTAGTGGTTTTTTAATTTTCTGTTTTATATTGTAGCGTCGGTTATAATTGACGCTATAACCCTATAATTGCGTCTTATAGCGTTGGTTATAGCTGACGCTAATTTTTTTATTAATTTTGGATTTTATCTTTTTTTTATTTAAACCTGTTTAAAACCAAATTTATTTGTTACATAAAATTTACTGAAACCTATTTTTAATTTCTAACTATTCATTGATATACTATCACATCAAAATTCCAACACAAGATAACAAACTTGTGTAAATCCACAATATTTCTACATTGATTAAGATGTCAAAGTTACATCAAAATATTAGCACAATATATTAAACTTGTACCCATCCACAATATGCTACATAAAGATGTCAAAGTTACATCAAAGTATCAAATTCAATATATATTTGTTTTATATTAAGTTTTACATCTTATTTATTTTTATATTAAATTTTATATCAATTTAAAAGGTTAAAAAAAGTTATTTATCATTTTAAAATTATATTCAATATTTGTTTAAATAAATATTAAAATATGAAATTTTATTTGACATTTTAAAATATTAAAATTTTATTAATTATTTTAATATTTCAAAAAAAAGAAAAAATTATTTGGTTAAAAAGAATAAAAAAATAAATACAAAAAGGGAAAAAAAGGAGGCAAACTAAAGTTGTCCGGGAAACGAAAATTTTTCTCACCAAATTTGGCGTCGATTTTAAGCGACGCTAAATTTAAAGATTAAAGAATAAAATTAGATGTAATTATACTGTAGCGTCATTTGTTAGTTGTCGCTACTATACAATAAATAAACAAATGAATTAGTGAATGAACTTACACGTAACTATACTATAACGTCGATCATCACTGTCGCTTTAGTTCCATTAAAACAACTATTTAAAACAAAATTAATTAAAAAAGGTGCCTAACGAAATTTCTGGGGGAATTGAATTTTTTGACACCAATATTAGCGTTGGTTTTACCCATCGCTAGCATAAAAAATTGTTTAAAACAAAAAAAGGAGGCAACAAAATTTGTGGGGGGAAATGAATAATTTTTGCATCAACAATAGCATCATAAATAGCCGTCGCTACAATAAGATAAATAACTAAACAAATACATGAAAGAAATTACAATCAACTACTAGTTAGCGTCAGCTATTGTCGTCGCTGATATTCCATTAAGTAATTTATAATTAAATTATATATCCAAATTTAGCGTCAGCTATAACGAATGCCAGTGGTAATGACCTATTACAAAATTAAAACAGATGTTTTTAGCCATTAGCGACAACTATTTGTGATGTTATATCAACACTAGTAGCGTCGGAGTCAGGGCCGACACTTATATTTGACAGCTAAAGCTTGTTTTTCATGTAGTGGACATTATTAGATGATTATGGGTGTTTCATCATCTTCATTATGTCGTCAGCAGACCTTGAAATTTTAGCATTTAACTCGATCGACACCTTTGTTATCCTATGGCAAAATGATCTTCACATATCTTTCACATCTCCATGCGTCTTCAACTCAACAAGGTTGTATTTCACCCTCCCGTCAGTATCAATCCAATCTTCATGAAACTCGATCTTTCTCACCTTTCTAGTTTCAGTATCAGACAACAATTCATTTAACTTGGACGTCAGGCCGACGAGAGATGTGGTTTCATTTGGAAGCCGAAACTCTACGGGAGGTGAAACTTCGTTAAAGTACATTTTTGCCTTAATTAAAAATTGAGGAAAAGGCATTTTTTGAGATGTTTTTATCAAACAACGGGTGATCCCATATTTATACAATTTTGCTTTTACTTTGGATCACCAAAACTCTCGGTGCAATCACAGTCATTCAAAATTGTCGGTAAAATCCTAAGCGTTTAAAATTTCAAACAAAAGACACTACATGAAATTTCACTTTGGTTGAAATTCCCAGTATGACTTAGTAAATTTCACTTCATAATTGTTTTAATTATTTAAATGAGTTATAGTAGGAGCTGATAAAAATTGACTCAGTTGTTGTGTGCAAAAAGTGATGTAAGGTCTTGTTGCATTTGAATACAAATATTTTCCTATAAGCCTTTTATAAGAAAGTATATTAGGATATAGAGCATTAAAATCTTGGTAAAGTTTAATTGCAGAATAAGAAGGTGTAGAAACTGGCATGGGTTCAATGAAACCTGGATCTTCCAACATGTAAAGACAACACTTTATTTGAAATAGGAAAATTCCATCCTTTAATTTTGTCAACTCAGTGCCTAGAAAGTATTTTAACTTACCCAAGTCATTGATTTTGCATGTGTTATCCAATGCCATCTTAATTGAGTTAAATTTATTCAAATCACCACCTACTAAAATCACATCATCAACATACACTAGTAAGATAGTGAAAGAAGATGCATTGGCTTATTTAAATGAAAATTGATCTCAGCCAACCTATTTATAGTGATGTTTAATGAAAAAATTTGGCCTTTTATAGCATCTCCTGCTAGCTTGTTTAAGCCCATATAGTAATTTGACAACCTTACAAGCTTGGTTAGGCTTAATGGTAGAAACACCATGTGGTACTATCATGTATACATCCTCTTGAATTTCACCATGCAAGAAATCATTATTAATATCCAATTCATGTAAATAACAATAATTAAGAGATGATAGGGCTATGACATTTCTCACTGTATTGAGCTTTGCAATTGGTATATAAGTGTCAAAATAGCCAAGCCCTTATATCTTGTTGTACCATTTGCTACCAGTCTAGCTTTGAATCTTTTAATGGAGCCATCGCCCAAGTATTTAATCTTGTAAACCCATCTACAACCAATTGTTATGACACTAGGTGGTAGATCCACAAGCTTCCATGTACCCATTTTCTCAAGGGCACTAAGCTTAAGTTGCATAGCTTGCTTCTAACATTCTTGATTTGATGCCTCTGTGTAATTCTTAGGTTCAATGTGAGACAATAAGGATAATAAATAATGTGAATATGTAGAAGATAAATTTTTATGAGAAATGAACTTAGACAAAGGATAAAGAGTACCTTTGGAAGATTGGTTTAAAGTAGTTGTAGAGTTACATATATAGTCTAGAAAATAAGAGGGATGATGTCTCATCCTTAAGGAGGTTCTGATTAGTGAATTATGTTGGTTAATGAGATTTGATTCAAGAGGTATGGTGTTATCTGTAGTAAGGTTGATTGGTGAGTCATGATGTGTGCTTGGTTGATTGGATTTAGGATCGGTGTTATTATCTGTGGTAAAGTCAGTTGATAATGTGTGAGGTAAGTTTGGCGTGTCAAAGGATGGGTTAGGTGTAATATATGCATGATCAAGTGGATATGTCTTAGTAGAATTATCAAGTGTAGATGAAAAATAATTCAAAAAGGTGTAGGAAAAATGAGATGTGGATTTGTAAGGAAAAATATGTTCATGGAAAATGACATTTCTAGATATAAAGACTTATGTGGTATGAAAGTCAAGTAAGACATATCCTTTCATACCAAGTCTATACCATAGAAAAATGCACGTTGTTGCCTTAGGATCAAGTTTTGTTCTATGAGATTGAAGGGTTGAAGCATAACATATGGAACCAATATAAGTTTTTACAAGTTTTTGAAAGATGGAACAATATATCAATCTATTGATTGATCTTCTCCTTTTACGAAATCAATTCTCTTTATGACATACAAGTTCTCGAAGAATGGTATGGATGAAACTATATGAATGTATATTGAAAATTTTGTGTAGAAAGTTTCACCAGAAAATTTAGTCAAGAACACTTGAGAAAATTTTAAAAGATTGAGAGAAAAATTGTTTGAAATATTAGTGTGAAGGAGGTCAATTCAAATTCTGAAAATATGTGGTATATATAACCCTTAGACACCTTTCTAAATGGTCATAATTCATGAATGGATGCCATGATTCAAGAACACAATTCAAAAAATGTTTTCATGAAAAAATGCATTTATTTCTTCCACTGGTTCAATGGTAATCGGTTACCCAATACGATGTAATCGGTTACACCTGAACCAACGTTAAAAAATTTGAAAATGTTCACCATGTAATCGATTATCCAAAACATGGTAACTGATTACCATCAAAGTAGAATCACCAAATGCAGTTGAAAATGAATTGTAAGTCCAAATGAAAATATTTAAGAGGTCTAAATGAAACATGCCATTTATGAATGAAACTCTTGAGCACTTGAAATAAAGAGGTTGAGAACTTTATACCTTAATAATTTGATCAATTCAATAGAAATCTTCAAGACTTGAAATTCTCTTATAAGTGAAGCTTGACTTGTGCTTGAGTCTTGAACCATTCTTTTTGCGATGCACATTTTCTTGTAGATCATGTCTTCATCAAAATACTTTGAGAAGCTTGTCTTCACATTCTCCCCCTTTTTGATGATGACAACTCTTTATTGAAAGTTTTATCCAATCTTGCTTTCTCTAACAATTGAAACTCCCCCTTGATCCATGATTGAGATAATTTTTAAAGTAATTTCTAGCTGCATTGTTAGAGAAACATACAACAACCAAATATATCTTCTCCCCCTTTGTTATTAACAAAAAGGATGGGAAAGACTAAACAATGAACAACCATATGTTGTATGATAATATAACATATAATATGAACACAGAAACAAATAACAAAACAACCAAAAGCACATAACTTAATACAAAATAACTTGTCCATACATAATGATTAAAACATAAACTTAAAAACAAGAAAACTCAGCATAACAAAAAATAAGAAACAAACACATTAATCATTTTAATCACTTTAATCACTTTCCGACATTTCCACATTCTCTTCATCACTTTAATCACTTTAACAAATAAGCACTTATTAGAAAAATAGACAAATAACACACATTTAATAAAAAGCAAAAATCTGGAAAACGTTCAAGTGTAATCGATTACCCTGAGAGGTGTAATCGGTTAGACTATGCAAAAATACTACAATGATTCACGCAAGCAGACATGTAATCGATTACTAAATAAGGGGTAACCAATTACCTAAAAAACATAATGTTCACCAAGATCAGCATGCAATGAATTTTAAGAAACCAATAATTACACATGTTATTAAATATCCTTGGGCAACTTTATATGAAGTAAACATGTCATACAATCATTATAAAGACACACAAAATTAATTTTCTCAAAACTTATGTAAGAAAACACATACATAAAATTTTAAATAAAATTTTGAGGTAATGAGAGAGTGTACCTATGTGTTTCCACTGATTAATTTTGAAGAATCAAATGTCACAATCATCTAAAATACCAAGTTCCCTCCAAATTTTGTAAAATGATTCCTTTGGGAGAGGTTTTGTGAATATGTCGGCAAGCTGATTATGCGTATCCACGAACGAGACTTCAACATCTCCTTTGAGCCCATGATCACGTAATAAGTGATGTCGAATGTCTATGTGTTTAGTACGAGAATGCATGATTGGATTCTTTGTTATATTTATTGCACTTGTGTTGTCGCATCGAAGTGGTATGCATCTAAGATTTAGTCCAAAATCACTCAGTTGTTGCTTTAGCCATAGAATATGAGCACAACAACTTCCTGCTGCTATGTATTCTACTTATGCGGTGCTAAGAGCAACACATGCTTGCTTCTTACACGCCCAAGAAACAAATGCATTTCCTAGGATGTGACATGTTCCACTTGTACTTTTTCTATCAATTTTGCAACTTGCATAATCTGAGTCAGAATATCCAACTAAATCACATATACTACCTTTTGAATACCATAGGCTGACATTTGTTGTTCCTTTGAGATACTTCATGATCATTTTAACAGCGGTGATATGTGATTCATTTGGATTGGCTTGAAATCGCGCATAAAGACACACACTAAACATTATATCAGAACAACTTGCCGTCAAATATACTAAGGAACCAATCATATCTCGATACTTTGTGATATCAATTGAAACACCTGACTCATCTTGATCGACATAAGTTCTGGAACCCATTGAAGTAGACATTGTCTTGCAACTATCCATGTTGAATCTTTTCAACAACTCTTTGCAGTACTTTGATTGGTTGATGAAGATGTCATCCTTTAGTTGCTTAATTTGGAGTCCAAGAAAATAGTTCATCTTGTCCATCATGGACATCTTGAATTCTCCTTGCATCATCAATAAAAATTCTTCACGCATTTCTCTTTTTATTGTGCCGAATATGATGTCGTCAACATAGGCTTGAACCAATAAAGTGTTACCTTTTATTTTCTTAATAAACAAGGTCTTGTCGACTTTACCTTTTTCAAATCCTCTTTCACAAAGAAAGTTTCTTAATCGATCATACCATGCCCTTGGTGCTTGTTTTAATCCATAAAGAGTTTTTCAATGATGTTTTAATTGAGACTATATTATGTTTTCTTTTAATTTCTTCTTTGAATTATTAAAGTTATATGTTTATGTATGAGTGTTTGGTGAAGTAACACCCTACGTGTGAATTTTTCTTTAAAATTAAAATTTGGGGTTTTAGGGTGTTACACATGTGATCTAGGCACCATAGCCTATAAGCTTTTACTCCTTTAGGGTATCCTATGAACATGTATCTCAGAGTTCTAGGTTTGACGTTGTCCTGCCTAACGTGAGCATGGGCTATGCAGCCAAATACTCTAAGTTTGTCGAGATCTGGTGGGTGTCTTGACAAATTTCTCCAGGTGTCTTCATATCTAATGCATTTGAAGGACATTTGTTTATCAAATATGTTGCTGTCGAAAAACCCTCTGCCCAAAACACCTTATTTAACCCAACACTAGTCAACATGCATCTAACTCTTTCAAAAATGGTTCGATTAAACCTTTCAGCCAAACCACTTTGTTGGGGAGTACTTGTAGTAGTTTTGTGCCTTACAATACCAGAGGCTGCACCAAAATTGTCGAACTCCTCATTGTAAAATTCAAGGTCATTGTCGGTTCTCAACCTCTTGACCTTCCTGACAGTCTGATTTTCGACCAGAGTCTTCTAACTTTTAAAGTTCTCAAAAGTTTCATCCTTAGTCTTCTGGATGAATACCCATAACTTTCTGGAATAATCATCAACTATGGATAGAAAATACCTTACTCCTATATGTGATGGACACCTCGTAGGCCCCAAAAGATCAACATGGGTGTAATCAATGGATCCATGTGTTCTTTGTTTGCCTTTATTGAACTTCACTCTGTAAGATTTTCTAAGTACACAGGGTTCATAAAACTTTAGCTTTTTGACTTTGTCTCCACCAAGTTGATTTTGTTTCCCCAATTAGACCATACCCCTTTCACTGACATGGCTCAACCTCATGTGCCAAATTTCTGTCTTTGAAAGGTTTTGTGGATGCAACATCTGCATAACCACTAACAACTTCAGCCTCAAGGGTATACAAGCCTTGTTTCTTGACGCCTCTTAAGACTTCCTTCGACCCCTTCATGACTTTTAGAATACTTTTCTCTCCTTGGAAAACATAACCTTTTTTATCGAATTCACCAAGAGAAATCAAATTTATCTTTAAATTAGGTACATACTTGACTTCAGTCAACAACCTTATTGACTCATCATGGAGCTTGAATTTCACATATTCAACACCTGCAATTTTGCAAGCTTTATTGTTTCCAAGCAATACATATCCAACATCTTCATCACATAGTTCCTCGAACAAGTCTTTGTTTGTATTCATATACCAAGTGCAACCTGAATCCATAATCCACTCTTTACTTGATTCGCCGCTAGAAACTACAAGAACATCAGAAGAGCCGAAATCATCTTGAATAATGGTTGCGTTGCCATTATCCTTACCTCCATGATCTTTCAGGCGTTCAGGGCACACTTTTCTTGTATGACCCTTTTTCTTACGGTGATAACATCGAATACTATATGCATCACCATTATAAGATTTTGCTAACTTTTACCCTTCTTGTTGTCGAACTTGCCATCTCTCTTTGTGAATTTCGCCTTAATTGATAGACCTTCACTAGTCGAAGATGGCTTATGCTCGTTTCGTTTGTTGAAATCCTTAGAATACAAGGATGCTCGGACTTCTTCAAAGGTCAGAGACTCTCTTCCATACAAGAGAGTTTCTTTGAAGTGAGTACGTGTTCTGGGAAAAGCACACAACAAACAGTGCTTGATATTTATCCTCGATTTTTACATTGATATTTTCAAGATCAAGAATAAGCTTGTTGAACATATCCAACTGTTCATCCAGAACTTTGTCTCCACTCATCTTGGATGAATATTGAGCTTACTTCAGGTAGAGGCGATTGGCCAATGATTTAGTCATGCATAAACTTTCAAGTTTCTCCCAAAGACCCGACGACACCGTCTCCTTCGAAACCTATCGAAGAACCTTATCAATGAGGCTCAATAATATGGCGATGTAGGCTTTCTCTACCATAGTTATTTTTGATTTATCCTTTAACACAACATCCATGACTGCGGCTCCTTTTAACGCTTCTAAACAACCTTATTGAACCAGTATGACTTTCATCTTCAAGCGCCACAAATCGATATCGTTCATTCCAGTGAACTTTTAAATCTCATACTTTTTTGACGGCATCTTCTCCACACTCACCACACCAATTTGTTGTGAAAATAATGTAGAAATTACAAAGTATAATTGATTTCTTGATCGATAAGAAACCCACTATGGTAGAAAAGAAGAAAATAATAAGAACACAATGAAATTGGTTATAAACTGATATTCTTTACTTTTTCTTTCAAACAAGATTACAAGTGTTACAGAATAGCAAATAACATCTCTCACCCTAATTAGGATTTGCATTGTACAATGATGAGATACTAGTATGCTATTTATACGAAAACTAGCATACTAAACTAATGGGATTTTATACACAGGATCATTACACGAGTTAACTTAGAGAACAAGCTAACTTAAACAATTGGGCATAATAAACATGCCCAATTCGACATACTAACAATCCTAGCATACTTTGACTACGATATGTGAACAGACTTCGACGACATGCTAAGGTCTCGTCGAATTATTGAACCAAGAAGCTATCATTCGATCAAACTAGAGTTTGATCCAATATCTCACACTATCATTGCAACTTGATTGAGAATACAATCCAGTCTCCTACTTCAATTAATATTTAAGCATCTTCTCAAAGTAAGTACCGTTTATCTTCCTATATGTCTTATCATAATTTCTCTTTTACACATACACAATACATTCGTAATATAACATATATATCAGAACCACACACTTATGAAGAAGCCATTTGTGATGATAATTGAAATAATTCCATTAAGACTGAACTGACTGCATTATGAAGACTAACACATGGAAGTTAGTTTCCTTGCCTAGTCACAAGAAAGTAATTGGATGTAGATGGGTGTTCAAACTCAAACAACATGCTAATGGCTCTGTAGAGAGATATAAGGAAAGGTTGGTAGAAAAGATTTTCACTAAAATTGAAGGTCTTGATTATCTGGACGCCTTTAGTCTAGTTGTAAAGATGACAATTATCAGAGTTTTCATGGTCATTTCAACTGCTCATAACTGAAAATTATTGCAACTTGATGTCAACACAACCTTCTTACATGGTGATCTTAAGAAAGAGGTTTATATGAAAGATCCTTCAGGTCTTGATCTGCCTCATCCCAACATGGTGTGCAAACTTCAAAGATCTCTTTATGGATTGAAGCAGGCAAGTAGGCAATGGAACACAAAACTCACTAGAACTCATTTGCACTCAGGATACCTTCAATCAAAATCTGGCTATTTTAGGTTCACTAAGTTAATGGTGCACATTTTATAGTGATCCTTGTATATGTAGATGATTTGGTCTCAAGGGAGACTGATGTTGATGAGATTATCAACATTAAAACTCTCTTAAATGACACATTTAACATCAAGGATCTAAAAGTTCTTAAATATTTTTTAATTTTGAAGTGGCTAGACCAAAAGAAGACATCACATTATGCTAACCCAAAGTAACATAAAATAGTCATGGTTAATATTATCAAAGAACAAGTAATTTTGAAATTTTAAAACATTTTTAAAATTTAGTAATAAATTGATCATTACAAATAATTATTTCTTTAAATTTATAAAATATTAAATCAATTTTGGTTATTTATTATTAGCGAAAGTTCAAATTAGCTTAAATTTTAAGTTTAAGAAAATTAAAAATAATTCTTACACTTTATACTTATTTACTAGGAATTACAATTTCAGCTCCCTTACATCATTTTTGTGTTAAAGTAAGAGTCTGGTCTATAAAATGCTCATAATAATCCAACTTTGCTGTAGTTGTAAGTTGTTGTTATACTACAATTTTTGTAGTGATATTTTTGATTAATATAGTTTTGTTAATATTTCTTTTAATAAAGGTGAATATATTAAAAGAGAATAGGTGGGACCATAAAAAGGAGATGGAGAACTATACCAAGATCCTTTCAAAAGGAAATAAACGTGTAGAAACTCAATCTCAATCAATTCTTTACAAAGTCAACTCTAATTGCAATATGGATTGACTCAAAAGAAGTTAAAGATTAGGAAATGCGACCAACATTGGTAAAAAAAAAAGTCAACAAGAGTTTCTTTCCTAATATGTGAGTATTGAAAACGATATATTTTCTATAAAAAAATTACAATGATTATACTTATTCCTATGTCTCCGTAACACCTGAGTTTAAGGACCAGTTTGTTTTATCCTTTTTTTAAAAGTGATTTTTATAGTGTTATATATTTTAGTGTAAAAAAAATATACAAAGAAACTTTTCATAAAAATTTCAAATGAAAATTTTGTTTGAATAGTTATTTTAAAATTTTCTTTTAGGTATTTTATCAAAAAAAAATTGGATATCAAAATTTCAAAAAATCACTTAATTTTGAAGCTATTTCAAATAGTTTTTTCTAAAAATCATTTTTGAGATACAATTTTTTTTTTAAATTGTGATTTTGATTATATTTTGATCTTCAATAATGTATATTTATGTTATACAATGAACAATTTAATCTTTTAATTTATAAAAAGTAAATTTACAAAAAATTGTAATATTTTGAAAAACATTTTTGTAAAATCAATTTTTAAAAATACAAAGAAAAAATTCATTTTCAAAAATACAAAGAAAAAATCCATTTTTTAAAAGCTAAAACAAATTGGCCCTAATTTTTATATTATTAGTATTATTTTAATATTATTTATTATATAATTATTTGAGTGTCGTTATGCTTTTATTTAATTAAATAAATAATATAATTGATTTATTTAATTATTGGATGGTGGAGTTTTTATTGAGAATACATTAATATTTAAATTAATTAAGAATAATGTGAGAATTATTAGTTTGGGAAAAAATATAGATTTTAATTAAAATTATGGAAGAAAATGTGAGATTAGTAAGAGGTGGGGTGTGGTGAAACTTATTATGAGATTAGGGTTATTTTTATTTAAAAGGAGAAGTGAGAAAAATAATTTGTTAGTACTTAAAAAATTGTCTTCGAACGGAGGAAGAACATAAGAGTTCCAAAAGGAAATGTTCATTGTTCAGCAATTTTTGAGGTAAGGGGAGATTATTCATATATGAGTGGCTAAATAGAGGGATAATGGGGATTTCTTACACTCTTGTCTTCTCCTTTTTCCTTTAATCTGTAATTGTTGTTTGCGGTCAAAGAGGGTTTGGGCAAAACCTTTATAAGGCGGTTGATATGTTATGATTTTATGTTGTATTATATAGTTTGTTGATTTTGAATTGAAAAAGTTTGTTGATGCCTTATGATAACACCAGAGTTGAATTGATAAATTATGTGACGCCTTACGATAAGGCGAGAGTATATTATGTTGATGTCTTATGTTAAGGTGAGATCTGGTTGACCAAATATGTTGATGATAATCCTAATTTTGTGTCCTTTCAATGGTGTTGCTTATCTGTGTGTTTGTTTAGAGCAGTTAGAAGTCAAATAGGTGAAATAGGAGAATTTTGAATATGTTCAATAGAGAGAAAATTGCAGGTAGACGTAGAAAGGGATTCACTGTCTTATTTCAGGTGTAACTTCAGTTTCGTAAGTCTATTTGAGGCGTCTTTAGTTGCATTAGAAAGCTAAAACAATAATATTTCTTTTGAAGTGGAGAAATTGGGTCTAGGAGCCCTACAACAGTAGAATTTCTCTAGTTTTTATAGCAGATGCATAGTCAAATTTCAGTCATGCGTTGATCATCTTATTTTACGTATAACTTGAGTTTCGTAAGTCCTTTTGAGTTGCATTAGAATGAGGGTTTAATGATCTTTAGAACTTGAGAGTTTAATAGTTTTATCGTAAGCCTATAATACTTAGTGATATTTTGAAGTGAGACTTAAGTTTAGAGTTTTGGGAAATCCTTTAGCAATTTAAGGAATTAAATATATTTATAAATAACTTTAATTTGAGGTAGTTGATATGTTTTAGAATTGATTTAAATTAAGAGAGTCGAGTTTGATATATTTAGAGTTTGGTTTGAGTTATTTTATATTTTTAGAGTTGAGTCTGAAATGTTTAGGGATGAGTTTAGAGTCCTTTTGCAAACGTTAGAGTTGAAGGTAAATAATAATGTGTTGTATTCAGTTGTTTGATGAGTTATGAGTTGACATGTTGAATGGAAGAGTTGTAGAATATTATTGTTGCCCTGTTGGTGAGCATATTTGTTGAGTAATAATATGTTTACCCTATTGATGAGTAATGCTGAGCATGTATAATATTTTTCTTACCCTGTTGATGAACTTACATGAGTAATAATATGTTTATTATGTCGAAGAGTATTGTTAAGCACATATTTTGATATTTTTCTCCGTTGGTAAGAATTTTTTAATGAATATATGATTATACGCATATGTTTAGTTGTGATTACATGTATATATTGTTGAGATGAGTAGTTCAGATGAGGAACTACAATGGTGACCTGTTATTGGCGTAGTTGTCGATTTAGATGAGAATCATTGTTGAGTAGCATATTGATGTTTTCAGTTGCATTTCATGTATCATATTCATTTATGGTCTCAAATTCATTGGTGGAATTATTGGTTCAGATGAAGAACCAGAGACGAGCGTCAGTTTCATTGGTGGAATAGTTGGTTCAAATGAGGGACCAGAGGCGGGCCTCAGATTCATTGGTGAAATGGTTGGTTCAGGTGAGGACCCAGAGGCGTGGATCAATCAGTAACGTAATACTAAAATCCAAAAACTGGGTACCACATTATTTACTATGAAATTTGATAAATAAGAACATGTTTGATTTTACTTAAGGGATTATGTAAGACCCCAATTTTGACCCTAAGATCCCTCATGTTATCTCATCATATGCATTGGCTTTGGGATCACACCTTGGCATCCTCCTTACCCCTCATTCATTGGGTTTGCATTAGGAGAGATTACCAAGCACATTTGATTGTATCATACTTTGTTTTTCATTATTTACTAATCAAAATACAAAAAATATGTCAATGTATAGTTTGTTGCTTTTGCAGGTAGTGTGTGTGTCCACCCATGTTTCATTAAGCTCATATCTAGGGTTTGAGATCCTCAATGCAAGGAGATAAAACAAGAGATGGTTCACATTGAATTTATGCATCATATATGTATCCCCATGGTCTTCACATATCATTTTTATCAAGAAATCATCAAGAGTTTGAAGCTTGTTTGCCTTGGAAACCCTAATTCATCTAGGTATCTTGCGTGGCTTCTTCAACAAGTTTCCTCATCAATTGATAAAATACTTCAAGGTATACTTTATATTACATCATCTTATGCATATATGATCCTCCATGAGTCCCAAAAATCAAGAGAATATCAAGCTAGCAAGATGGTTCATGGTGGTTGACCAAAGAAAGTCAACTGATCAAAACTGGGGTTCCCTAGACCCTATCTCCTACACGTTTTGTCATATGAAAATTATTCCAAGAGAAACGTTACTCATAATGACATTCCAAACAACTTTTATGTTTAAGTCAAGAGATAATTTTGCTTGGAAAGTCATTTTTATGGTGAAAGATTATAGGTCATTTTGTCTGAACCCTTGTTAGGAGGTCAACTTTCCAAGATCATAACTTGCTCATTTTTTATGATATGAAAGCCATTCAAATTCCATGATCCAATTCAAGATCTCCACTTCAAATTTTATGTTTAGAGGAAGTTAAAATTCAAATTGAAAATGCATGTGCCAAGAGGAAACATTATAGGTCATTTTGGGTCATTACCATTGAACAAGTGATTTTCCTCAACTTCTAAAATGCATAACTCCTTCATGCCAAATCCAAATAAGGTCAAATTTGTGACCAAATTGAATAGGTTTAAAATAGATACAACTTTTATGAAGGAACATTTTATATTTGAAGTCCATAGAAAGTGTTCAACATGAAAGTTGTTACCCATGATCTCACATTTCCAAAAAGTCTAAAATCATCTCATTTAGATAATAATTGAAGGACTTGCGCATGGATGTAATGCATGGTACCATTTTGAAGATTCTCATGATCAAATTCATTTCAATATTTCATGGCCTAGTGCATTGCTTTCAGCATGACTTGTGCATGATTTTGGAATTTTTCCAATCATTCTTTGGGCTTTGTACACGCCCATATAAGCTCATAATGCAAGTTGTTATTTTTGGATTTTCAAAAGGTAGTGTGTGGAAAGCATGTGATAACCCTATAAATACAAGTGCAATGAGCTCAAAACTTCATCAACACCTTGCCCAAGATTTCCCAGAAGAATCCAAACCCTCCATTCCATAGAATTCTTGAAGATTTCAATTGAAATCGAGTTTGAATTTCACCTTCTGTTTTGAAATTCAAAATCCAAGAATTCATTGCCATTTTCATCTCAACTGATCACTGCAAGCAAGAGGAAGAGGAATCAAGCAAATCCAGATCAAGATCAAGTGAATTTGAAGCAACTCGAAGGTGAAATTTAAGAAACTTCATCTCTTCGATTCATTCTCATTTCTACATTATTCTTTACGATTGTTGGTTTGCCGAGTCCTACCAATGTAGGCAACTAGATTGAGTTTCTTTGAGGTCAAATCGAAGCAACTCGGATCATGAACCTCAAATTTCAAACCCATGTATCTTTCAATATACTTGGAATTGGAAGAAATGGAGGCCAGATTCATGCTCCTGAGCATTTTTTCTTCAAATTAGTGTATTCATTTTCCATTTTTCATGAAGTTGAGCTTGAACCAGACCGACAGTGATCACCGGAGTTAGGGCTCCGGTGGTGCGTTGGCGAAACCCAAGCCATCTAATTTGATTCAAATGTTTTAATCTTAAGTGTTCATTGTGATTACCACACGTACAACGCATTGACCAAGGAACATGATGGAACACACGCGTGTGGCCATCAGATTTGCCACCTCAATTAATGAGGGAGATCTGATGGCCCTTGTTTTTTTGAATTTCTTTTGAATTTCTGATTTTATGTTTAATTCATATTAATTTCATTATTAATCCAAAAAATATGGGACTTTCACCAAAAATATTTAAATGTTTTTCTCTTTCATTTTCTGAATTAAAATTATTTTTTGGATTAATTTTGATATTTTTTATGAATTAATTGTTTTGTGCATATTTCTAATGGTTTAAAAATACTTATGACTTTTCAAAAATAATGAAATTTTTTGTCTAAGGTATTTTGACCTAGCTTGACCTAGCATAAATCTATTGGCCATTTATTTGGTGTTTTGAAGAGGTTTTAGGTTTTGACTAAACTAATTTGTATTTTAATGCATTTTTAAATTGATTTTTAATTGATTAATTGTGTAAAAATTGTGTTGAGTCGTTTTTATGGTCTTGTGATGTTTGACTATTTGTTTGGGCCTTGGTCAAGGTTGATTTGACTTTTATTGGATTAAAATCATTGGATTTAGGGGATTGATGAATGTACATTTCATCTTGCAAAATGAATGAATGATTTTAATTTGATAAAATCCCTCCCATGACCAATTTGTGTTTCTCTCATTCCCCTTCCCCTTCATCTTCATTCCCATTATTTCCCATCCCTTTCATTGACCAATGAAATCTCAATATCCTAAGGATAATTGGTTCATCAATAACCTTGTGTTAGATGAACCAATACAAGTATGGATGAGATAGGTCCATCATTTTGATCTTTTCTTTTAGTGTGTGGTATGTTTTATAAGTTTAGTTCATTATACCAAATCTCTAACATGCATTAGCACCTAAATTTTTATTGCCCGACCTCACATAGTTGTGACTTCTACATAAGTCCAATTACGATTGCTTAACATAGAGCTAAATTTGACCCTAAAGGCATAGCATTTTAGTAAGTGAGATTGTAAGTCTTCCATCTTTCATGGTATTGTATGGAAACTTAGCATTTTTTCCTTTCTTTTGAAGATGTCTTGGTTCAAGAATCCATGCTTGTGAATAGATGGTTGAGTGTTCTCCAAAGAATGACTTAATCAATTGAAAAGAAAAATACCACTAACATATAATTAACCTTGACTAACATTTGACTAATTCTTATTAATATTGCTTTACTTTCAAGTCATTTATTTTTATGCAATTTAATTACAAGTCATTTACCATTCATTATCATTGACATATCATTTAACTTGTTTATATTTATGCCATTTTCACTTTGCTCATTTTAGCCATATATTGTGATTGTATATATTTGCTTGTGTATTTTGATTGTGCTTGTGGTCTTAGGACCTTAAAATACTTAATAAACAACAAAAACCCTAAAAAATGTTTGTGAGGACTGTTGGGTTTGATCTGAACTTTTGGACTTAGGATTAGGCAACACTACATATGCAAAAAGACTTGGCCAATACCAACATTTCTGAGACCAAGTATTGTGATTTGAGTTTTTTCATTTGATGCAAGTATTGGGGTCCACTTGAATTCATCTATTACATTGTCTTGATGCCAATTTTTATTTTGACTCTGATATTTTATTCTGAGTTAATCAATGAGTATTTCATCTGATACATGAGAAGACAAAGAAGATTGCTAGCTATGGGATTTGCTTGCTTGGATGTGGCCATCTTTATTTGATGCCTTTATCTTCATGATGTCTGATATTGCTGATTGTTTGCTGATAATTGCTTGATTCAGAGTCCAAAGGAAAAGTGGGTTTTCTATATGACATTCTTGTCTGTTGGATTGCATCCCATTGGTCAGATCTTTTCAACTCTTAACTTTTAATTTTATACTTAGGATTAGTCTCTTCATCTCCTCCCACTTCTTAAATTTCAAAATCTCTCCCCCTTTTCAAAAAAAATTCTTTGCTTGTGATTTCAAACTTAGACCTTATTTCAAGTAGAAACTTTGGCCTTATGCCATTGAATTTTTAAACTCTTTTCTTAAATCAAACTTATAAATAAATCTAATCATATTGACTTAAAATTTCAAAAGACAAAAAGAACTAACACCCATTCAACTTTTGGGCCCTTTGTGCCTCTTTTAACTTAAATTTTGATTAAAAGCAATCCACTCATTTTGAAATTGATACCACGAACTTCGAGGTTTTGATCCCTCATTTTTATGTTGGTACGTAGGCACAAGTCTGAAGGTCTTGTCAAACACAAAAATATAATCAATGAATTATTTTCTCATCCCCACACTCTATTTTTCTCAAACATCTTTTATACTAAAAACACATACACACATAAAAAAAGGATCCCTATGAGTACCTAGGACACTTTGGATGATAACACATTTCCTCTGTGTAACCAACCCCCTTACTTGTAATATCTGGCATTTTATTAGTTTTGATTTGAAAACTTCTTATTTTTAGGTTTTGTTCGTACTTTTCCCTTTTCCTTTGGAAACAAAAAAAGCGTGGTGGCGAATCTGGTTTTATTAATGTTAAGCTCATTCGTAGCTTGATGGTCATGAATTTACCGCTACAGAAATTAAGTGGCGACTCTGCTGGGGAGTAGTCCTCAGTGGGTTTAGCCTACTTTTTTATGTGTATAAATTTGTATATTTGATGTTTGTATACTTGTTTGTGTGATATAATATGTCTGTTGTGCTTGGTGATCTCTAAGTGGTGAGATAAGTTCTAACCCGAACTTGAGTGCAATTAAGATAGGAGGATGGTATAGTCATGTTCAACTTGTGTGAAGTAGTCCTTAACAAGTTGGCTTGAGACCCATCTACTCAATGGAGACCCTTTTGGAGTTATTAATGTCACACAAGTTATTTGTGGTTAGGCATTACTTTCTATGATTTGGGGTCCGAGTAGCTGAGAACTGTAGAACATTTAACCCAACTTGGCCTATTTAGGATGTAGTACGGAGACTGTCCAGGTATAGACCTGATAACGGTTGTTACGTGATACTACACTCAGACGAGTTTCTCTTGAGAATATTATGGGTTGATGAGTTAGTCATCCTAACCTATAATATCCGATAGATGGAATTAAGACTCTGGGAACTTTTTAGAACATGATCTACATGTTTTTATCCTTAGTACACTCCTTTGGAATGGTTCTTAACCTGACTCCATGCTTGTAACTCACAACAAACTCTTTAGTTCTTGGTTGATCCGATCAAGTCTTGTCAATATCAATGGAACTTAGGTGTTTATAAGGTGAAAACCATAATCTAGCAAAATGGATGATTGATCTTGATGATGACTTGATCCATCCCTTGATCTTTGTTTGTGTTTGCCTTGTGTGGGATCCCTTGTTTGTGATTGTTGCATTCATGCATTCATGCGCATCATAACATTCATCACAGAAAAATAAATTTCAAGGAACTAAGGTCTCATTTGCAAATATTTTCAGATCATAGATTATGGACGAAGGAACACTAAGAAGTACAATTTCAGATGTCCCGATTTGAAAGAGCTAAGGAAGTTATCATCCTTTGTATTAGATCCCTTGGACTTCAAGGAACGCCATGGGAAACTCTTGTCTGTATTATCTGCTGATGTGGTTGAAGGATACTTGAGTGTGTTGGTTCAGTTTTCTGACCCTCTCTACCAGTGTTTCACTTTTCCTGATTATCAGTTTGTGCCTACGTTAGAGGAGCATGCCCATCTCTTGGGAATAACCGTATATGACAAGGTACCCTTTAGTGGATTGGAGGAGGTTCCCAGATCTCATATCATAGTTGAAGCTTTTCATTTGAAGAAGTCTGAAATTGAGGCTCATTGGGTGAGAAAAAGAGAAATATTTGGGTTGACTTCTGAGTTCCTCATAAGGAAAGCTATTGTCTTTGATCAAGCCGGTAGTATGGACGCTTTTGAAGCCATCTTTATGTTGCTCATCTATGGTTTGACTTTGTTCCCTAACATTGACGGTTTTGTTGATGTTAACGCCATTAGAATCTTCTTGATTGAGAATCTTGTGCCTACTCTGTTGGGTGACATGTGTTTTTCTTTGCATTTGAGGAATTCTAAAGGTGGTGGGACTATTGTGTGTTGTGTTCCTCTTCTGTACAAGTGGTTTATTTCCCACTTGCCTCAGACGCCTGCTTTTATGGAGAAAAAGCAATGTCTAAGGTGGTCCCAGAGACTTATGTCTCTCACTAATGATGATATTGTTTGGTATGATTCTGCATTGAGTAGTATGGATATAATTAATAGTTGTGGTGAATTCTCTAATGTGCCCCTCATTGGTACACAAGGAGGAATCAACTACAACCCTACTTTGGCTCGTCATCAACTTGGGTTCCCCTTAAGAGATAAACCTAATAACACTCAGTTAGAAGGTCTTTTCTATCAAGAGGGTAAAGATCCCCAACATTTGAAGCAGAAGATGATACATGCTTGGCATAATGTGCATAGGAAAGGAAGATCCGAGCTTGGTCCTCACAAATGTGTAGCTTTGGAAGCTTATACTACTTGGGTGAAGAAGAGAGATCTGGAGTTGAAGATGTTGTATGCTTGTGAAAGACCTATGTCTTTGGTTATGGTTGAGCCATAAACTCTCCCTAACCAAGATATAGAGGAGTTGCAAGACGCACTCTCCAAGATGAAGCAAGAGAAGGACATGTGGGAAGAGTGGTTCCATGCTTTGAGCCGAAAGCATGAGGAGTTGCAGCTTGAGTCAAAGGACAAAGATGCGCTTATTGAACTTCTTGAAGATCGAGCAGTGAAGAGACAGAGAGAGCCAAATGGTCCATCTTCCTCTAGTATGCCTCAGTTGTTCGGTGCTTGGAAGAAGATTGTTGATCAGCTTGTCCTCGAGAAGTCTCATATGAAGACTTCTTTTGATTCCGATATTCGACGCATCCGAAGGAAGTACGCGCCTGCAGCCAGATTATCTGACACTATTGTTAGGGATCCTTAGGATGACTAGTTTCCTTTCCTCTTGTATTTGTATTTTGGTTTCTGAAATTGTACTCAGTGTAGTCCTTCCAGAATTATATGAATAAAAAGAGATTCTTATGGTCAATCAAATTGTTATTATTATTATTATTATATATATTTTCAAATAAAGTAATATGTTCCTTGAAAATAAAAACAATCCAAACATTGCATTTCATGCATCATTTGCATAACAGGTTTCTTCTTCCAGATGTCTTATTGGTCATTCTTCTGTGCTTCAGCCAAGTTGACTCACTAATACAACACTCGCGCCAATCAACCGAGAATCACGGAACATTTGGAACAAGAGAACCGAGAGTTAAAGGATGAAATTTCCCTCTTGACTTCCATGATGGAGTCTGTTTTAGCTGCTAAGAGTCATTCTTCTCCAACGCCTGCAACTCCTCCTCCTCAGAGGACTGTCATTTCAGAGGTTGCTACTTCAACCGTGCATGCTACTCAGTTTGCTTCAGCCATGCCTGCTAGATTCCCGTGGGGAATTCCACCGAACTTTGTACCTGAAGGGTTTGCACCTACTTTTGCTTCCATGCCGGCATCTAGCTCGGTCATGCTTGTTACGCCTCCAGTTGTTCACACTCTACCTCGTGTCGAGGATACCATCTACCATTCTGAGCCGTCTGAGGGTCCAGATGTTTATGAGAAGATGGATAAGATGAAGGATCAATTCCTTGAGCTGCGAAAGGAATTGAAGACTCTAAGGGGAAAAGATTTGTTCAGTAAGAGTGTTGCTGAGCTCTACTTGGTTCCTAATGTCAAAATCTCGATGAAGTTCAAATTCCTTGACTTTGAAAAGTATAAGGGAAATACTTGCCTACTTAGCCATCTTGTCATGTATACCAAGAAAATGTCAACACAAACTGATAATGATCAGTTATTGGTTCACTATTTCCAAGACAGTCTGACTGGTGCCGCTTTGAGGGGGTACATGGGGTTAGATAGTGCAAGTGTTCGCACGTTCAATGATTTGGGTGAGGCTTTTGTGAAGCAGTATAAGTACAATGTAGACATGGAGCCCGATAGAGACCAGCTGAGGTCAATGTCTCAGAAGGACAAAGAGACATTCAAAGAGTATGCCCAGAGGTGGAGAGAGCTTGCTGCTAAGATCAATCCTCCGTTGAAAGAGAAAGAGATGACCAAGATTTTCCTTAAGACCCTAAGTTCGTTTTATTATGAACGAATGATTGCTAGTGCCCCCGGGGATTTTACCGAAATGGTAAATATGGGGATGAGGTTAGAAGAGGGTGTCCGAGAAGGACGTTTGTCTAAGGAAGAGGTATCATCGAGCAAGAAGTATGGTAGCAGTTTCGCTAGAAAGAAGGAAGGAAAAACTAATGCAGTGTCAATAGGGAGGCAGAGAAGGCCTCATGTCAAAATAAGTCTACAACCACGTCAACATCATCATCAAGTTTCATCAGTTATGCCGGTATTTTCTAACAGTCAATTTGTTCCAGTTCAACAACAACATCAATAACAGCCACAACAAAGAACAAACAACTACAACAACAACAACAACAACAACAATAATCAACAACAACAGAGTTTCGAGAGGAAGAAGGTCTCTTTTGACCCTATTCCAATGTCATATGCCGAACTTTATCCATCTTTGGTTCTCAAGAGCCTACTCCAACCAAGGAATCTGCCACAAATTCCAGAACCACTTCCATGGTGGTATAAGCCAGAACTCTGTTGTGCCTTTCATCAAGGAGCTCCTAGCCATGATATCGAGAATTGTTAACCTTTGAAGTATGAGGTCCAGAAGCTAGTAAAGAATGGGATGGTGTCCTTTGAGGACCGTGCGTCGAATGTGAAAGCAAACCCATTGCCTTCTCATGGTAATTCCTCTGTTAATATGTTAGATGGTTGTCCAGGAAGTTTCCGAGTGTTTGATGTGCGGTGTATTCGTAGGTCCTTGGTGGAGATGCATAGGACTTTGTGTACCATCAGTGATTGTGAGCACGAACATGACATTTATGCAATTTGCAGTGTAAACCCCCGTGGGTGTTTAATTGTCAAGAGAGATATCCAGAAGTTGATGCATGAGAATGTAATCCAGATTCAACAGGCGAGGGATATAGATGGTGTCAATGTGATAGTACCAGTGTTTAAGACCCCTGAGCGGGTAATGATTCAATTTGATAGTAGTAGCAACAACAAAGTAAATAGATCGGTATCACCGTTGGTAATACGATTAACGGGCCCAATCTCATATGCATCCGATAGAGTTGTTCCGTATTAGTATAACGCTACCATGGTGGATATTGGTCAAGAGGTTCCGTTGCCTACGACCAATTCTGTTGTGAACATTGGTGATGCTACGAAGGTGGCCCGTAGCGGTCATGTTTTTGGTCCCGTTTTCCCAAAAGATTTAGAAGATGTTGGTAAGAAGGTTGAGGTACCTGTAGCAAATCCAGTTAATGCTCCGAAGTGTCAGTCTGGTGAATCCAGCAATTTGAAGCCTAGTGATGATGATGAGGTATTAAGATTGATAAAGAAGAGTGAATTCAATATGGTGAAGCATCTGCTCCAAACTCCTTCAAAATTTCAGTGTTGTCTCTGCTCATGAATTCTGAAGTGCACAGAGAAGCATTGCAAAAAATATTGGAGCAAGATTATGTTGAACATGATGTAACAGTGGATCAGTTTGACCATATTGTGGCTAACATCACTTCCTGCAACACTTTGAGCTTTTGGGATGAAGAACTTCCTGAGGAAGGCAGAAATCACAACCTAGTATTGCATATATCGATGAATTGTAAGGAGGATGCATTGTTAAATGTGTTGGTTGATACCAGTTCTTCGTTAAATGTGCTCCCCAAGTCAACTCTATCAAAATTATCGTATCAAGGCGCTCTTATGAGATACAGTGGCGTGATCGTCAAAGCTTTTGATAGTTCTCGCAAGACTGTTATTGGTGAGGTGGACCTTCCAATGAAGATAGGTCCGAGTGATTTCCAAATTACTTTTCAAGTAATGGACATCCACCCGGCCTATAGCTGCTTGTTAGGAAGGCCATAAATACACGAAGCTGGGGCTGTAACATCCACTCTGCATCAAAAGTTGAAGTTTGCGAAGAATGGCAAGCTCGTCATCATGGGAGGAGACAAAGCACTGTTGGTGAGTCACTTGTCGTCTTTCTCATACGTGGAAGCTAAGGATGAGATTGGAACCCCATTCCAAGCTCTATCTATTGCTGAAGAGAAGAAAGTTGGGGAACCTATGTCCTCTTTTAAAGATGCTTAGAAGATTGTTGAAGATGGAAGTTCTGATCAGTGGGTCGGATGGCAGAGGTCGCCGAAAACAAGAACCGAGCCAGTTTGGGTTTCTAGCAAGGGAGTTTTGTTGTCAAAACTGAAGAGGTGCAACCTAATTTCCGCAACGGAGGGTTCATTCATGGTAATGAACAACACTCAACTGTTGTGATTGAGGGGGTGAAGATGAAGACTGCACCAATTTTGTGACACATGAAAAACCTTGTAACAATTGGATCGTTGTCGATGTTCCTATTATTGTTCATCGCTCTAAGTAATTGTTTTTATTATTTTTGAAAATCCTTCTCCTATTCCTAAGGGAGAAGCGAACATTATTGGGCACATTTCAAATTAATCATAAAAAAAATGCAATTCTATTCATCCACATCTATGATGTTTTTATTTTTACTTTTTGCTTTTCTGAAAATGGTAATCACAAAAAAACATGAATAAATAAATAATAATTGTCCATCTGCATAATATTTTGTCACAATTCACTTCTCTAAAATCAAAATATCAAATCATTATGCAGGTTAGTTTCTAAACCCATTCAATACAATGATCCTACTCCTTCTCCAAACTTTGAATTCCCTGTGTTTGAGGCTGAGGAAGAAGGTGATGAAGAAGTGTCTGATGAATTAACTCGTCTATTTGAGCACGGGGAAAAATCCATTCAGCCATTCGAAGAGCAGATTGAATTAGTCAACTTGGGCTACAAAGATGATGTGAAGGAAGTCAAGATTGGGTCTCGACTGTGTCCAGAGGTTAAGAAGGGGTTGATTGATCTTCTTCGAGAGTATTCTAATGTGTTTGCTTGGTCCTATCAAGACATTCCTGGTTTGGATTCTGAGATTGTGGAGCATAGATTGCCGTTGAAGCCAGAATGCCCGCTAGTCAAGCAGAAGTTGAGGAGGACTTATCCTGATATGGCAGTGAAGATCAAAGAAGAAGTACAGAAGCAAATCGATGTCGATTTGCTTGTTGCTGCTGAGTATCCGCAGTGGGTGGCCAATATTGTGTCGGTTCCTAAGAGAGATGGAAAAGTCTGTATGTGTGTTGATTATAGATATTTGAACAAAGCTAGTCCTAAAGATGATTTCCCGCTGCCACACATTGATATGTTGGTAGACAATACAACTAAGTCCAAAGTATTTTCATTTATGGATGGATTTTCCGGTTATAATCAGATTAA
This sequence comes from Lathyrus oleraceus, assembly GCF_024323335.1. NCBI lineage: Eukaryota > Viridiplantae > Streptophyta > Magnoliopsida > Fabales > Fabaceae > Lathyrus > Lathyrus oleraceus. The sequence goes on along the minus strand of NC_066579.1, from coordinate 79,287,872 downwards.
AATGGCACCCGAAGATATGGAGAAGACCACATTCATACACCCTAGGGAACATTCTGTTATAGAGTGGTGCCTTTCGGTTTAAAGAATGCTGGTGAAACCTACCATAGAGCAATGACCACTCTTTTTTATGATATGATGCACAAAGAGATTGAAGTCTATGTTGATGACATGATTGCTAAATCTAGTGATGAAGAAGAGCATGTTGAGCATTTTTTGAAGTTATTCCAACGTTTGAGGAAGTACAAACTCCGCTTGAATCCCAATAAATGTACCTTTGGTGTTCTTTCTGGTAAGTTGATGGGCTTTATTGTCAGCGAGAAGGGTATTGAAGTTGATTCTGCCAAGGTCAAAGCAATACAAGAGATGCTTGCGCCCAAAACTGAGAAGCAAGTTAGAGGTTTTATCGGCCGCTTGAATTATATCTCAAGATTCATTTCTCATATGACTGCCACATGTGCACCTATATTCAAGCTTCTTCGGAAAGATCAGTCTTGTGATTGGACCGAGGATTTCCAGAAAGCTTTTGACAGTATCAAAGAGTATTTGCTTAAGCCTCCGATTCTGTCTCCACTTGTTGAAGGGAGACCGTTAATCATGTATTTGACTGTACTTGAAGAGAGTATGGGTTGTGTCCTTGGTCAGCAAGATGAAACTGGAAAGAAAGAATATGTTATTTACTACCTCAACAAGAAATTCACTGACTGTGAGACTCAGTATTCTATGCTTGAAAAGACTTGTTGCGCATTGGCTTGGCCTGCTAAGCGTCTGCGTCAGTATATGTTGAATCATACTACTTGGTTGATATCCAAAATGGATCCAATCAAGTATATTTTTGAGAAGCCTGCTTTAACCGGGAGGATTACCCGTTTGCAGATGTTGTTATTAGAGTATGAGATTGAATACCGATCTCAAAAAACGATTAAATGTAGTGTCTTGGCGGACCATTTGGCCCACCAACCGATTAAAGATTATCACTTAGTGCAGTATGATTTTCCTGATGAAGAGATCTTGTACTTGAAAATTAAAGACTATGATGAACCATTGCTTGAAGAAGGGCCAGAACCTGGTTCCCGTTGGGGCATGGTATTTAATGGAGATGTTAATAAATATGGTAATAGAATTGGGGAAGTGATTATTACTCCTCAAGGCACTCATTTTCCATTTACAGCTAAATTGACTTTCAAGTGTAAAAATAATATGACTAAGTATGAAGCTTGCATTATGGGGCTTGAAGAAGCCATTGATCTCAGAATCAAGTATCTTGATGTCTATGGAGATTCAACTTTGGTTGTGAATCAGATCAAACGTGAATGGGAGATGAATCAACCAGGTTTGATACCACATAGAGATTATGCAGGGAGGATTTCAACTTTCTTTATAAAGGTTGAGTTTCATCATATTCCTCGAGATGAAAACCGGATGGTATTCCTCGAGATGCAACGTTGGCTTCAATGATTATATTGAAGTTCTGGAATGAAGTTTCCAATCTCACGGTGACGCGTCTTGATAGGCCAGCTCATGTGTTTGTTATTGAAGAGATCAAAGATGAAAAGATGTGGTATTTTGATAACAAGTGTTTCCTCCAAAGTCAGATTTACCCGTCTGGGAAATCTTTGAAGGATAAGAAGACTTTGAGAAGACTAGCTAGCAATATTTACCTAAACGGTTATGTGCTTTACAAGAGAAACTTCGATATGGTTCTGCTCAGATGCATGGATAGACACGAAGCAAACCTATTGATGACTGAAGTCTATGAAGGTTCCTTTGGTACTCATTCCAATGGACATGCCATGGCAAAGAAGATGTTGAGGGCAGGTTACTATTGGCTGACAATGGAATCTGACTATTGCAAGTTTGTGAAGAAATGCCACAAGTGTCAAATCTATGCATACAAGATTCATGTTCCTCCGACACTGTTGAATGTCATTTCCTCTCCATGGTTCTTCTCCATGTAGGGAATCGATATGATTGACATGATTGAGCCCAAAGCTTCGAATGGACATCGTTTCATTCTAGTGGTGATTGACTACTTCATAAAGTGGGTTGAAGCAGCATCGTATGCAAATGTAACCAAGCAAGTTATTGTGAGGTTTATCAAGAATCAGATTATATGCCGGTATGGTGTGCGAGTAAGATCATTATTGATAATGGATCTAACTTGAATAATAATATGGTTGAAGCTCTTTGTAAAGACTTCAAGATTGCACATCATAATTCTTCTCCCTATAGACCCAAGATGAATAGGGTTGTTAAAGCTGTAAACAAGAACATTAAGAAGATCATCCAGAAGATGGTTGTGACGTACAAGGATTGGCATGAGATGCTCCCATTTTCTTTGCACGGGTATCATACATCCATCTGCACTTCAACAGGGGAAACCCCTTTCTCACTTGTTTATGGTATGGAAGTTATGCTCCCAATAGAGGTCGAGATCCCATCATTGCGTGTTTTGATGGAAGCCAAGTTGACAGAAGCTGAATGGTGTCAGACTAGATATGACCAGTTGAATTTGATTGAAGAGAAGAGGTTAACAGCCATGTGTCATGGTCAGTTGTACCAGCAGAGAATGAAGAAAGCGTTTGATAAGAAGGTCATACCTCGTGTGTTCAGAGAAGGTGACCTTGTGGTCAAGAAGATTCTATCTTTCAAACCAGATTCTAGGGGAAAATGGATTCCTAATTATGAAGGCTCATATGTTGTTAAGAGAGCCTTTTCGGGCGGTGCTTTGATTCTTACAACTTGGATGGTGAAGAGTTCACGCATCCTATGAATGCCGATGCAGTCAACAAATACTTCGCCTAAAAAGAAAAGAACAACTCGATAAGTTGAAAACTCGAAAGGGCGGCTTAGGCAAAAATTAGCGTCTCGGTGGATTGAAAACCTGAAAGGGAGATCCAGGCAAAATTTAAAGACATAAAAACAGAAAATTTATCCCGATAAATTGAGTACCCCACCTTGGGGCAATTTATGCAAAAATTAGGGAACATGACTAGTAACTGCATCCTACTGATCTTCAGTCTTGAAAACTTTCTTGAGCACAATATTTGGTTCTGATTCATCTTCAACCAAAGCCAAGAGCACAATGGATATTGAAGTCGGTAGAAGGATTAGTGATAATTGTATTCAATGTAACCCTTTTCCATGTAAATTACCATTTTCAACTTTTGTAAAGATCTATGGAGTCTTGTCATTTACAGACTACCATTCTATTAAATAAAGTTGAGCATTTTATCCAATTGTTTCTACTCTTATTTATCTTTCATCCGAATAGATTTAAATTTTTATGATGATCGTTTTGAAATTAATTTTTAAATCAAAATCATGTTTTCTTAAACAATAAAAGCTTATACTTTAAGAGCAATCAATTTCATTTAAGGAATATCAACAACGGTCTAAAAATTGGTAATCCCTAAGATGCGAAGCATTATTGGTTTTCCTCAAGCAGTTGGAGTAAGCTCTATGTTTTCCCAGTAGCGTTTCAGCATCTCCAACCGAATTTTTGTTGGTTTCTCCAGCCGAGTCTACATTTTGCCTCCCGTGAGTTGTAGGCGCGTTTTCTCAGTTTGCGGGGATCTAGAACAAGATTATGGTTTCCCCTCAAGTCTCCAGTGGATCTCATGAAGCACTGATTCTAGAGTAGTATGTTGGATCCTCTGCAAGGTTGTCTCCCATTTGATATCGTGTTGACCTAAAATTCCCCGCAGAGTTGATAGTGCAGCTTCTCAGCAGATCTTCCTTCTTTCCTAGCTAGGGTTGAGCCTTTGAGACTGTTGATTCGCGTTCTCCTCCTCCAGTTGGTTCTCTCCTATTGAGATTGGCTGAGCATTTTATTGATGATTCAAACCAACAACAGTTGTATCCTTTGTGATTGTTTTATCAGCATAATCATCATATATACATATTCATATACATTCATGAATTTCATTATTACATTATTATTTGAATTTTGTGATTCATTATTTCATTATCCTTTTCTATGGTGGAATCATTTTCCCCCCGCAGATCCAGTGTGTTTGTCCTCTTTCAATTATATAGTGTCAGCCCCCTAAGTAGAAAGAATTTAACCTTTCTCATTCCCCACTGAGTTATTTCTTCGTGGATGATTATTATTTCAGTTTCCTCCCAGTTGATTATCTGGATGGAGCCACTCTCCCTGAGTTATGTCCTCATCGGGCTGAGTCTTTGATTGACTGTTTCTTTCTAGATCTTACCTAGATAGGTGCTTTTGGTCCCCTTGGGAGTATATTACCAAGTAACTGGTAATATTCTTCTCGATTAGCGAGTATTTTGCTTTTGCTCAATACCCGACAAGAGTAACCTGTTTCCCTAGCAGGTTCGTTTTCACGTTTCCCCAGGAAGTCTATCCTTGATATGTTCATGCTAACTGATGACAGATATTTTCTTCCCCTGCTTTAAGTTTATCCTTGATATGTTCATCCTAACCGATGATAGATATTTCTCTTTATGTTATTCTACCCAGTAAAAAGGTAGTTGTAATCCCTATTTCATTCCCAGAGGGTTAATCCTTGATATGTTCAACCTAACCAATGACGGGTTTCCTCCTCTTTGCGGTCTTCTACCCAGTAGCCGGTAGTTGTAAATTCTGCTTCCCCTTGTGGAGTCTATCCTTGATATGTTCACTTTAACCGGTGACGGATATTCTCTCTTTTGGTTTTATATCCAATAACTGATAGATGTAATTCCTATTTCTCCCCTCAGAGTCTATCCTTGATATGTTCATCGTAACCGGTGACGGGTATCCTCTTTTGGTTTTCTATCCAGTAATTAATAGATGTAATTCCTGCTTTTCCCCGACAGTCTATCCTTGATATGTTCATCTTAATTGATGACGCATATTCTTCCTTTTGAGTCTATCCTTGATATGTTCACTTTAACCAATGATAAATATTCTCTCTCTTTGGTTTTCTGCCCAGTAACCGGTAGTTGTAAATCCTATTTTGGCTTTTCCTAGAAATTTATTCTTACCCAGTAACCGATAATGAATATAACTTCTGGCGATCCTTCAGCGAGTCATCCTTGATATGTTTACCCTAACTGGTAACGGATGTCCTCTCTGACAGATTTTGTTATCTCCTTACCCAGTAACCGAGAGTGGATAATACATTTATGTTACTCCTGTGTTGAAGATTATCTCTTCCCCAGTTATGTCTGAGTGCGTATTTCCTCGGTGAAATCGTTTGTTCCTGCTTGGTTCGAGTATTTCAGGTTTGTTCTGATCTACCTGTTTCCCCTGCAGATGTTCCTTTTATTCCCCGACTGAGTCTTTCCACTAATTTATTTCCGTTGAATCCCTCGTGTCCCCCAGCAGTTTTAAGCCGTAGTCTGGCCTACGCGTATCTTTTATCCTCCAAAGTCTCTATATCCCCAATGAGTTTTCTTATGGAACGCATTATGCTCCTGCGGACTTTCAGTCTCTCTGGATTCTTTTCCTTTGTGGCAACCTTTTCCCCACAGAGATTATTTTTAACATTTCATAACATATGCATCATGAGGTCTCTTAAGGACCAAAATTTGCTTATATTGTTGTTATTTAAGTCCATTCTACTGAGTCGATACGAAGATTTTAACCTTCATTTCCTCAGCTAGAACGTCCTTAAATTAGGGCAGCTGTAAGACACCAATTTTGACCCTAAGATTCATCATGCTATTTCTCATCATATGCATTAGCATTGGGATCACACCTTGGAATTCTCCTTACCCCTCTTTCATTGGGTTTGCATTAGAAGAGATCACCAAGCACTTTTGATTGTATCATACTTCATTTTTTATTATTTACTAACCAAAATACCAAAAATATATCAATGTATAGCTTGTTACTTTTGTAGGTAGTATGTATGTTCACCTATGCTCTATCAAGCTCATATCTAGGGTTTAAGACCCTCATTTCAAGGATCTCAATGAAGAATTGGTTTACATTGGCTCTAATCATCATATATGAATCCCCATGATCTTCACATGTTATTTTGATCAAGAAATCATCAAGAGTTTGGAGTTGGTTTTCCTTGGAAACCCTAATTCATCTGGGTATCTTGTGTGACTTCTTCAATAAGTTTATCTAGCAATTGATCAAATATTTCAAGGTATACTTCACCTTACATCATCTTATGCATATATGATCCTCCATGAGTTCCAAAAGTCAAGAGAATGTCAAGCTAGCAAGTTGGTTCATGGTGGTTGATCAGAGAAAGTCAATTGGTCAAAACTGAGGTTCCCTAGACCCTATCTCCTACAATGTTTGTCGTATGAAAATGATTCCAAGAGAAACGTTACTCTAAATGACATTCCAAACAACTTTCATGTTGACATCTAGAACTAATTTTGCTTGGAAAGTCAGTTTTTATGGTGAAAGATTATAGGTCATTTTGTCTAAACCCTAGTTTGGAGGTCAACTTCCCAAGACCATAACTTGCTCAATTTTTATGAGATGAAAGCCATTCAAATTTAATGATCATTTTCAAGATGTCTACTTCAACTTTTATGTTTGGAGGAAGTGAAAATTCAACTTGAAAATGCATGTGCCAAGAGGAAACATTATAGGTCATTTTGGGCCAATACCATTGAACAAGTGATTTTCCTCAACTTCTAAAATGCATAACTCCTTCATGCCAAATCTAAATAAGGTCAAATTGGTAACCAAATTGAAAAGGTTTGAAAGAGTTACAACTTTGATGAAGGAACTTTTCCCATTTGAAGTCCATAGGAAAAGTTATTCAAGGTGGAAGAAGTGAACATTTGACTTGGGACTTAAATTTTTTTCAAATATGTTTGATTTCCCAAACTTCCACCTCAAAATTCATCATGATCCAAGATTCAAATGAAAAAGTGTTAGACATTAAAGTTGTTCCCCTTGATTTCACCTTTCCAAAGCATCCAAGATTATCTCATTTGGACTAAAATTGAAGGACTTGCATATGGCTTCATTATGGGAAGTGTTTTGGCAAGATTGAACTTCACATGATCATTTCCATTTGCATGCTTGCACATGATGGTTTCAGCAGACTTTGTACACGATTTGGAATTGGATTGCATCATCCTCAAAGCCTAAATGATTGCTCATGCACCCATGCAAGGAAGTTGCTGACTTTGTCTAATTTCCAAGTGGTGCAAATATCAAACACATTGCCTATTTAAACAAGCTTAAGGCTTCAGATTCATCATCAACACCTTGCCCAAACTTTGCCTAACCAATGCAAACCCTCACTGCCATAGAATTTTCTAAGATTTCTCTTGAAATGGAGCTTGAACTTCACCATATGTTTGGAAGTTCAAACTCCAGAAATTCACTTCAACTTTCATTCCATTTGGTTTCTGCAAGCAAGAGGAGGAGAAATCAATCAAATCCAAATCAAGATCAAGTGAAATTGGACCAACTCAAAGGTGATTTTTCAGAAACTTCTCCTCTTTGATTCTCTCTCAATTATCCACTATTCTTGTTGATTTTTGGTTTTCTGAAGTCCTACCAATGTAGGCAACAAGATTGAGTTGCTTTGAGGTCAAATCGAAGCAACTCAGTTCATGATCCTCAAAATTCAACTCCCTGTATCTTCTCGTATACTTTGAGTTAGACAAAATTGAGGCCAGATTCGAGCTCCTGAGCATTTTTTCTTTAAATTCATGTCTTGCTTTTTCATTTTGGTGATGGTTGAAGGTGGACCAGTCCGGTGAGGTCCACCAGAGAAGATGACCAGAGCTCTGGCTCTGGCGATATGTTGGAAGCATCTCAACCATATGATCCATTTAAATTGTTTTAATCGTGTGCATAGGTTTTGATTACCATGCGTGCATCTCATTTGACTAAGGAACACATAGAACACGCACTATGGACCATCTGAGCTGCCACCTCAATTAATGAGGGAGATCAGATGGTCCACGTAGTTTTGAATTTTTGAATTTTCATTTTTATTGATTTATTTTCATTAATTCATTATTGATCCAAAAAATATGGGACTTTCACCAAAAAAATTCAAATATTTTTCTCTTTCATTTTCTGAATTAAAATTATTTTTTGGATTAATATTAATATTTTTCATGATTTAATTATTTTTGTGCATATTTTTAATTGTTTAAAAATACTTCTGACTTTTCAAAATGAGTGAAATTTTTTCTCCAAGGTCCTTTGACATAGTTTGACCTATGATAAATCTCTTGGCCATTTATTTGGTGTTTTGAAGAGGTTTTAGGTTTTTGGTAAAACATAATTTAATTTAATACATTTTTAATTGATTTTTAACTTGTTTAATTGAAAATAAATTATGTTGAGCCATTTTTTATTGACTTGTGAAGTTTAACTATGTGTTTGGGCCTTGGTCAAGGTTGATTTGACTTTTGTTGGATTAAAATCATTGGATTTAGGGGATTGATGAAATGTACATTTCATCTCCCAAAATGAATGAATGATTTTAATTTGATAAAACTCCCCCCATGACCAATTTGTGTTTGTCTCATTTCCCCTTCCTCTTCATCTTCAATCCCTTTCTATCCCATTCCTCCCATTGGCCAATGACATCTCAATATCCTAAGGCTAATTGGTTCATGAACCAATACAAGTATGAATGAGATTATGTCCACCATTTGTTCATCTTCTTTTTGTCTATGGTATGTTTTAGGAGTATGGTTCATTATACCATATCTCTAACATGCATTAACACCAAAATTGTACTGCCCGACCTCAGATAGTTGTGACTTCTACATAAGTCCAATTACAATTGCTTAACATAGCGCTAAATTTTGACACAAAAGGCATAACATTCTAGTAAGTGAGATTGTAAGTCTCCCCCCTTTCATGGTATTGTGTGGACACTTGGCCTTTTTTCCTTCCTTTGGAAGAAGTCTTAGTTCAAGGATCCATGCTTGTGAATAGAGGGTTGGGTGTTCTTCAAAGAATGGATTAAACAATTGAAAAGCAAAACTCCACTAACTTCAAATCAACTAACATTTGACTAACTTTTTAATTTCAAGCCATTTACTTTGTGCACTTTAAATTCAAGCCATTTATAATTTGTCATTTTACATATCATTTAACTTGTTTATTTTAATGTCATTTTCTCTTTGCTCACTTGAGACATATATATTGTGATTGTAGATACTTTTTTGTGTGTCTTGTTTGTGTTTGTGGTCTTAGGACCTTAAAATACTTAATAAACAATAAAAACCCCTAAAAAATGTTTGTGTGGACTGTTAGATTTGATCTGAGCCTTGGACTTAGAATTAGGCAACATTCCCTATGTAAAAGGACTTGGCCAATGCCAACATCTCTGAAACCAAGTCATTATGATGTGAGCTTTCATCTGATGCAAGTATCGGGATCCACTTCAATTCAGCTTCTACATGGTCTTGATGCAAATGTTTTTTTGAACCTATGTCTAATGCCTTATTATGAGTCATTCAAGGAGTATGTCATCTGATACATGGGGAAGATTATGAAGAAGACTATGAAGTTGCTAGCTTGGATGTGGCTATCTTTATTTGATGCCTTGCTCTTCATTTTGCTTGCTTATTGATATTTCTTGATTTAAAGTCCAAAGGAAAAGTGGGTTTCTATATGACATTCTTGTCTATTAGATTGCATCCCATTGGTCAAACCTTTTCAACTCTTAACTTTTAAATTTTTGCTTAGGATTAGTCTCTTCATCTCCTCCCACTTCTTAAATTTCAAATCTCTCCCCATTTTCAAAACCTTTTTTGCTTGTGATTTCAAACTTAGACCTTATTGCAAATTAGAAACTTTGGCCTTATGCCATTGCATTTTTCAAACTCTTTTTCTTAATCAAACTTGTAAATGAATATAACCATATTAGACTTAAAATTTAAAAAGACAAAAAGAACTAACACTCATTCAAACTCTTTTAGGCCCTTTGTACCTCTTATAAATTCAAATTTTTGTTAAAAGTAATCCACTCATTTTGAAATTGTTACCACGAACTACGAGGTTCTGATCCCTTATTTCATGTTGGTACGTAGGCACAAGTCTGAAGGTCTTGTCAAACACCAAAATATAATTAATGAATTCTTTTCTTATCCCCACACTCTATTTTTTCTCAAACATCATTTTATACCAAAAACACATACACACATAAAAAAGGGCACCCTAGGAGTACCTAGGACACTTTGGGTGCTAACACCTTCCCCTTGTGTAACCAACCCCCTTACCTGTAATCTCTGGCATTTTATTAGTTTTGATTTGAAAACTTCTTATCTTTGGGTTTTGTTCGTACTTTTCCCTTTTCCTTTAGAAACAATAAAAGTGTGGTGGCAACTCTGGTTTTATTGACGTTAAGTTTATCCATAGCTTAATGGTCATGAATTTACCGCTACATTGTGGAACATCATTTAAAGGAATGAATGTCTTCGGGAGAGGATGTTAAAATTGTCTCCTGTATTCTTCGTTCTGTCGAGGCGCTCTGTGCCTGTCGAACACAAATCGTGGGACATCAGGCTTTTCCTCCTTATCGGTCTTGTTGTCGGCCTCCCATCTTTCGGCGAATTTCTCGTAGAATATCGCGCTGCACTTTGGGCATAACAGAGACTTTGATCCTTTCTCCTTGCACTTCTCTTGGAAGTCAGACAAACTTTCACCAAGTTGGGGATAGGCCGACTCGGGCCTCCTTTCGTCTTTGACTCCGAAACCTTCAATAGTTTCGACCATCATTACTCCAAATGATTCAGCTAATGAGGTTGCCTTGAGAATCTCAATGAGACCATCAGTAGCATCCACCATCATGCATTCTAGAGGCTCAACATACAATGTTTCTTCCTCCTTAAAAGGGTCAATATCCACCTGCATTTTTGGCCTTTTGCCAAACTGAAGCCTTCCTTCTTTCAGAGCTTTCTGCACCAAATCCTTGAAAAGAACACATTGGTGCGTTCTGTGACCAAGGAAATTATGAAATTTACAAAATCCCCTTTTCTTTTTCTATTCTAGGGGAGGGTCTTTTAAACCCTGAGGGACGATAATTTGTTCGTCTTTTACCAATAGATCAAAGATCTCGTCGCATTTAGACACGCCAGACGTTAATGTCTTAGCGACGTATTTGTCTGTTCTCTCTGGTTCGATAGGGGTTTTCCCATTCGATGGTTTCAAAACCTTGTACGTATATGGAGGTTCGGGCTTGGGTTCTGCCACGTTGACCTCACTCATGTCGACTATATCTTCATTGTCGGAAGAGTCTCCTTCGACTGCGATGTAGGACTTTTTCTCTTTTTTATGATATCAACCCGCCTTAGAATTTACGGCTTTCAAACGTTCGATACGTCTAACCCTATCGGCCAATTGAGTCATATCCCTAAGGTACTAGGTATCCATCTTCTTCCTTATAGAATAATCTAGACCCCGAGCCACCATTTCAACTAGTTCGTGTTCAGGGACTTAAGTAAAGCATCATGCCTTCAATAGTCTAAACCTGTTCAGGTATTGATCAATTGACTCGGCGACCTTTAGCTTAACGATAAATAGTTCTTTAAGACTGATCTTTGATTGTCCCATGTAAAATTGTTCATGAAACAACCGTTCCAACAGTGTCCATGTTTGGATCGATTGTGGAGGTTGCGTTGTGAACCAGGTAAACGCATTTTTCGTGAGAGAACTTGGGAAGTATTTAAACTTCAAGTCCTCGTTGTTTTCTATGTCACCAACCTCGGCCTGGTACCTCGCTACATGTTCGACGGTGGATTCTTCAGTATCCCCTGCGAACTTAGTAAATTTAGGGACTTTCCATTCCCTTGGGAATTCTGCCTGTAAGACAGAATCTGGTAGAGGCGAGGAGTCTGTCGGCCGTTGGAGGCACGAACTTACTCCATTTCGCACTATGATCCGTTCGACAATAGCTTCTAGGTTTTGTTCCCCTACGACTGCGTCGTGTCGAACTTATCGAACCACCTGGTCGGGATCCTGGTTACGGTTAACCATTACCACGGGGGGCCTTCGTGCCACCCTTGGGATGTGTTCAAACTATTGGTATTCCTGTTTGACCGTGTCATCTGTCATCTCCTCTTGTCGAACCGGAGTCTCTGGTCGAGGTGGAAGTGTGGGATTATGACGCACTTGAGCCCTTGGAACTCCCCAAAAGTATCCAATCCTGGTCATTTGGGTCGCCAACTGTTGATAACTCTGCGTTGAATCCTGAATCAAAGGCCTTAAAATAGTACCCATTTGCTGAGTTAGCATTTGTACCATTTCATGGTTACTTTCGTCCATTTGTTGTCTCATAACAACAATGGAGCTTGACGTAAATATTGGGACTGATTGAGACGTCAATCTGAACCCTGGGGGCCGACCAAATGGGGTTGCCAAAGGTCCAAATACCTGATAACGAGGGAATGGCGATGCCGAGGTATCGCTGTAAGTCGAACCGAGATTATGCATGTTTGCCATAAAGTCCGTCGACATTCCCAACGTTCTGTGTATGAGAGCCGTGTAACTTGGCATATGTTGCCCCATAGTTCCCATGGTTGTCGGTGTCGGCGTTTGTGACTGACACGACGTCAGAATTGGTCCCACAAACGCTGTTGAAACCGTCGATGCCATACTAGAGCCGGTGTCAACGGCCTTGGGCGTCGTTGTGTCTCCTGCCGAAGACGTTTCTTCGTGGGGTCTAGGAGACGTAATTTTTCCACTGCACACTCGCATACAACTTAACATTGTCGAGGTCCCACTGGGTGTGCCAATTTGTTGTTTTGTGCAACAATTCTAGCCTTCCTATATGAGGTTTACTTGCAGGACCGGCTAAGGAGTCCCGAACTTAGTGTTTTGGGTGTATGGCTAATTGGTAAACAATGTTTCTAACTGGTTGAAAGGGTGTGAACGAGAATCTTGACGAGTCAGGGAAATAATAAAGGTAAAATGACAGGTAGAAATGATAAAGCACTAAAAGAAAGATGATAAACAGTAAAGTGAAACAAGATAAAAGATAAGCTTTGCGAAGATTAAATGACTTGTAATTATAAAGTGGAGGCAAAATACATTGTTTGTGAGGAGAGTAACTTTTTTCTCGTAAACGCTTTGATACTTCAAGCTTTACCCCTACTGCAAATGTTCAAATTGTCACCCTTTGAATTCTCACCTAACATTGGCTTAAATACTAATTAGAAAGTAATCGTCGGGGGGTTACAAAGCCTTCTTGAGGTGCCACTTGTCGGTCCACTTCCCCCATCTCGGCGCATAACTACCCACGACTTCTTTATGTGCCCACGTTCTCCTTCTCCGCTCAAACCCTTTCGGCTTCGACTGAAGCTTGCCTGTGTCGTCCGACAGATTCTTACACCCTTCTGTCGAGGAACTTCCGACGAAACCCCCAATTGAAATTGGCTTTTTCCCTTAGCCGAAATTTGCCAGCTAACTGATGTATTGTGGTATGCATCTTTTGCCAATGTATTAATATTTAAATATTACCTTGATTGTTGTTTCTATTTTGACTAGTGTTCGACTGTGCTAAATACATGATTGAATCATATACAGTGTATAGACCAAATCATGTTACCTAAATCAAGATTGAATACAGTGTATAATTTTATTCAATGTTTGTATGAGATGTATAATATGAAGCTTATTCATATGGATTTGCTTATTTATATTTTGACTCACATAACAGGATATGTGGTTGCATGATTGCAAACATTGTTAGAGTAGCTACTACGTTAGCTGCAGGAGTATAGATGACAAGGTACACATGACTTTATTTCTTCTTTTTGTGCATTTCATTTTGAACTTTAGTTAAATCATTGTTGAATTTAAAAGTTTGTTGGCAGTAACTACTCATGCAATTGGTTCTTGTAGATACAATTTTGGACATAGCAAATTGTTTATGATGTATAAATTTGAGTGAAAGCTTCTTTCGGTTTGAATTCAAATATTAGATCATATAGGTTGGGTTTTTTCCCTCTAGCTTGGAGACAAGTCTATTGCATAGTAGTATAAAGTTATAATGTGCTATAACGTCACATGGTAATATGCAATTGGTTCTCTAATTTTTATTAACTTCATGCATAGCTAAGTTGGTTGGATGACTCGCTTTTAATTTATTAAGGTATATTGTGAAGAGTGTGATTTACATTGATGACCGAGTCGCTATTTGCCAAGAGAGTTTGAATGGTTTGGGTTTGTGTTGAACTCAAGGTCGCTTTAGAAGAATGTTGATGATAAACTAGAGTTGATCAAGGATCTCACATTTTTTTGTAAGTTCATATTGAATAAAGTAATTTTTTGAATCATTAACCATATTTATTTTAGATTGCTCTTGAGGAATTAGCCGAAAGAATTATGGAGATATGTGCATGACACTAAACCAATTACAATATATAGGTGATGGCTCATTTGAATTATATTTTTAATTACCAGCATTTGAGCATCCCGACTTTCATTTTAGTGACTGGTCTATAACTTCTACCTGTAACGACACAAGTGTGAATGTAAAGGGTATTTATAAGGGTTATGATAAGTTATATAATTGTTACTTATTTGACACATTTCATCAACAATTCAAGTGTACTTTGCATGACAATAATTTATTTACTGAATGTCCAGAGGCATACAAAAATATTTGGTTGAATGAAATAAGGTGTAAATAAAATTAAATATAATATAATTATCAAATATTTTACACACGTGATAACTAAAATAGGGTATAATATACTATATTTTTACATTCTATTTAAATAAAATAGGGTGCAAATTTGTTGACATTAAATGTAAGCATTACTCATTTTACACTCAATTTTTATCAAATAGGGTGTAAATTTATTTGATTTAAATGTCTGTATGCAACAATTTACACCTGTTTTTCTAAAAGGGTGTAATATACCTTCTATTTACACCTGTTCTATTTACACCCTCTGATAACAGGTGTAAAATGTATAAAAAACGGGTGTGAGTTCCTCTTTTTGGACTAAGAGAGGGGAAAAGACTGCAACTTTGGATCTGAGCGACACTTTCGAAAAAGAAGTCGATAAGCTCGAAAATCAACTTAAAGAATATTTGGACAAGAAGGTTTCTTTTGATGATCAAATTTCAAACCGTTGTGCCCAAATTGTTGAATTAACCAAAGAAATTGAAAGCTTGGAGAAGCAAAATGATGATCTCGAATGGGACAAATCACTGCCCACAAGATAGATCATTGACCAAGAAGCTACCAAGGGTGTCGAACATGATGAAGTTTCTCTCTGACTGGGAACCAAGGTTGATTCTCTAGAAGAGGCTAGTGATCGTCTGAATACTATACTTGCATTCTCCAAAACCAAGCTTGAAGACTTTGGGTTTAGATTTCTCGCTTAAGCATACTCTTAATTTTTTGATTTTTCGATTGTAATTTTTTTTTTTGTAATGACTTACCATTTTGGCACCTTTTGAATACCATTTTTCTGTTTCATATTTATGCATATTATTCTGTTGAAATATGAATTTTCTGTAACATAGGTTTGTATCATTTTAAATACTTACCGTTTACTCTCTGGATTCGACGGTCAGGTGCTAACTCTTTGATCTCCTAAGCATTGTTAGAGAATACTTGAATGACTCGAAATTGACCTTCCCAATGAGGGGACCATTTTTCTAAAGTCTTATCTTTTTGATTCATAGGAAAAATAACTTTCCACACACAATCTCCAGTCGAGAATGTTTTAACCTTAACCTTTTTATTATAGACCTTGGATACTCGCTCTATTTTCCTTATCAAGACATCTAAGGCAACTAACCTTTCCTCATTCAAATCGACCAACTCATCCATTATCATATTCCAATAATTTTTTGATAGAATCTCATTTTGTGTTTGAATCCTACTCGATTGTAGATATGTTTCGACAAGTAAGACAACATCACGTCCATAGGTTAGTCGAAAAGGAGTATCATTTGTTGCTTCCTTAAGGGATGTTTGACATGCCCACGAGACTTGTCCAAATTTTTATTCCAATTCTTTTGCTTCTTTCCCACATGCTTCTTGATTAGACCAATTATGATTTTATTGGCTGCCTCGACCTAGTCATTTTCCTAGGCATAATAAGGTGTGGATGTTAACAACTTAATTTCTGTTTCAGAAGAAAACTCTTGCATCTTTTAACCAGTAAACATAGACCTTTGATCAGTCATAATGGTCTCGAGAATTCCGAATCTATAAATAATATGTCTTTAGATAAAATCTATTACTGTATCCTGGTCGACATTGACCAGGGTAACACTTTTATCCACTTAGTAAAGTAATCAATACCAACCAAGATATACCTCGGACTTTTATACGATGCTGGTTGAATCTTGCCAATCAAGTCCAAAGCTCAACCTCTAAATGGCCATGCTTTTACAATTGCATTTAACTCGCTGGCAGGAACATGTTGAATTTCTACATGTATTTGACATTCTTGAAACCCCTTAGCAAACTAAATACAATTCTTTAGCATTGTAGGCCAATAAACATCTTGTCGAAATAAGAACCATTTCATTTTGTGCCCAACTTGATAGGAGCCACAAGATCCGCTATGGGCATTCGATACTGCCATGTATGCCTCACTTTCGCTAAGACACTTGAGAAAGATGCCTTCAGGGGTCTTCTTGAACAATTTGTTCCCTATGATAACATAACTTAGAGGCCTGTATTTGACCTTTTGATCGGTCGACCCCGTTGGATTTTCTAGATAATCAACTATTGGTCTTTGCCAATCAGTATTTGTCAAATTATCGATGGCAAAGATCTCAAAGTTTTCAGGATCTGTCGATCCCAATTTTGTCATTACTAAATCCGAAGCAGATAACGTCTTCAATTTTACTCTTCCTCAAACCTCGATTAATTCTTCCAACTTTCCCTTTGATACCATGTATCTTGAGGCAATCTGAGCCAGATCATCTGCCTCTTGATTTTCAAGTCGAGGGACATGTTGAATGTCAACATAATCAAAATGCTTAATAAGTCGGTTTACGATAATAAAGTACATTATCAAATTCTCCTTAATACACAAGTACTCATTTGTTATTTGCTTAACCACTAACTCAGAGTTTCCCCTGATTTCGACTCTTTTTGCCCCCAACTCCAACAAAATTTCAAGATCAACTATCTGTTATCTCATATTTTTGACACCAACATTAAATTACAAAAATGTGATAAGAATCATGTAATAATGGCCTGTGAGAAGTCAAAATAGTTAATTATGGCCATGAGGATTTCGATGAATTCGATTTGTCGATAAAGAGTCTTCACTATGGTCGAAATCGTAGGTAGACGAAGATCGGGAAGTATTGGGAATTAGTGAATTTCGAAGTTTCCAAAGATATTCTCTACACAATTGAATGAGGTGTAAATAGATAGGATTAAACGGTTATTGAAAGACATATGGAAGCTTATCGAAGACGAAGGCTGCATGGAAGTGAAGATGTAGCATGTTATGTTTAGTCGGCAATTGTAGACAGTTAACTTAGGATTAGTAAATAAGTAGCATTCATTTCGAGTTTTAGAGGTCCACAATTGTACGCAAATTCTACATAACTCAAAGTATCTGTGTGATTGAGAAAAGATTTTTAGAATGAACATATGCGTTCCACTTTTTACAAATTAAAGTCTTTTATATTCAAATTATTTTCTGCATTCAATTACTTTCAGTCATTTATAGTTCTTTGCATTTGAATTTGTTTAAAATTTTAGTTATTATTTTCAAACTGCACATTTCGACATTTATATCAAGATTATTTAAAGTTTATGATTCACACAAATATGTCTTGAGTTCTTTTCGAGTTTAATCCCTTAAGTAAATTGAAACTTGTTTTTGTTTACCTAATTTCACGGTAAACAAATTGGCACACCTAGTGAGACCCTTTTGTTTGAAAGTATACTTTTTGTTTTTGAAAAAAATATTTTTTAAAGTTCTCCATTTGAGAAAACTTCTCATATTATGAGTGTGCATGAGATTGAGGAGTGGTGGGATAACCAAAAGAGAAAGTAGAAACCCAGTGAGGAGATACGTTATGAGAATGGTCAATCCCAAAAAACAACAATAATGGAGAACAACCAGCTAATAGCACTAGGGCGGGCACGATCACTACAAGTTCAACTGAACCATCCGCCTTTATTGCTAGCACGAAGGCCATACCATTAATGGCGGTTGTGCCATCAAATCCACTGGAAGAGATGGTTTTTTCTCAGCGATAACACAGAGTCGCCCAATGACTCCTAAACTGATTATGCCAACGAATTTTAGACCTTTTTCCACTAGTTTTACAATGCCTATATCGGGGAGTGAACAACCTTATGGTATGCTAACATCAATGATGGAAGGCCTACATACTAAGCATTCGACATTTACTAACAATATTGTGAATACATATTCGCTAATATTGGCATCTTCCTCAACCATAGGTAACCTTGGTTGAAACATACAACCCCAAGTGGGGATGAGATTTGGTTCCCGAGCAATGCCAATACTTACTACAAATTTTGTGATGGAGATGATGCAACAGATGAACGAAAGTAACCATGATATGGTAAATACGCTTACTCAACAAATGGGTACCATATTTAACCCATTGATTCAAAATACAAATCAGAGTTACCAACAATTGGATACTCAAATGAATTAAATTGTCGACTTCTTTGGTGCTCCACCAGCGCAAGTTCAACCCATTGTACAACCTCAATTGGATAGGCCAATTCGAAACAAAGGAATATCCCTTGAGAAAAACACAGTGAATCAAGGGCAACAATTTATGCCCTAGGTAGTCGAACAATTGAGGCCTAAAGAGGTCGAATGACCACCGATTTTGGTAGTTAATCGAGACTAAGATGTTGACCAAGTGGTTCGACAAGTTCGACAAGAGAACATGTTAGGAGAAAACAATCTTGCAGCCATTGTCGAAAGAATAATGGCACAAAACAATGTGAACATGGGCCTACAGAGGCCAAATTATACATCTCCTTTGTCAAAGTATATTTTACAAATGGAACTCCCAAGGGGATGGAAAGTCCCTAACTTCGTCAAATTTGCTAGTGATACTAATGAGTCCGCATTCAAGCATATTGCTCGATATTTGACTAAGGCGGGGGACAAAGCAAATAATGAGAATTTAAGGATGAGATACTTCCCTAATTCTCTTATAAAGAATGCCTTTACATGATTCAAAATTCTCCATGCACATCCCATAAATGATTGGACTTGTTTGTAAAGGTTGTTCCATGAATAATTTTACATGGGGAAATCTAAGATCAGTCTGAAAGAATTGTCGAGTGTGAAACAAAAGTTCGCGGAAATAGTTGATGACTACCTTAATAGATTCTGACAGTTAAAAACAAGGTGATTTATTCAATTCCTGAACATGAACTAGTCAAAATTTCCGTTGGGTGATTAGATTATTCTATTAGGAAGAAATTAGATATACAATATCTAAGAGATATGGCTCAACTAGCGGACAAAGCTCAATAGGTCGAACGATTAAAGGCTGAGAAAGCCATAGTGAATAAAGGTAAAAAGGAATGAGTTGCCTACGTAGATGTGGAATACAATGACTTGATGTCATATGTAGAATACGACCATGTCAAAGAGAGTGAGGTCGATGTGGCCGAGTTAAAACCAGGCCCCCCGTATGTGTGTAAACTTTTTACACCTGCAAATGGAAAGAACCCTTTAGAATCTAAGAAAAATGATAAGTTCCCTAAGAAAACCTATACCCTCAACATAACCAAATGTGATGAGATTTTTGATTTATTGGTTGCAAATGGACAAGTACTAGTGCCACAAAGCGCAAAAGTACCTCTATTAGAACAAAGAAAGAAATAAGGGTTTTGTAAATATCATAATTTTTTAGGGCATAAAACCTCATAACATTTTCTGTTTAGGTATCTTGTTCAGAATGCTTTGAATGATGGAAGGCTCAAGTTATCTAAGGGAAAAGCTCCAATGAAGATTGATTCTAACCCATTGCAAGTCGGGGAAGCCAATTTTATTGAGCTTGTGAGAATCAACATGGTTGAGATCACTGATTTCGACATGGAGGTAGAGGATGAAGCTTTCGAAACCAATGAGATTGAGGCTGTCTATCCTAAGGTTGGGGAAGGTTTGTTCGAATTCCTTCACCAATGTAAAGCTGAGGATTCAGAAGTTATGATGTGCCTTGGGTGAAATGTTGTGTTTGACAAGAGGGCTACAAAGAAGGTGGAGAGTGTCGAGCAAGAGAAGATGAAGGAAAATTGGAGGAGGAACAAGCTTGAGTTGTATTTCAAAAAGAGGGGAGTCCCTGAGAAAAATGAGTTGTTTCCTACCTACCAGAAAGGCAAGCCTCACACTTATGTGCCAAAATCCTATGCTCCCCAAGGGAGGTGGGTGAGGCCTGTTGGAAAGGAGAAAGCTAGTAATTAGAAGAAGAGGAATGTCAAAACGGGTCGAGACTCTTCAATAACATATTGAGAAAAATCCCAGGTATCAGAGAGGCGCTTATATGGTCACAGTGACTATAAGGGGAAGAACACGATGTCAAGAACTCAATGGAGAAGATTTCAGAGAAAGAAGAAGGCGGAGAAGGAAGCTGCTGAATCAAGCAACAACAAACCATACCAAAGTCGAGTAAGTGATCAAACTAAGAAACCAGTCGAAACAAAATTATTTTCCCCTAAACAAGTTAAGTCGAAGGGAAAAGAGAATGAGGAAGTACCATATAAAGAGGATGAATTAGTTATTGATAATTTCGATTCAGGGTCAGAAGACGATTTTGATGTGTTGTGTAATGTTGTATCGGTACCCCAAGGGAGTATGATTGTTCCATTGAGGTTTCTAAACCAATGGACTGTGAGGAAGAGGAAATGATGAAGCACAAGCTTGTTTGCTATTTCGTCATAAAAAATGATTGCATTGAGGAACATAATGCACTTTTTGAGAGACCACGCGAAGGAATGAAAGGTCATTTGAAGCCCCTTTTTATAAGGGCATAGGTTGAAGATATAACGGTGAATAAAAGTCTTATGGATGGAGGGGATGCGGTGAATCTGATGCCCCATTTTTTGCTAAAGAAAATTGGAAAAATATGATACGAATTTGAGACCACATAACATGGTGCTCTCAAATTTTGAGGGAAAAATAGGCCATACAATGGGCGTTATCCAAGTTGATGTGATGGTTTGGTCTATAACTCGACCCGCTGTTTTCATGGTTATTGCGTCGAAGGCTAGTTATAATTTTCTCCTTGGTATGGAATGGATACTTGGAATGGGGGAAGTACCTTCATAACTTCATCAAAGGATAACAATATGGAGGAACGATAAAATAGTTGAGAATGTGGAGGTAGATAAAGGATATTACATGGTAGAAGTAAATCATGTCGACAAGAGAATTTTTGACAAGAACCTAGCAAATATAGCACCTTGCACCCTTGCAGGGTTGACATGCATGCCTTTGGAAGAGGCATTTTACTCTCTTAAACTCCACCCAACTCATGGATTCAGGTGGGGCATAGAACTTATGGGTGAGAGGTATTATGACTCCATTCGGTCAACTAGATGGGGGGACGAATTCGACGATGATGTCTGAGTTTGATGCACTAAAATGGATTTCGGCTTATGTAGTCGAAAACAGACTAAAAGTGACCTTAGAACCTGAGATATCACACATGGTTATCGAATCCAACGAATTAGAGGTGTTCGACGTGAGGCAGAGAATCAACGTTGAGCCAAAATTAATCAAAATGTTGTAACTAGCAGACATAAAAGATGATGGCTTGAAAAGCCAGAGGCTCGATTATATATACGATGATGGCCTGTTAGGCTTCGAAAAGGATCATGTCGCATCAGTAACAAAGATCCAACCCCAGGATTTGTTGGAGGAAGTCTATTTTGGTGATGGAATCATCAGGAGGCCGACATATGTTAGTGCCAACATCGACCCGAGTATAAGGTTAGAGGTAATTAAATTACTTCATGAATTTAATGATTTCTTTGCTTGGGATTAGAACATTTTCCAGGTTTGAGCAGAGATTTTTTGGAGTTAAAACTACCAATAAAGCTTGGGAAAAAGTCGGTCAAGCAGATGCCAAGATGATTTGCATCAGAGGTTATGTGTAAAATAAAATAGGACATCTAATGACTCTTGAAAAGCAAGTTCATAAGGATAACAAGGTATATCGAATGGCTTGCAAACATTGTTCCAGTGATTTAGAAAAACAGAAAATTGAGGTTTTACATCGACTTCAGAGATTTGAATGCAACAACCCCAAAAGACGAATATCCAATGCATGTCACCGAAATGTTGGTCGACTCAGCAGCAGGTTTCGATATCTCAGTATGCTAAATATTTATTCTGGTTATAATCATATTTTTATTGCAGGTGAAGATGTGCCGAAGACGGAATTTCGATGTCCAGGAGCCTTAGGCACCTATGAATGGGTGGTAATGTAAGTTGAGTATGTGCCTAAGAGGGGGGGTGAATTAGGTTCTTTGAAAACTTTTTCCGGTTTTATGAAAACTTGCTCTTTCTTTTCTAGTTTGGTTAAGAAATGAAATGGTAAATTGAGGAAAGAAAATAACACCGAGACGTATACATGTTCCCCTCACAACCTGAGAGTACTCCAGTCTCCTTACCAGATGTAAGAGATTTTATTATTGTTAGATCTTATGGACAAGACAGCCTAGTCTTTATATACAGACTCTAACAAGAACACCAAGAACAATCCTCTTGGATTTTTCACGAAGTCCACTAAGATAACAATCCTCTCTTAATGACTTTCTTGTTTCCAACAGTCCTGGACAACAAGGATAATAAGAACAATATGAGTTTTTACAAGTTTTTGAAAGATGGAATAATATATCAATCTATTGATTGATCTTCTCCTTTTAAAAAATCAATTCTCTTTATGACATACAAGTGCTCTAACAATGGTATGGATGTAACTATATGAATGTATATTGAAAATTTTGTGTAGAAAGTTTCACCAAAAAATTTAATCAAGAACACTTGAAAAAATTTGAAAAGATGAAGAGAAAAATTGTTTGAAATATTAGTGTGAAGGAGGTCAATTCAAATTATGAAAATATGTGGTATATATAACCCTTAAACACCTTTCTAAATGGTCATAATTCATGAATGGATGTCATGATTCAAGAACACAATTCAGAAAATGTTTTCATGAAAAAGTGCATTTATTTCTGTCACCGGTTCAGTGGTAATCAGTTACTCAATATGGTGTAATCGGTTACACCTGAACCAACGTTAAAAAATTTGAAAATTTTCACCATGTAATCGATTACCCAAAACATGGTAACCGATTACCATCAAGGCAGAATGACCAAATGCAGTTGAAAATGAATTGTAAGGCCAAATGAAAATACTTAAGAGGCCTAAATGAAACATGACATGTATGAATGAAACTCTTGAGCACTTGAATGAAAATAAAGAGGTTGAGAATTTTATACCTTAATAATTTGATCAATTCAATAGAAATCTTCAAGACTTGAATTCTAAATGGTCATAATTCATGAATGGATGTCATGATTCAAGAACACAATTCAGAAAATGTTTTCATGAAAAAGTGCATTTATTTCTGCCACCAGTTCAGTGGTAATCGGTTACCCAATATGGTCTAATAGGTTACACCTGAACCAACGTTAAAAAATTTGAAAATTTTCACCATGTAATCGATTACCCAAAACATGGTAACCGATTACCATCAAGGCAGAATGACCAAATGCAGTTGAAAATGAATTGTAAGGCCAAATTAAAATATTTAAGAGGCCTAAATGAAACATGACATGTATGAATGAAACTCTTGAGCACTTGAATAAACATAGAGAGGTTGAGAATTTTATACCTTAATAATTTGATCAATTCAATATAAATCTTCAAGACTTGAAATTCTTTTATAAGTGGAGTTTGACTTGTGCTTGAGTCTTGAACCATTCTTTTTGCAATGCACATTTGCTTGTAGAGCATGTCTTCATCAAAACACTTTAAGAAGATTGTCTTCACATTCTCCCCCTTTTTGATGATGACAACTCTTTATTGAAAGTTTTATCCAATCTTGCTTTCTTTAACAATTGGAACTCCCCTTTGATCGAAGCTCCCCCTTGACCCATGATTGAGAGAATTTTTAAAGTAACTGCTAGCTGCATTGTTAGAGAAACATACAATAACCAAATATATCTTCTCCCCCTTTGTCATTAACAAAAAGGATGGGAAAGACTAAAAAATGAACAACCATATGTTGTATGATAATATAGCATATAATATGACCACATAAACAAATAACAAATCAACCAAAAGCACATAACTTAATACAAAACAACTTGTCCATACATAATGATTAAAACATAACCTTAAAAACAAAAATAAAAACTCAGCATAACAAAAAACAAGAAAAAACACATTAATCATTTTAATCACTTTAATCACTTTCCGACATTTCCACATTCTCTTCATCGCTTTAATCACTTTAACAAATAAGCACTTATTAAAAAAATAGACAAATAAGACACGTTTAATAAAAAGCAAAAATTTGGAAAAAGTTCAGGTGTAATCGATTACCCTGACAGGTGTAATCGGTTACACTATGCAAAAATACTGCAATGAGTCACGCAAGCAGGCATGTAACCGATTATTGAATAAGGGGTTATCGATTACCTCAATAAAAGAATAGAAAGTTCACCAGGATCAGCATGCAATGAATTTTAAGAAACCAACAATTACACATGTTATTAAATATCCTTCGGCAACTTTATATGAAGCAAACATGTCATACAATCATTATAAAGGCACAAAAAATTAATTTTCTCAAAACTCATGTAAGAAAACACATACATAAAATTTTAAATAAAAATTTGAGGTAATGAGAGAAGGTACCTTTGTGTTTACACTGATTAATTTTGAAGAATCAAATGTCACAATCATCTAAAATACCAAGTTCCCTCCGAATTTTGTAAAATGATTTCTTCGAGAGAGGTTTTATGAATATGTCAGCAAGCTGATTATACGTATCCACGAACGATACTTCAACGACGCCTTTAAGCACATGATCACGTAAGAAGTGATGTTGAATGTCTATGTGTTTAGTACGAGAATGCATGACTGGATTCTTTGTTATACTTATTTCACTTGTGTTGTCTCATCGAAGTGGTATGCATCCAAGATTTAGTCCGAAATCACTCAGTTGTTGCTTTAGCCATAGAATCTGAGCACAACAACTTCCTACTGCTATGTATTCTGCTTCTGCGGTGCTAAGAGCAACACATGATTCTTTCTTACACACCCAATAAACTAATGCATTTCCTAGGATGTGACATGTTCCACTTGTACTTTTTCTATCAATTTTGCAACCTGCATAATCCGAGTCAGAATATCCAACTAAATCACATATACTACCTTTTGGATACCATAGGCCTACATTCGTTGTTCCTTTGAGATACTTCATGGTCCTTTTAACAGCGGTGAGATATGATTCCTTTGGATTGGCTTGAAACTGCGCATAAAGACACCCACTAAACATTATATCAAGATGACTTACCGTCAAATATAGTACAAAACCAATCATACCTTGATACTTTGTAATATCAATCGAAACACCTGATTCATCTTGATCAACATAAGTTCCGGATCCCATTGGAGTATACATTGCCTTGCAACTATCCATGTCGAATCGTTTCAACAACTCTTTGCAATACTTTGATTGGTTGATGAATATGCCATCCTTTAGTTGCTTAATTTGGAGTCCAAGAAAATATTTCATCTTACCCATCATGGACATCTTGAATTCTCCTTGCATCATCAATAAATATTCTTCACACATTTCTTTGTTTCTTGAGCCGAATATGATGTCGTCAACATAGACTTGAACCAATAAAGTGTTACCTTTTATTTTCTTAATAAACAATGTCTTGTTAACTTTACCTTTTTCAAATCCTCTTTTACAAAGAAAGTTTCTAAGTCGATCATACCACGCCCTTGGTGCTTTTTTTAATCCATAAAGAGCTTTCTTCAACTTGAAGACATGTGAATGTTTCTTAAAGTCTTCAAATTCTGGGGGTTGTTTGACATAAACTTCTTAATTGATATAGCCATTCAAGAAGGCGCTCTTGACATCCATTTGGAATAACTGAAAATTCAATGAACAGACATAAGCAAGTAATAAACGGATAGCTTCTAACCTTGCAACCGGAACGAATGTTTCTTCAAAAACAATGCCTTCCTCTTGATTGTATCCTTGGGCCACCAACCTTGTTTTGTTTCGAACAATGATACCATTCTCATCAAGCTTGTTTTTAAACACACATCTGGTACCTATGATGTGTTTACCACTTCGCCTAGGGACAAGTTCACAAACTTGATTCCTTTCGAATTGGTTTAACTCTTCTTGCATTGCAACTATTCAATGGTCGTCTCCTAAGGCTTCATCGACTTTGGAAGGTTCAATTTGTGAAACAAATTCCATATTCAAGCATGCGTCTTTGAGATTTAATCTTGTTGCAACACCTTGACTAATATCACCAATGACTTTATCAATTGGATAATCTCTATGAGTTCTCCACTCTTTAGGTAGATCATTATCATTTGACTCTTGTTGAATTGGTTATTCATGATGTTCTGTTTGATTATCATTGTTGACTTTGGAAGTATCTTCTTGAGGAACATCTACAATATCATCGTCATCACACAAAACAACATCCTCCTTGGAGGGGTTAGTTTCATCGAAAGAAACATGCATAGATTCTTCAATAGTTAAAGCCTATTTATTATAAATTCTATATGCTTTACTAGAGAGATAATAGCCAAGTGTAACACCCCAAAATTTGTCCTCCTCATTCATGCATTCATTTAGCATTTCATATTGCATTTCATCATGTCAATCAGAATTAGATCCGAAAAAAAAAACGAAAAAAAAAAAGAAAAAAAAAAGGAAAAAAAAAGAAAAAAAAAACGAAAAAAATAAATAAATAAATAAATATTTTTTTACAAAAAAAAAATAATAATAAAAAAATAAATAAAAAATTTTGGACTTGGGTCTCTCTCATTTGAGCCCACAAAACCATGAAATTCAGTCTATAAATACCAAGGCTTCACTTGAGAAAAAGAGAGAGAAGCAAAATACTCTGAGGTTTCCTTGGAACAAAACCCTGGACAAAACCTGAAGAGAAACCTGACAGAGAACTCAGAGCAGCCTCCAAACCCTGAAGGGCCTCACGGGTGCAACTCAATTTCAATCAAGCTCTGCAATCAGGTTTGCCCTATTCCCATTATTTTACGCCTTCAATTTGAATGTTCTAAATGTGTGATGTATTATGAATGGGTGAAACCTATGCCTTGAATGTTTAATCACATGATTTCTGAAGTGTATGCCACAGGGTTTGAGGTTTCTGAAACCATACTGTTATCCATGAAAAAAATGCTTATGGTGTTTCACTAACCCTTTTGTTAAGTTTTTGTGAGGGCTCACATGACTTTTGCAGGGATAACTTGCGTGGTTTCCCACTTTATTTGTGGGATAACCCCTGGAGGTTCATTCCGATTACCTGTACTGACCCACTTTCTTTGATGATGTTAGCTTGGAAGGATCTCAGGGTTTCCCATTCCTCTAATTGCTGTTACTTCGGATCTTTATCCGCGTGGTACTTTTACATTTTTCCCGCATTTTACTGCTTTCCTAGCTGGAAGACCTCGATAGGAGGCAATGTTTTTGTGTTTACTTTATGCAGGTTCCTTTGTCCAGGGTTAAGAGCTATGAGGTCTTATCCTCATTACCCTTTTGCATGCGCGTTCCTACAATGCAAACAAACCCTTCATTGATTTTTCTTCTCCATAACACATGTTTACTCCTTCTACTACAGGCGAGTAAGTCTCCAAAGGTCGAGCATCCGGTAGATTGCGTAGTGACGTCGTTCGTCCAAAACCCAATCCATAACCCCCTAGGTAGTCGAACTACGTTTTGCTCTGATTCTCAGGCCAGATGAGATACGTAGGCATAAGACGCGATGTCTTAGCGAGCACACATCCCCCAACCCATAGGTCAGCCGAGCTACGAAGACTCTGATTCTCACATTCAGATGAGATACGTATGCAGTGGATGCGACATCCACGCGAGTCATTTCTCTTAACCTTTTTAGTAAATAAGCACATTAGGTAAACCCACACCCTTTAGACGAAAACTACAAAAGTGGATTCCATAGAGTACTACGGATGCGTAGGGGTGCTAATACCTTCCCTTCGCATAACCGACTCCCGAACCCAAGATTTGGTTGCAAGACCCCGTCTTGTCCTTTCCTTTTTCAGGTTTACTTCGAGCGTTTCCTTTCCCTCCTTTGGGATGAATAACGCACGGTGGCGACTCTTCTGTCATTTTCTTTCGCCGGTTGTTTTTTCCCGCACTGTATTTTTCAGGTTGCGACAGCTGGCGACTCTGCTGGGGACTAAGAAGTTGACCTCTTGCTGGTCTATCTTCCCTAAGCGAGTCCCTCCTAGCTTGTGTGATTTTCTTGTTTATTGGGTGTTCATGCTTTTGTACATTTATTTGCTTACCTGCTTGCATGCATCTGTTGTATCTATTGGATCTGTTTGTTTGTTTGTTGGGATGGGATGTTCTATGAGAGATAAGCCCATTACCCAGGCTTGAGTGTACACACAGGTTTTAGAGTGGATGATCATGAGGCTTGCGTGGCATGTTGCTACGTTAAGTCGTTCGTGAAGAACCACACCCAGACGAGGTTTCTTTTGGATATATTATGTCCTACGGATGTTCCGTAACGACATGGTGTTCCTTTAGAAATCGTCGACTCTGGTGACCATTTCCCGAGAACTCAGTCGAGGCCTCTCCTCCGAGACGTGATTATGTTAGCTCTGGTGGGCGCATTCTCGCTGATCAATCCGAGGACCCCGAGACTGGGAACTTGCTTTAGGATGTCCTGTTGAGGGGAGTCAGTGGAGGTCTTTTATCCCGTAATAATGCCAAACCTTCAGTGGTAAACGTATTATTCGCAACTGAAGGGCTGAAGCTGACGAACTTCTGTTCTTAGAACCTACCAGTGAGGGGTGGGCTAAATTCAGGAAACGTTAACCTCCAACCAACCCGGTTTTCTGGAGCAAAGTTTTGGTCTTGTATTATATTCCTCAGTGAATTTCTCTCCAGGAAGTGCAACCTGACAGATGTTCAAGCGGATCCATCAATTCTGATTGACATGCCTTTGCATTGCATAACATCATCTGCATATTTGCATCCAACATCTCATGCTTATTCATTTGCAGGGTATTCCCTTTCAAAACGGGGGTGCCCTAAAACTGAACAAGCAGTGCATCGCATACCATGCATATTAACCCTTGTCTGTTTTGTAGGTGTCACCGCAGTGTCTAATGTTTGTTCCCTGTATCAGGCAGTTATTGGTCCCAAGCGAGTTCACAGATACCCGACAAAGGAAAACCGTCCACGACTAGCGATGAACCAAGTACAGAAAGAGCTGGCTGATATGCGTGAAAGGATGGATCAGTTCATGACATTGATGACTGGTATGGCAGCAGGTCAAGAAAAGCTGAGGGAATTGGTTGGGCAACCGAGGCCTGATCCGGAGGTGGAAATACTAAATGCTGAGGGAAACCCTGGTAATCCTGGGAACGCTGATAACCCTATGAACACTGGTAACGCGGGTAACGCAAATGCTGATGGAAACCCGGGTAATGTTGGCAACACAGGGAATGTTGGAAATGGTATTGGCGGAAGGTACAATGTGAATCAAGGAATTCGGATTAACGGGCACCCCGTTACTGAAGATTATCAGTATGATCAATTTTCTTTGCACGACGAGGCCCTCGAGACCACTCGCCGTATGGATGAGCTTGCTGAGAAGCTCAAATCTTTGGAGTCTCAAAATTCCTTAGGCTTTGATGTCACAAATCTTGGTCTGGTTCAGGGAGTAAGGATTCCTCACAAGTTCAAATCCCCTACTTTTGAGAAATACAACGGGGCTTCTTGTCCACGCACTCATCTCCAATCTTATTTGGGAAGGTTGGGAGCTCACACGAAAGATGAAAAGCTGTGGATGTACTATTTTGAAGACAGTCTAACTGGAGCTTCTCGTGAATGGTATTCTCATTTGTCTCGTACTACCGTCAAGAGCTGGAAAGACTTGGCAGAGGCTTTTGTCAAGCAATATCAATACAACTTGGACATGGCTCCAAATCGGACCTTGTTGTAAGGTATGTCCCAGACTGCCAAGGAGACCTTTAGAGAATATGCTCAGCGTTGGAGACAGATTGCTGCGTCCGTCCAACCCCCTATGTCTGAAAGGGAGATGGCGGACATGTTCATGAACACTCTTCAAGGCAATTATATTGAGAGATTGGCTGCTTTCTCGTCAATCAGCTTTGTAGAGATAGTAATTGCTGGAGAAAGAATCGAGAGTCTGTTGAAGATGGGCCGAATTCAAGACAATAGTGCTTCCAACTCATCCGGTCCCAAGAGACCGTTTGCTGGTAACGGTCAGCGAAGAAAAGAAGGCGAGGCAAGCGTTGTGTATGCCGGTAGAGGCAGGAGTAAAGGACGCCCTAATTATTATCAAGATCAAGTGGCCGCAGTCACTATTCCAACACCTGTTCCTCAACCGCAATATCATCCGCAACAACAACCCAGGTACAACAATCAACAACAAGGAGGTAATCCGGGTCAGCAGAGACACTATCAACAACGTCCAAGGCAGACGGACCAGGTCATCGAGCCAATCCCAATGCCTTATTCAGTATTACTTCCTAAGCTGATTGACATGAATCTGGTTACATTGAGAACTCTGGCCCCACCAATCGATCCCAATAATTTGCCTAGAGGTTATGATGTCAACGTCAGATGCGCTTTTCACTCCAACGCACCTGGCCATACTACAGATAATTGCAAGGCTCTCCAGTTAAAGGTACAAGATTTGAGAGATGCCCAGGCTATCAATTTTGCTCCGGTGCCTAATGTTATCCAGAACCCGATGCCGGCTCACGGCGGGCAGAGGATTAGTGCTGTTGATAGTGGGGAAACTTTGAATTTGGTTTCTGATGTGACTAAGGTGAAGACTTCGCTATCGGTGGTTAAAGACCGACTTCTGAAAGGACAGATTTTCCCGGGCTGTGGGGAAGAATGCAGAAATTGTCAAGCTGCCGAAAACGGATGTGACAGTTTGAGAAGGGGTATTCAGCAGCTGATAGATGAAGGTTGTCTTCAGTTCGATCAGGCTCGTCCGGTGAAGAATGATGTATCGACGGTGACGTTTTATTTCACTCCTGAAGAAATATATATTCCCGAGAGACTCGCTCCGACAACAATATATTTCCCAGAAAGTACAGAACCAACAGCGGTGAACATCGAAAGTTCAGCACCAGTCGCAATTTACTCTGACAGCCCTCAACCGACTTTGGTTGGTCCAATCACCATCACGGTACCAGGACATGTTCCGTATGAGAAAGACAGTGCTATCCCGTGGCACTATGGGGCTGATATCTACTGCCAGGGGCAGAAAGTTAACGAAGAAGACATTGACATTGGTAGCTCCGCTGTAGACAATGTTGGAGGGGTTGGTGGCTTCACTCGCAGTGGACGCCTATTTGCACCATCAACATTACGCGCGAATACTGAAGCCGAGGCAGCTGCCAAGGCTAAAGGGAAACAGGTATCCACCGAAGAGGTTACTATTGAGGAAGATCCTCCTAAGACCGCATTCGAGAAGGAAGTGGATGAGTTTATGAGGATTATCAAGAAAAGTGACTACAAGGTAGTCGACCAGCTAAATCAGACACCCTCAAAGATCTCCATTCTCTCACTATTGTTGTGCTCTGAGGCGCACAGAGCAGCCTTGTTGAAAGTACTGAATATGGCCTATGTTCCACCGGAGATAACTGGTAACCAGCTGGAGTCGGTAGTTTCCAATGTAAACGCTAGCCGGGGGCTAGGTTTCACCGATAATGACCTAACACCTGAGGGCAGGAATCACAACAAAGCCTTGCATATCACAATGGAGTGCAAAGGGGTGGTGCTTTCCCATGTTTTGGTTGATACAGGCTCTTCTCTGAATGTTCTTCCAAAGAAAGCCTTAATGAAGTAGGATTGCGATGGAATCATCCTGAGGCCAAGTAACTTAGTTGTGAGGGCTTTTGATGGCTCTAAGAGAGCTGTCTTTGGCGAAGTTGAGTTTCCAGTTAAGATTGGACCGCAGGTGTTCAAGAGCACCTTTTATGTGATGGATATCCAGCCTGCCTACAGCTGTCTGCTAGGTCGGCCTTGGATTCATGCTGTCGGTGCTGTTACTTCTACCCTCCACCAGAAGCTCAAATATGAACTAGAAGGTCAGATCGTCACTGTATGTGGTGAAGAGGATATTTTTGTTAGCCACCTGTCTACATTTAAGTATGTAGAGATGGATGGCGAGATGCATGAGATGCTGTGTCAGGGCTTCGAAACTACAAACATCAATGAGGTCGCGCCCGAAGCTGTCTTTTCACCTGAGTTTGAGAAGGTCGGGACTTCTATCTCTTCATACAAGCAAGCTGTCGAAGTGGTTAAAGCTGGTAATGCCCAAGGCTGGGGCAAATTTGTGGAGCCAGTCATCAAAGAAGACAAGTTTGGATTGGGGTATGCTCCGGGATCTCAGAAGAATGAAACCGGTACTCTCTCCAGCGGGGGTTTGGTTTCCCCCCACATCGTCAATGCTGCAGATGAAGACAAGGCTGACAGTGACTGTGACTTAGATAGCTGGATTCGCCCGTGTGTCCCGGGAGAAAAGCTCGACAATTGGTCGTCTGAAAAAACCGTCCGGGTTACTCTGCTGAAAGAGTGATTTTTATTGTTTTCCTTTATTACATGCATAATAAAATCTTACACTTTGCCCAAGGTGTAACGGCTCATTTGTAGGGCCATCCATTTAGTTACGTTTCGCAATTATTTTTATCATCAATAAAGGACGGCTTTTGCAAACAATTTTGTGTTCTCTTTCTTTCAGTTTTTTTTACTTTTTACAAAAAAAAATGGCAATGTTTCTTTTTTCGTTTTTCCTTTATTTCAAAAAAAAATCTCTCATTCTAAGGAAAAGCATGATCTTCCATCATGCAGAGCCGACCACTCGGATCTCACTACTAACGACACTGCTATGGCCAAGTATGACTTCGACAATCCTATCTATCAAGCCGAAGAAGGGGCTGAGGAAGATTGTGAATTGCCTGAAGGGTTAGCTAGATTGTTGAAACAGGAGGACCGAGCTATTACACCTTATCAGGAGGTGATTGAGACCGTCAACATCGGTACCGCAGACGACAAGAAAGAAATCAAGATCGAGGCCAGTCTACAGGCCGAGAGAAAAAAAACTGTTGATCATGTACTTGACTGTGTTAGAAAGGTCAATGGGTTGTGTGCTCGGTCAGCATGACGAGTCAGGTCGAAAAGAGCATGCAATATACTACCTTAGCAAAAGTTTATCGACTGTGAACAAAGATACTCATTGCTCGAGAAAACTTGCCGCGCTTTGGCATGGGCGGCTCGCCGACTAAGACAGTATATGTTGACTCACACGACTCTATTGATATCAAAAATGGATCCAGTCAAGTATATTTTTGAAAAGCCATCACTTACCGGAAAGGTTACTAGGTGACAAATGATACTGACAGAGTATGACATCCAATACACTTCACAAAAAGCCATCAAGGGAAGTGTCTTGTCAGACTATCTTGCAGAGCAATCGATTGATGATTACCAACCTATGAGGTTTGACTTTCCTGATGAGGACATCATGTTTCTCAAATCGAAAGATTGAGAGGAACCACTCCCGGAGGAGGGGCCTGACCCTGAATCCAAATGGGTTATGATGTTTGATGGGGCGGTCCACGTCAATGGTCGCGGAGTTGGTATAGTGTTGATCACACCGGAAGGGGGTTCATATGCCATTTGGTGCCAGAATAACTTTTCCCTGCACCAACAATGAAGCCGAATACGAAGCTTGTATCCTAAGACTTGAGGAAGCCGTCAATATACAGATTAAAACCCTGGATGTATACGGGGATTCAGCTTTGGTCATCAATCAAACCAACGGGAAATAGTATACACCTCAGCCTCATCTGGTTCCTTACAGAGACTACACGAGAAGATTGTTAACTTTCTTTTGAAGAAAACCAATTTGTTGATGTTTTGTTTACCTTGTCTTCGATGATTAAGGTGTTATGCTGGAACTACGTACCCAGAATTGACGTATCTCGGTCAGAGACGAATGAAGAAAACATTTGGTCAGAAAGTGCGCCCTCGGGGGTATCAAGTCGGTGAATTGGTACTCAAAAGATTTGTTCCTCCCAACACAGATCATAGGGGCAAATGGACACCGAACTATGAGGGTCCGTACGTGGTTAAAAGGATTTTCTATGGCGGAGTTTTGATGCTAACAACCATGGATGGCGAAGGATTCCCGTCCCCTATTAACTCAGACGCAGTTAAAACAAAAATATACTTCGCATAAAATAGACCCGCTGGACGATAAAAAGAATAGTCCAGGCAAAAAAAAGGGCATCCCGACGAACCAAAAAAAAAGAATAAAGAGGTTCGGGCAAAAATTAGGGATATAAAAAAAGAGTACACCCGGTGAGTCGAAAACCCAAAAGGGCGGCTCAGGCAAAAATGGGTATCCCGATGGATTGAAAACCCGAAAAGGGGGCGATCCAGGCAAAAGTTAGGGAATAAGCGAATGACTGTGATCTGAGTTCATCAGTGTTATATCACCGTTTCATTCAATCCGGCAATCTTCGAAGGTTAAAGATCGACTAATCATCCACTTCGGAAAGCAAGATGAGCAGAGCGTCTTGAGGACATACGAGTCATAGCAAAGTCGAAACTCAGTGGGACCCCGTATCCCCGTTGTCATTAGGATAGTTCTCTTTTTATAGCGATCACCTCTTTTCAGGGATCAGCTTCCTGATACCCTCGCCTATTCCTGGCACAAATTTTCTCCCCATTAAGAGTCGAATAATTCAGTTAAAGAGCCTATTTATTTTTCATTTATCAGTTTGTTTGCAAAAATGTCTGAATTTTTGATAAAACATATTGCATATGAACATAATGGTGGCTTTTGCAGATGATTTACACAGAAAAACATTTAAAATTGCTTTGAATGTGCTTAATCCCGAACGGTGAATTCAAACCGAGTAATTCCCCTGAGGCATACGTGTATTTTTGGTTGCAGGTCACAGGAACCGGATGCCAAGTCATGAATCCTCATCCCCAAGCGGTTGACAAAGTCTCTCCTTTGCAGAGCAGGTTCCCCAGTAGAGTTGACAGTATCCAGACTGTATATCCCCAGTAGAGTTGACAGTATCCAGACTGTATATCCCCAGTAGAGTTGACAGTATCCAGACTGTATATCCCCAGTAGAGTCGACAGTGCCAGACTGTATCTTCCCAGCAACAACGGAGTAGTCGCATACCCAACAGACAAGAGGGTGGTGTTCCCAGTGTTCATCTCGTCCCCAACAGATTTTTTTTAACAGATTTGTTCTAATCCCCAGCTTGAGGACGATTAGCAAGTTCATATCCCCAGCAAAGGCCGTTTCCTACGACATTTCCCCAAGAAGTGTTTTCCCCACAGACTCTCCTCACAGAGCCTCGCCGAACAAAGTTTCCATAGTTGATACTCCCCCCGCAAGGTCAACTTTTCAAGCAGCCAATTTATTTTTGGTGGCTCATTGGTCCCGGCAGACGGATCATTCCCCACAGAGCATTCAAGGATTGATACAGCGATCTGTTCCCTACCGAAGTTTGCTTCCCCAAGCAGATTTCTTTTTACACCATGCATAACATTTGCATTTGCATGCATATCATATCAAGCATACACATAAGCTGATAAACAGGTTCTTCCAAGCAGACTGAAGAATTACTTTACAACCAAGGTCATGAGATCCAGCCAGAGGATCAAGCGTGAGTGATCCAACCTGAGGGTCGTTTTGAAGATTCAGCCTGAGAATCGTTTTCCAGTGATCCAGCCTGAGGGTCATTTTGAAGATTCAGCCTGAGAATCGTGTTCCAGTGATCCGGCCTGAGGTTCATTTTGAAGATTCAGCCTGAGAATCGTGTTCCAGTGATCCAGCCTGAGGGTCCATTTCGAAGATTCAGCCTGAGAATCGTGTTCCAGTGATCCAGCCTGAGGGTCATTTCAAAGATTCAGCCTGAGAATCGTGTTCTAGTGATCCAGCCTGAGGGTCATTTCTAAGATTCAGCCTGAGAATCGTGTTCCAGTAAGCCAGCCTAAGGCTCAATTTGAAGATTCCCCAGTGAAGTCGCCTACAAGCTTTATTTCCCCAGCAAGCCCAAGTCTAATTGAGGAGTCGTTACAACATGTTCTAGCCCGAAGAATATGTACGAAGCCCAAAAGTGGAATATTCTCGAAGCTGCATATCTAATATGAAGGTTGGGTGTAGATTTCAAAAGAGGGTCAACCAGCGCATGCCTCAGATGCGGGATCCTAATGATGGGAATTTATCATCAAAACAATCCAGATCTAGCCAAAAGATCGAAGTAGATTCAGCCAGAGAATCGAAACAAAGAAGATCTAGCCAGAAGATCGAAAATCGCAACAATTCAGATCTAGCCAGAAGATCGAAGTAGATTCAGCCAGAGAATCAAAGGAAATAGATTCAGCCAGAGAATCGAAACGGAGGAGATCTAGCCAGAAGATCGAAGAAGATCTAGCCAGAAGATCAAAATCGTATCCAGCCCAAGGATCAAAATTAATATCCAACCAGAGGACTAAATTGAGTATAGGTTCAGCCAGAGGATCGAAACTCCAGATTAAGCCAGAGGATCAGAAGAAAAATAAACAGCACGGTGTATTTCCGCGTTTTTGTGGTGTTCTCGGAGCGCAAATTTTTGGTCTGTCTTTGGTATTCAATCACAGCTCACCCCGTTTGTCTGATAAGTTGTTCGCTTTCATCCTACTCGGTTTAGCTGATGATTGAATAGGGGCAGTTGTAACACCCCAAAATTTGCCCTCCTCATTCATGCATTCATTTAGCATTTCATATTGCATTTCATCATGTCAATCAGAACTAGATTCGAAAAGAAAAAAAAACGAAAATAAATAAATAAATAAATAAATAATTTTTTACAAAAAAAATAAAAAAATAAAAATAATAATAAAAAAATAAATAAAAAATTTTGGACTTGGGTCTCTCTCATTTGAGCCCACAAAACCATGAAATTCAGTCTATAAATACCAAGGCTTCACTTGAGAAAAAGAGGGAGAAGCAAAATACTCTGAGGTTTCCTTGGAACAAAACCCTGGACAAAACCTGAAGAGAAACCTGACAGAGAACTCAGAGCAGCCTCCAAACCCTGAAGGGCCTCACGGGTGCAACTCAATTTCAATCAAGCTCTGCAATCAGGTTTGCCCTATTCCCATTATTTTACGCCTTCAATTTGAATGTTCTAAATGTGTGATGTATTATGAATGGGTGAAACATATGCCTTGAATGTTTAATCACATGATTTCTGAAGTGTATGCCACAGGGTTTGAGGTTTCTGAAACCATACTGTTATCCATGAAAAAAATGCTTATGGTGTTTCACTAACCCTTTTGTTGAGTTTTTGTGAGGGCTCACATGACTTTTGCAGGGATAACTTGCGTGGTTTCCCACTTTATTTGTGGGATAACCCCTGGAGGTTCATTCCGATTACCTATACTGACCCACTTTCTTTGATGATGTTAGCTTGGAAGGATCTCAGGGTTTCCCATTCCTCTAATTGCTGTTACTTCGGATCTTTATCCGCGTGGTACTTTTACATTTTTCCCGCATTTTACTGCTTTCCTAGCTGGAAGACCTCGATAGGAGGCAATGTTTTTGTGTTTACTTTATGCAGGTTCCTTTGTCCAGGGTTAAGAGCTATGAGGTCTTATCCTCATTACCCTTTTGCATGCGCGTTCCTACAATGCAAACAAACCCTTCATTGATTTTTCTTCTCCATAACACACGTTTACTCCTTCTACTACAGGCGAGTAAGTCTCCAAAGGTCGAGCATCCGGTAGATTGCGTAGTGACTTCGTCCGTCCAAAACCCAATCCATAACCCCCTAGGTAGCCGAACTACGTTTTGCTCTGATTCTCAGGCCAGATGAGATACGTAGGCATAAGACGCGATGTCTTAGCGAGCACACATCCCCCAACCCATAGGTCAGCCGAGCTACGAAGACTCTGATTCTCACATTCAGATGAGATACGTATGCAGTGGATGCGACATCCGCGCGAGTCATTTCTCTTAACCTTTTTAGTAAATAAGCACATTAGGTAAACCCACACCCTTTAGACGAAAACTACAAAAGTGGATCCCGTAGAGTACTACAGATGCGTAGGGGTGCTAATACCTTCCCTTCGCATAACCGACTCCCGAACCCAAGATTTGGTTGCGAGACCCCGTCTTGTCCTTTCCTTTTTCAGGTTTACTTCGAGCGTTTCCTTTCCCTCCTTTGGGATGAATAACGCACGGTGGCGACTCTTCTGTCATTTTCTTTCGCCGGTTGTTTTTTCGCGCACTGTATTTTTCAGGTTGCGACACCAAGAAAAATACCTTCATCAGACTTTTCATCAAACTTACCAAGGTTGTCTTTGTAATTGTTTAAGACAAAGCATTTGCATCCAAAAATGTGAAAATAAGCAATGTTTGGTTTCTTTTCTTTGAAAAGTTCATGAGAAGTCTTTTTCAAAATAGTTCTTATAATAACTCTATTACTTACATAGCATGCTTTGCTTACTGCATCCGCCCAAAAATATTTTGGAAGATTCGAGTCGCTAAGCATTATTCTTGCAAGTTCCACGAGTGGCCTATTATTTCACTCCATCACTCCATTTTGTTGAGGAGTCCTTGATGCCGAGAAATTGTGAAAGACTCCATGTTCTTCGCAAAATTCTTCGAAAGAGGCGTTTTGGAATTCTCCGCCTGAAGAAGAAGTGCGATCCAAAACGTAGCGGAATTTAAAAAACATCTCCTTTAGTGATCCTTACGAATGGGCATGATTAGTGATAGAAACGTTACCTCTTATGGCGATTGAAATCTTTGATGCAGATCTACGGAGTGTTCACGAACATTGAATGATGACAACGCCTCTACTCAGTCTACACGAATAGATTCCTTCAATCTCAGTGCTAGCTGCTACAAATGCTTGTGCACAAGGGTTCTATTTATAGAACCACTTGTGTAGGCTTCAAGCTAAAAAGCCCACTTAAGTGTATGTGGCCCATATCTTATGATATGCCAAAATCACTTAAGTGTGTGGTACCTTACCACATTTCGTATTCTACTTAAGTACATCATACATTACGATGTTCTACAATTCACTTAAGTGCACCGTACCTTACGGTGTTCCTTAGTTACTCTATCTCTCATCAATCCGTCCTTTTGTGTGTGACCTTGTAGGTTTTCGCGATATTAGCAATTATATTAAATCACGTATTTAACATAATAAATAGTGAGCAGTATCTAACAACACATCACTACTACCCAAGACACGAAAATGTCATGTGATCTGACAAATCCTTTTGTGATAATACTTATGTGTATAATTACCCTTTTGCCCTTATGTTTATATTGAACACAAGGCATATATCGTGTCATCCTTGTCCAATTCAATATTGGGCCCATAGACATTTATCTTGTTACGCAGGATGGGAAAATTCCATCTAGGTCACTCATGTCCCTCAGTATGCTTCATGGAGTACCCATCAACTGTCTTTATGGTCATCCAGTTACGGACAATGTTTGATCAACAATAAGGCACTCGATTCTACATCTAGGGTACATCGTGGTTTCAGGTCAAAGGGTGGTATACACCATTATCACCATGAGAATAACTTATCACACTTAGCATAACATTCTATATAGTATTCTCATAGCGAGTCAATCCAGTATAAATATTACTCTTAATATTCATACTTATGTTTAAGACTTGATAACTCCTTATCCATGATCCATGAGATGTGATCATCAATCTATACACATAATAGTCTTAATGCTTTAATGTTATCCCACTTCACAATAAATCTCTACTACTGATACTTCAAGAATAGTGTCCTTATATTTAATGGGATCTCATGATTAAGTCACACTTGATACATTAAACGGACCAACTATTTTAGGGACTTTATTAAACAAACATAATAAAGAAAAAAAAAGCCTTTTATTATTAACAAATAATTCGATACAAGTACCAAAAGTATTGACCTCTAGGGCTTACACCAACAATCTCCCACTAACACTAGAGCCAATCAGGCATACCCCTAATGTCCATAGATCTAGTATGGCCATCATGCTTCTGCTGCGCAAGAGGCTTTGTCAGTGGGTCAGCAATATTGTCAAGTGTAGGTACTCTGCATATTTTCACATCTCCTCTATCTATTATCTCTCGAATGAGGTGATAACGCCTAAGTATGTGTTTAGATCGTTGGTGAGATCTAGGCTCCTTAGCTTGTGCGATAGCACCATTGTTATCACAATAGAGACCAATGGGATCCATAATGCTAGGAACTTTGCCAAGTTCACTAATGAACTTTTTGATCCAAACAGCTTCCTTTGCTGCATTTGAGGCAGCAATATACTCGGCCTCGGTTATAGAATCAGCAATTGTATCTTGCTTTGAACTTTTCCAGCTCACAACGCCACTATTTAAGCAAAACACATAACCATATTGCGATCTAAAGTCATCCTTATGTGTCTGGAAGCTAGCATCGGTGTATCCAATTACAGCAAGCTCTTCCTGACCTCCATATATCAAGAATGAGTCCTTAGTCCTTCTCAAATACTTAAGGATATTCTTGACAGCTACCCAATGAGCATCATCGGGATCAGATTGGTACCTACTCGTTGCACTTAAAGCATACGAGACATCTGGTCGAGTACATAACATGGCACACATGATAGATCCTTTTGCAGATGCATATGTGTAGCACCTCAAATTTGCCTTCCTCATTCATGCATTCATTTTTTAGGTCATTTAACATTTCATATTGCACTTCAGCAAAGTTCATCTGAATTACCTCTGGTCAACTTTGGTCTACTGAAGGTCAAATGGCTAAGGAATAACTTGAGTTACTTCCAACATGTTCAAATGAGGCCTATTCATCATTCGACATATTACTCTTGAAGGAACAAAGGTCCAGCGCACAGGTTACAAATTTGGAAAGGTGACTTGAACTATGATGCTCGCTAGGCGAGCAAAATGGTTCGCCTAGCGAGCCACCAGAGTCTGAACTGTCATGCTCGCTAGGCGAGCAGATTTTTCACTAGGCGAAGCCCAGGCGTTTTGAAAATAAAAAAAATATAACAGAAAAATCTTGGACTTGGACCTATCTCATTTGAGTCCACAAAGCCACGAAAATCAGTTATAAATTCTAAAATTTCAGTAGAACAAAGACCCTAGAGAGTGAGAACTAATTCAGAGCAGCTTCCAGAGACTGAAGGGAACTCATCTGCAAAGAACCAATTCCCTCTCATATAAACCCTAAGATTATTCCGCAAACCCAACGGTGCAATTCAATTTCATTCGATCTCTCCAATCAGGTTTGCCCTATTTCCATTACTTTATGTTTTTAATTTGAAATTTCTGAATGTATGAGGTATTATGGGTGAATTTGGAAGAGTGGGTATCGTTAGGTTTCACATGTGGGTTTACATGTGTATGAATGTGTAGAACAATGCCTTGAATGTTTAATCACTTCGTTGCTGAGATGGATACCATAGGGTTTGGGGTTCTTGAAATCGTACTGTTATCAAAGAAGAACCCAGAACCCGCAGGCATTCGCTAGCACCTCGCTAGGCAAACATGTAGCGAAGCTTCGCTAGCATCTCGCTAAGCGAAGCAGTAGCGATCGCGACAGTAGCTATTTTTTCTGTTTGCTCTCTAATCTGTTTTGTGTTGTTATGACATGCTTTCTATTGCATCCGTGTACTGTTTACCTAACACTGTTGTTGCTATGATTCTTCTGTTTGGTGCAACTCTTGATTGCATCCCATCTTATTATTCTAACGTGTTTGTTGAGTTTTTTTGTGAGGGCTCACATGACTCTTGAAGAGATAGCTTGCTTGGTATTCCACTTTATTTATGGGATACCATTTGGGAGATTTATTCTGATTACCTTGCTGACCTGTTTTCTTTGATGGTGCTAGCTTGAGAGATCACCGGGTTTCTTGCTTCTCTAGTTGTTATTACTTCGGATTTTTATCTGTGTGGTAGACCTCTTGATCCCTTTATCTTTCCCGCATTTTACCGCTTTCTTAACTGGAAG
The DNA here is from genome assembly GCF_024323335.1 of Lathyrus oleraceus. Classification (NCBI taxonomy): domain Eukaryota; kingdom Viridiplantae; phylum Streptophyta; class Magnoliopsida; order Fabales; family Fabaceae; genus Lathyrus; species Lathyrus oleraceus. The sequence goes on along the minus strand of NC_066579.1, from coordinate 79,245,655 downwards.
ACCTCGATAGGAGGCGATGTTTTTGTGTGTTTACTTTTGTGCCCAAAGACCTCCAAGAAGAGGCACCAGTGCTAAAGACCTCCACGAAGAGGCAATTGACGGATAAAAGGGATTAGTAGTCAATCCCTCGTTATTCAGTGTGTCGTTCTTTATGCTCGCACTACGTGTCAGTGCTTCATAACCAAAGCCCAAGATATTTTGTCCGGTCAGTCAGTGGAGAGGGTTCCACCTTTCTGAATCCCCACTTTTTGTCATGAGCTCACCCTGTCCAAGGTTAAGAGCTATGAGGTCTTATCCTCATTACCCGTTTGATCTGCTCACCCTGACGTTCTATGTCAGTGGTTAAGAGCCCGTTTGATTACCCTTCCATGGGTTGTTTGTCGAGGTTGATATGACCCCTATTGACCAAAGCCCTACCCACGTATGTGTGAGCCCCCTTGTTGGCGTGTTTTACTTTATGCATGTTTGTTTTGTATGGTGTGATCGTCTCCCCATAGGATTGCTAGGCTTCGTATAGTCTCTCGTCTGCATGTCAATTAAGGTAGCACGGTTCCTTCGTCTAGGACTTCCTTTTTGCATGAGCATTCCTGAAACACAAACAAACTCATTGACTTTTCTTCTCCTAAGAACACGTTAACTCCTTATACTACAGGTGAGTAAGTCTCCAAAGGTCGAGCCTGGTAGACTGCGTAGTAACGTCGTTCATCTAAAAAACATAAAACAAACAAATAGGTTAGCCGAACTACGTTTTGCTCTGATTCTCATTCTAGATGAGATACGTAGGCATAAGACACGACGTCTTACCGAGCACAGTCCTCTTTAACCCATAGGTAGCCGAGCTTTGAAGACTCTGATTCTCATATTCAGATGAGATACGTATGCAGTGGGTGCGACATCCGTGCGAGTCATTTTCTTTTGACCCTCTTTTAGTAAATAATACATTAGATAGACCCACACCCTTTAGACAAGAACAACAAGAGTGGATCTCGTAGAGTACTACAGATGCGTAGGGGTGCTAATACCTTCCCTTCGCATAACCGACTCCCGAACCCAAGATTTGGTTGCGAGACCTTGTCTTTTCCTTTCCGTTTTCTAGGTTTACTTCGAGCGTTTCCTTTCCCTCCTTTGGGATAAATAACGCGCGGTGGCGACTCTTCTGTCATTCCTTTTTCGCCGGTTGTTTTTTTCGCAGGTTGCGACAGCTGGCGACTTTGTTGGGGACCCGGTTTCCCTAAGCGAGTCCCTCTTAGCTTTTGTAGTTTTCTTGTTTGTTGGGTGTTCATTTCTTTTGTACAGTTATTTATTTACCTGATTTACCTTATTGCATTCATGTACATATGTCTGCTGTCTCTTTGGGTTCTGTTGGGTTGTTTGTTTGTTGGGGTGGGATGTTCTATGAGAGATAAGCCCACTACCCAGGCTTGAGCGTACACACAGGTTTTAGAGTGGATAGTCATGAGGCTTGCGTGGCATGTTGTTACGTTAAGTCGTTCATGAGACCCACGTTCCAGACGAGGTTTCTTTTGGATATATTCTGTCCTACGGGTGTTCCGTAACGACATGATGTTCCTTTGGAAATCTTCGACTCTGGTGACCATTTCCCGAGAACTCAGTCGAGGCCTCTCCTCCGAGACGCGTTTATGTTAGCTCTGATGGGCGCATTCTCGCTGCTCAATCCGAGGACCCCGAGATTGGGAACTTGCCTTAGGATATCCTGTTGAGGGGAGTCAGTGGAGGTCTTTTGTCTCGTAATAATGCCAAACCTTCAGTGGTAAACGTATTACTCGACTGAAGGGCTAGAAACTGACAAACTTCTGTTCTTAGAACCTACCAGTGAGGGGCGGGCTAAATTCAGGAAACCTTAACCTTCAACCAACCCGGTTTTCTAGAGCAGAGTTTTGATCTTGTATTATATTCCTCAGTGGGTTTCTCTTCAAACAGTGCAACCCAACAGTTGTTCAAGCAGATACAACAATCTCGATTTCCATGTCACTTCATTGCATCACATCATTTTGCATTCATATCATTTAACACATGTTTATCTATTTCTAGGGGTTTACATCTTCCTCTTGATTCCGGTCGGGGTTCTCTGGTTCTCCTAAGATGGATATTGGCAGAAAGAGACATGTCGCCTACAAGTTTCCTGTGATTTGTTTGGAGCCTATTCAACAGCTGATGAAGTTAATGGATCATGATTCTCTAGAAGGATTCCGGAAGGATTATGGTTTGATTCTAAGTTTCGTCACGGTTCTCTCCAAAGATCAACACGATGCTCTCTTTACACTGCTGCAGTTCTATGACCCTCCATTGAGGAGTTTCACGTTCCCAGATTATATTTTGGTCCCTACTTTGGAGGATATTGCCAGTTTTCTCAGAGTCCCTATTAAGTCACAGTTGTTGTTCTACAGTTCTGAGTTTCTGCCTGATCTCAACATGGTCGCTTCGGCCACATATTTAGGGAAATCAGTCCTGAAGGCTAATATGTATCAGAAGGGAGGATTCAAAGGTTTTCATTTGAGTTTCTTACTGGGAGAAGCAAAGAAGAAACTTGAAGATGGTGACCAGAGGGGTTTCAATGTTGTGTTGGCCCTTTGTGTGTATGGGATTGTCATGTTCCCTAATGTTGCGAAATTTGTGGATATAGATGCAATACGCCTTTTTGTGTTGGGTAATCCAGTGCCAACTTTGTTGGGATATTTCTTTCATTCAGTGCATCATAGGAACGAGAATAGAAAAGGAGGATTGGTGGATTGTTGTGCGCCCTTGTTTTATAAGTGGTTCAGTTCCCACCTACCCAAGTCAGGAGCGTTCGTTGATGTCAAGAACTCGTTGAGTTGGTCAAAGAGACTGATGGGGATAAGAGCTAAAGATATTTCTTGGTGGTCAGACTGGAGCTTGCTTCGGGCAGATATTATTCATAGTTGTGGGAACTTCCCGAATGTACCATTGGTAGGAAGAAGAGGAAGTATCAACTACAATCCTTCTCTGGTAGTCAGACAGTTTGGATATGCTTTAAGAACTCCGCCTTTGGAAAAAGATGTGGAAGAATCTCTGTTTTCCCATTCTTCATCTGATTTGACTGTATCCCGTAAGGCAGCTGAGGCTTGGCTCAAGGTGATCAAGAGAGGAAGAACTGTGCTTGGAAAAGGAGATTGTAGAACTTACCCTCAGTATGAAGAGTGGCTTCAAGGAAGAGTCAAAGAGTTTGGTCTGCCGTTTCCTATTGAAGAACCTTTGTATCCACCTACTCCTGAGCAGTCAACCATGGTGAGCCGAGAGGAGTATGACAAATTGAAGAATGCCATGGAGGAGCTTCAAACTGAAAACTCGGAGTTAAGTGTGAAGCTGCAAGACTGTACGCATCAATTCCATGAGGCAGAATATCAGAAGGGGGAAGCCGTCAGATTGCAAGGGGAAGCAGAGAGGAAATTAGTTGTGGAGGTGGACTTCTTCAGGAAGACAAACGAAGCCCTGGGATCATCCAGTTCTGAGTTGAGGCAAGTCAAACAGCAGTTAACAGATGCTCTTGGTAAGCTAGCTAGTTGGCAAGAGCAATGGGATACATTTTCAGCTTCTAGGAAGGTAAAGGAGGAGGAGATGGTGGCCGAATTGACTGGTCAGACGGAGAAGTTGAAGATTTTGCTGAAGGAGAAGAACAATGAGTTTCTGTGTGCCCGTTCAACCAATGGTTATATCACAGATCAACTCAACAAAGCTCAAGGACAAATTGAGGAACTCAAAGTGCTGTCAGGGTTGAAGAAATCCAGACTTGAAGAGGTATTCGGAGAAGATGATGGGAATTACTACATAGAGCACATCAACGAGTTGGATGGAGTTATTCACAAGAGGAATCTGCTTATCCGGCATTTGGCATTCATCCTGACACAGTGGTACTACTGGCTGAAGTGAGGAGCAGTCCTTATGGGTTGTATACAGGAGGCTGATTCCTGATTTTTGTTCCTCTCTTTACTTATTGTATTGTAGTGATGATCCACAGGCTTGTTGTGGAGATCCTTTTTGATGAACTGTTGGCTAAGGCCTTTCCCTTCTTGAACTCATTTATATGATGGTTTTCCTTATTGCATCTTGATCTCAGAAGTTTATCCACAACTCGGTCTTCTCGCGTGAGACTGGAATCAAGGGGGTAGAATACCCGTTGGAATTGATAAACGTGTCATTGCATTTACATATTCATTTGCATATCTTGCATAACAGATACCGCTGCGGTGTTCTTATATTATTTGGTGTTCACTAGCAGGATAGCTGATTCAGGCATTCATCGGTACGGTACCCGCAAAAACCAGCAGAGAGTAATGGAAAGCTTTCAAGCAGATCTAGCAGAGATGAGGACCAACATGGCCCAGTTCATGAGTATGATGCAAGGGGTAGTGCAAGGGAAAGAGGAACTCCAAGCCCTGGTCCAGAGACAAGAAACTGTGGTTCCCCCTGTCAGTCAGAACCCGCCAGAAGGGACCCCTGTCGATGACGCTGCTGTTACCAACCCTGTCAACAACCATGCTACTGGTGACGAATTGCGTGGTATTAGAATCAATGGCCAACCCATCATTACAGAGGTTGCTAATGCTCGAGCGGCACGTGCTCCAGTTCACCATCCTTCTCATTTGGTTGACAAGCAAGAAGATATGTTCACCATTCCCAGTGATGATGATGAATTTGGAAAGGCGGAAGAGAGAGATAGAAAGGTCGACGCCCTTGTTGAAAAGATTCGCGCCATGGAGTGCCAGGATCCTTTGGGTTTTGATATTTCTAATATGGGTTTAGTTGATGGGTTGAGGATCCTGTACAAGTTCAAAGCGCCATCTTTCGACAAGTACAATGGCACTTCTTGTCCCCGAACTCATGTGCAAGCCTACTATCGGAAGATATCCGCTTATACTAATGATGAAAAGATGTGGATGTACTTTTTCCAAGACAGCTTGTCTGGAGCATCTTTGGATTGGTACATGGACTTGAGAAAAGAATCTGTCAGAAGCTGGAGAGAGTTAGGTGAAGCTTTTCTGAGGCAGTACAAGCATAAAATGGACATGGCTCTGAGCAGAACCCAGTTGCAGAGTTTGTTTCAAAAGACCGGTGAGAGTTTCAAGGAATACGCCCAAAGGTGGCGCGAGCTAGCTGCGAGAGTACAACCTCCAATGTTGGAGAGAGAATTGACAGATATGTTCATTGGAACCCTGCAAGGTGTTTTCATGGATCATATGGGAAGTTGCCCGTTTGGTAGTTTTTCGGATGTTGTGATTTGCGGAGAAAGAACCGAGAGTCTTATCAAAGCGGGAAAAATCCAAGACCCTGGTTCTTCAAGTTCTTCAAGTGCTAAGATATCATTTTCAGGGGCACCCAGAAGGAGAGAGGGTGAGACAAATGCTATACAGAGAAATGGAAACAGAGGACAACAATACCGTCAAGTTGCTGCTGTGACTATTCCAGCAACCCCACCTCAACAACAAAGAGGACAACCACAACAACAACAACGCCAATTCCAACCAAGACAAAGAATGCCAGATCGTCATTTTGATCCGTTGCCAATGACTTATGCTGAATTACTCCCTGGACTGCTCAGGTTAAAGTTTGTTGACCTTCGCACTATGGCTCCATTAACAAGGATTCCCGCAGGTTATGATGCTAATGTCCGTTGTGATTTTCATTCTGGTGCGCCAGGGCACCACATCGAGAATTGTCGGGCTTTTCACCATAAAGTCCAAGACTTGATCGATGCCAAGACGATTAACTTCGCTCCTGCTCCGAATGTGATGAATAATCATATGCCTCAGCATGGAGGGCCCAGAGTAAACAGTGTGGAAGATGGGGAAAATTTGAACTTGGTAGTCGATGTTAATGACGTTCAGACTTCGTTGTTTGTGGTGAAGGAACGTCTTCTTAGAGGGGGAGTATTCCCGGGAAATGACAAGAGTTGTTCAGATTGTGGTAATCGTCAAAACGGCTGTGTGAAATTGAAAGAAGGTATCCAGGAGTTGATGAATGAAGGTTGTTTACAGTTTGATCGAGTAGTGAAAGACCGTGGAGAGGTATCAACTGTTACCATTTACTTCACACCGTCAGAAGGTCCTGTACGTGCTCCAAGAACTATTAGTGCGCCTATGACTATTGGTACTCCTGTGACCGTAGCTGCACCCGTGACCATATCTGCTCCGGTGACTGTTGGTGTTCCCGTGATTGTTAATACTCCAGTAACTATCAGTACTCCTACCACCATTGCTGCTTCTAGTGGAAGACTTTTTGAGAATAGTAGAGCAATTCTGTGGCAATATGACAATGCTTCTTGTAGATATAGAAGACCTGAGAATCAGACCAAATCAGTAAATCAGACTCCAGTAATAGTTGGTTCGGCTCTGGGTAATGTGGGAGGACCCGGAGGATTCACGAGAAGTGGTCGTTTGTTTGCACTGCAGGTTTCGAAGGATAACAATGCTGAGGCCCTTGCTAGAACAAAGGGAAAACAAGTTGCAGTTGAAGAAGAACCAGTGCGAAAGGAAGTGCCCGAGGGTTCTTTTGAGAAGGACGTGGAGGAATTTATGAGAATCATCAAGAAAAGTGATTACAAGATCGTGGATCAGTTGAACCAGACACCGCCAAAATCTCTATTCTCTCTCTGTTAATGTGTTCCGAGGCACATCGTAACGCCCTGTTGAAAATGTTGAATATGGCTTATGTGCCCCAAGAGATTTCTGTTAACCAACTCGAAGGTGTTATTGCAAATGTTAACACGAGACATGGTTTGGGATTCACGGATCTAGACTTGGCACCTGAGGGTTGCAATCACAATAGAGCTCTGCATATCACGATGGAATGCAAAGGCGCCGTTTTGTCGCATGTTTTGGTTGATACCAATTCTTCTTTGAATGTGCTGCCCAAAAAGGCGCTGAGTAAGCTTGATGCCGAAGGGGTTGTTCTCACACCAAGTGATCTTGTTGTCCGTGCTTTTAATGGATCCAAGCGATCGGTTTTTGGTGAAGTCACGTTGCCCGTGAAGATCGGCCCGGAAGTGTTTAATATTGTCTTCTATGTGATGGATATTCAACCAGCATATAGTTGTCTGTTGGGGCGTCCCTGGATACATGGAGCCGGAGCAGTTTCTTCGACTCTCCACCAAAAGCTGAAATATGTGTGGGATGGTCAAGTTGTGACCGTGTGTGGCGAAGAGGACATCTTTGTGAGCCATTTATCCTCCTTCAAATATGTGGAGATGGATGGCGAAATTCATGAAACTCTATGTCAAGCTTTTGAGACTGTCAATATTGAGAAGGTGGCTTTTGTTGAACAGAAGAAACCAGGTACCTCGATTGCGTCCTATAAACAAGCTCTGGAGGTCATTCATTCAGGTAACGCAGAAGGCTGGGGCAAGATGATTGATGTGCCCGTAAAAGAAGACATGTTTGGCATTGGTTATCAGCCTTTTCAATCATTAGAGCGGGGTGTCCAGAATCAGAAAGGGCCGTGTACTTTCACTAATGTTGGATTGATGAATCACGGGGATGTCTTTGCAACAGACAATGAAGATGGTGACAGTGATTGTGATATGGATAATTGGGTGCGCCCGTGTGCTCCGGGGGAGAAGATCAACAATTGGACTGCTGAAGAAATAGTCCAAGTTACTCTTTAGACAGAGTAATTTTCTTTTGTTTTTCATTTTGCATGAAAGCCCTACGCTTTGCCCAAGGCGCAGTGGTTCATTGTAGGGCCACATCATGTTTTGAATTTTCAATGATTATCATCAATAAAGGACGTTTTGCAATCAAATTTGTGCTCACTGTCTTTCTGTTTTTTCGTTTTCAAAACCATAAAAATGGAAATGTTTTTTTTTGTTTTTTCCTGTGCCTTTCTTGAACTCTTTTCTAAAATAAAGCATGAAAACATCGTTCGTGCAGAATTGATCTTGCGGATTCCATTAAAAACAGTTCTGTTATGGCTCAGTATGACTTTGATAATCCCATTTACCAAGTCGAAGAGGAGAGTGAAGAAGATTGTGAACTCCCCAAAGAATTGGCCAGACTATTGAAATAGGAGGAAAAGGTCATTCAACCTCATCAGGAAGAGTTGGAAGTCATTAACCTTGGTACTGAGGACGCAAAGAAAGAGATCAAGATAGGGGTTGCTTTAGAGGAAAAGGTCAAGAGAGGGCTGATTGAAATGCTGCAAGAATATGTCGATGTATTCGCATGGTCGTATCAAGATATGCCTGGTTTGGATACAGATATTGTGGTGCACAGGCTACCTCTCAGAGAAGATTGTCCTTCGGTAAAGCAGAAGCTTCGCAGAACTAGTCCTGATATGGCTGTCAAGATCAAAGAGGAGGTTCAGAAACAGTTGGATGCAGGGTTTCTAGCAGTCACCAATTATCCGCCATGGGTTTCAAACATCATTCCGGTACCTAAGAAGGATGGAAAGGTACGGATGTGTGTCGACTACCGGGATCTGAACAGAGCTAGCCCTAAGGATGATTTCCCATTGCCTCACATTGATGTATTGGTCGATAACACTGCTCAGTCCTTGGTTTTCTCTTTCATGGATGGATTTTCTGGTTATAATCAGATCAAGATGGCGCCAGAAGACATGGAGAAGACAACATTCATTACACCTTGGGGCACGTTCTGTTATAAGGTAATGCCATTTGGGTTGAAGAACGCCGGTGCTACCTACCAAAGAGCTATGACGACTCTCTTTCATGACATGATGCACAAAGAAATTGAAGTGTACGTGGATGATATGATTGTGAAGTCTCAGACGGAAGAGGAGCACCTTGTAAACTTGCAAAAGTTGTTCGAAAGATTGAGAAAGTTCAAACTGAGGCTGAATCCAAACAAGTGTACATTTGGAGTGAGATCTGGAAAGCTGTTAGGTTTCATTGTCAGCGAGAAAGGGATTGAGGTTGACCCAGCGAAAGTAAAAGCTATTCAAGAAATGCCTGAACCAAGAACGAAAAAGCAGGTTCGTGGGTTTTTAGGGAGGCTGAACTACATTGCGTGGTTCATATCTCACCTAACAGCTACGTGCGAACCAATATTTAAATTGCTAAGAAAAGATCAAGCAGTCAGGTGGAGCAATGATTGTCAAAAAGCTTTTGATAAGATAAAAGAATATTTGCAGAAACCTCCAATTCTTATACCTCCAGTTCCTGGGAGGCCTCTGATAATGTACCTTTCAGTAACAGAGAATTCGATGGGGTGTGTATTGGGACAGCATGACGAGTCTGGTCGAAAAGAGCATGCAATATACTACCTTAGCAAAAAGTTTACCGACTGTGAAACAAGATATTCGCTGCTCGAGAAAACTTGCTGCGCTTTGACATGGGCTGCTCGCCGACTAAGACAGTATATGTTGAACCATACTACCTTGTTGATTTCTAAGATGGACCAGTAAAGTATATCTTTGAAAAGTCGGCTCTTACCGGACGGGTGGCTCGTTGGCAGATGATTTTGACAGAGTATGATATCCAGTACACGTCGCAAAAGGCCATCAAGGGTAGTATTATGTCTGATTACCTTGCCGAGCAACCAATTGATGACTATCAGCCGATGATGTTTGAATTCCCCGATGAAGATATCATGTACTTAAAGATGAAAGATTGTGAAGAGCCTCTTGTCGAGGAAGGACCGGATCCCGATGACAAGTGGACACTGATGTTTGATGGGGAGGTAAATGTGAATGGAAATGGTGTTGGGGCAGTACTCATTAATCCTAAAGGTGCGCACATACCTTTTTCCACCAGATTGACTTTTGAAGTAACCAACAACGAAGCTGAGTACGAGGCTTGTATCATGGGGATTGAGGAAGTCATCGATCTAAGGATCAAAACTATAGACATTTATGGAGATTCTGCTCTAGTGATTAACCAGGTCAATGGAGACTGGAATACGCATCAGCCGCATTTGATTCCTTATAGAGATTACACTAGAAGGATCCTGACTTTCTTCAAGACAGTAAAGTTGTATCATGTACCCCGAGATGAAAATCAATTGGCTGATGCCTTAGCCATATTGTCTTCCATGATCAAAGTTAATTGGCAGAATCATGTGCCACACGTCGTTGTGAATCGACTCGAGAGGCCTGCTTATGTGTTTGCAGCCGAGTCTGTTATTGATGAGAAGCTGTGGTTTTATGATATTAAGAATTTCCTCAAAAGCCAAGAGTATCCTGAAGGAGCGTCAAAGAATGACAAGAAGACACTGAGAAGGCTAGCTGGAAACTTTTACTTGAACAAGGATGATGTGTTGTACAAGAGGAACTTCGACATGGTTCTGCTCAGATGCGTGGTTAGACACGAAGCAGACATGTTAATGCAGGAAGTACACGAGGGATCTTTCGGTACCCATGCTGGTGGTCATGCAATGGCCAAGAAGTTGTTAAGAGCCAGTTATTACTGGATAACCATGGAATCTGATTGTTTCAAACATGCTCGAAAGTGCCACAAATGTCAGATCTATGCAGATAAAGTGCATGTACCACCAAACCCGCTGAATATTATGAATTCTCCTTGGCCATTCGTGATGTGGGGCATCGATATGATTGGAAAGATTGAACCTAATGCTTCTAATGGACATCGCTTCATCCTAGTCGCGATTGATTACTTTACCAAGTGGGTGGAAGCAGCTTCCTATGCCAATGTTACCAGACAAGTGGTTGCTCGATTCATTAAGAAAGAAATTATCTGTCGTTATGGGGTTCCTGAGAGAATCATCACTGATAATGGTTCGAAACTCAATAACAAGATGATGAAAGACCTTTGCAAAGACTTTAAGATCAAACACCATAATTCTTCTCCTTACAGACCAAAGATGAATGGTGCTGTAGAGGCGGCAAACAAGAACATTAAGAGGATTGTGCAAAAGATGGTTGTGACGTACAAGGATTGGCATGAGATGTTGCCTTTCGCTTTGCATGGGTATCGTACCTCAGTGCGTACGTCAACCGGGGCAACTTCGTTTTCACTTGTGTACGGCATGGAGGCAGTCTTGCTAGTAGAAGTTGAAATCCCTTCTTTGAGGGTAATGATGGATGTAAAACTTGACGAGGCTGAGTGGGTTCAAGCCAGGTTTGATGAGTTAAATTTAATTGAGGAAAAGCGATTAGAAGCTGTGTGCCATGGACAGCTATATCAGAGAAGGATGAAGAAGGCCTTTGATCAGAAAGTGCGTCCTCGAAGCTATCAGATAGGTGACTTAGTTCTGAAGAGGATCCTTCCTCCCGATACAGATAACAAGGGCAAGTGGACTCCGAATTATGAAGGTCCACATGTTTTTAAAAAGGTCTTTTCTGGTGGAGCCTTGATGCTTACAACTATGGATGGTGAAGATTTTCCGTCTCCTGTGAATTCAGATGTAGTCAAAAAATACTTCGCATAAACTGACCCGCTGGACAAAGAAAGAAAGTCCAGGCAAAAAAGGGCATCCCGGCGAATCAAGAGAAAAAGAAAAGAAAAAGGTTCGGGCAAAAGTTAGGGATAAAGAATAAAAATAATATGTACACCCGGTAAGTCGAAAACCTGCAAAGGCGGCTTAGGCAAAAATGGGTATCCCGGTGGATTGAAAACCTGAAAAGACGGTCCAGGCAAAAGAGGGATTAAAGCAAAGACTACAGTCTGAGTTATTTATACTTCATCGCGTTTCAGTGTCTACCATCTTGAAGGATATGATCGGTCCAATCACTCTTCTCAGAAAGCAAAGAATTTGGGGGGAAAGTGAAGATCTATGAGTCATAACAAAATTGGAAAATAGTGGAATGCCGTGTTCACATTGCCAATAGGATAGTTTATTTTCTCTTTTGGCGCAATTACCTCTTCCTAGGAATTTCTTCCTGATGTATTTGCCTGTATAGGCCATTTTCAATCAATAAAAGTCGTTATTCAGTCAAATTGCTCTCTTGTTTTTTTATTTTTCTGTTTTGTTTGCAAAATATGTCCGAATTTTTGATAAACATTGCATCTAAAAACATGAAGGCTAGACAATGACGTGCGGAAAGATAAAACAACTGAAAATCATTTTAGAATGTCGAGTACACTTGAGTATATTTTGTCCATACGATCCCCTGGGGCATGTATGTCTGGCCGTTTTGCAGGATTACTATCTTTGATTGATGGCTAAAGCAGATGAGCCAAAGTTTGTCCGAAAGAAGTCCCTGTTGTTTCAACACTGTCCAGTCGTGTAAGAAGTTGGGTCGTCTAAGTCGAGTTCAGAATTTGTTTCCCCAGCATGGTCGAGAGGTTGGTGTTTTCCCAACAAGTGACTCCCCAGTTGAGTTGGTTTATCTACCGTTCCGAGAATGTCAGATCAGAAAGTATCCTCAGCAGATTTGTTGTATGCCCCCACAGAGTTAGAAGATCGAATCAGAAATTGTGTGCTTAGTAAAGTGGTCATTTGCTTTCCCAGTAGGAATTTTCCTCCCTTTGCATCTTGCATATAGTAATCATCATTTGCATTCGCATTTTCAAATCGCGTAGCATTTCCATTCAGTGTGGAGCATTACGCCATGAAAAACTCAAACATATGCATACATGTGTTAAACCAGATTGGCTCGTATCCCCAGCAGAGACAGATCATTTTTTCACATCAGTATAGCACATTTGCAGCAGTTGCTCTTGGCAACATTCAGAATCGATAATCCCAGTGAGATTTATTTTCTCACCAATCCGTGAAAGGAAAGCTTGATTCCCTTCCGATTTAGTCCCCGGCAAGTGTCTGCCTTATTTTGACATGTGTAAATGTCATCCTTGCGATACCGGTAAGTGTCGTGTCAATCCCCGTAAATGTCCGTGCTTTTCTTTGATATCGGTAAACATCATTGTTCGATGTCGGTAAACATCGAATTCCAATCGTTGGCCATCAGTAAATGGCATGCCTCTCATGGTGTCTACAAAAAAAATCGTTATGTCAACACCCGTGTGTGTCTTTTCCCTTTTTGGTGTCGGTAAACATCATTGATTCGATGTCAGTAAACATCAGCCGCTTGTTAACCATCGGTAAATGGTTTTGTCGTTTAAGATTCCCCAGCAGATTCGCTATCCGTAAATATCGAGTATTTCATTTTCGCCATCGGTAAATGGTTTCGTTTCATAAATGTTTCCTTTTTTGGTGTCGGCGAACATCTTTGTTCGATGTCGGTAAACATCGAGTTCCTTCCCAGTCATCGGTAAATGTCTGGTCTTGTTTCGCTTATAAACATCTTTGTTCGATGTCGGTAAACATCGAGTTCCTTCCCAGTCATCGGTAAATGTCTGGTCTTGTTTCTCTTATAAACATCTTTGTTCGATGTCAATAAACATCGAGTTCCTTCCCAGTCATCGGTAAATGTCTGGTCTTGTTTCGCATATAAACATCATTGTTCGAGTTCCTTCCCAGTCATCGGTAAATGTCTGGTCTTGTTTCACGTGTAAACATCTTTTTCCTCCCCAGTGAAGCCGCCATCGGTAAATGGCCTCGCTTTCTTTGATATCGGTAAATATCAATTTTGTTTTGAAGCCGCCATCGGTAAATGGCCTCGCTTTCCTTGATATCGGTAAATATCAATTTTGCTTTGAAGCCGCCATCGGTAAATGGCTTCGCTTTCTTTGATATCGGTAAATATCAATTTTGTTTTGAAGCCGCCATCGGTAAATGGCCTCGCTTTCTTCGCTTCGTCACCTACAAAGTGCAAATTCTCCGGTTCTTTTGGTATTCAATCCCTATTTACCTTGAAAGTCTGATAGTCGTTGCTTTCATCCGTTCAGGTTCACAGTTGATTGAATAGGGGCAACTGTAGCACCTCAAATTTGCCTTCCTCATTCATGCATTCATTTTTTAGTTCATTTAACATTTCATATTTCATTTCAACAAAGTTCATCTGAATTACCTCCGGTCGACTTTGGTCTACTGAAGGTCAAATGGCTAAGGAATAACTTGAGTTACTTCCAACATGTTCAAATGAGGCCTATTCATCATTCGACATATTACTCTTGAAGGAACAAAGGTCCAGCGCACAGGTTACAAATTTGGAAAGGTGACTTGGACTGTCATGCTCGCTAGGCGAGCAAAATGGTTCGCCTAGCGAGCCACCAGAGTCTGAATTGTCATGCTCGCTAGGCGAAGCCCACGCGTTTTGAAAATAAAAAAAATATAACAGAAAAATCTTGGACTTGGACCTCTCTCATTTGAGCCCACAAAGCCACGAAAATCAGTTATAAATTCTAAAATTTCAGTAGAACAAAGACCCTAGAGAGTGAGAACTAATTCAGAGCAGCTTCCAGAGACTGAAGGGAACTCATCTGCAAAGAACCAATTCCCTCTCATATAAACCCTAAGATTATTCCGCAAACCCAACGGTGCAATTCAATTTCATTCGATCTCTCCAATCAGGTTTGCCCTATTTCCATTACTTTATGTTTTTAATTTGAAATTTCTGAATGTATGAGGTATTATGGGTGAATTTGGAAGAGTGGGTATCGTTAGGTTTCACATGTGGGTTTAGATGTGTATGAATGTGTAGAACAATGCCTTGAATGTTTAATCACTTCGTTGCTGAGATGGATAACATAGGATTTGGGGTTCTTGAAATCGTATTGTTATCAAAGAAGAACCCAGAACCCGCAGGCATTCGCTAGCACCTCACTAGGTGAACATGTAGCGAAGCTTCGCTAGCATCTCGCTAAGCGAAGCAGTAGCGATCGCGACAGTAGCTGTTTTTTCTGTTTGCTCTCTTATCTGTTTTGTGTTGTTATGACATGCTTTCTATTGCATCCGTGCACTGTTTACCTAGCACTGTTGTTGCTATGATTCTTCTGTTTGGTGCAACTCTTGATTGCACCCCATCTTGTTATTCTAACGTGTTTGTTGAGTTTTTTTGTGAGGGCTCACATGACTCTTGAAGAGATAGGTTGCTTGGTATTCCACTTTATTTGTGGGATACCATTTGGGAGATTTATTCTGATTACCTTGCTGACCTGTTTTCTTTGATGGTGCCAGCTTGAGAGATCACCGGGTTTCTTGCTTCTCTAGTTGTTATTACTTCGGATTTTTATCTGTGTGGTAGATATCTTGATCCCTTTATCTTTCCCGCATTTTACCGCTTTCTTAACTGGAAGACCTCGATAGGAGGCGATGTTTTTGTGTGTTTACTTTTGTGCCCAAAGACCTCCAAGAAGAGGCACCAGTGCTAAAGACCTCCACGAAGAGGCAATTGACGGATAAAAGGGATTAGTAGTCAATCCCCTGTTATTCAGTGTGTCGTTGTTTATGCTCGCACTACGTGTCAGTGCTTCAGAACCAAAGCCCAAGATCTTTTGTCTGGTCAGTCAGTGGAGAGTGTTCCACCTTTCTGAATCCACACTTTTTGTCATGAGCTCACCCTGTCCAGGGTTAAGAGCTATGAGGTCTTATCCTCAGTACCCGTTTGATCTGCTCACCCTGACGTTCTGTGTCAGTGGTTAAGAGCCCGTTTGATTACCCTTCCATGGCTTGTTTGTCGAGGTTGATATGACCCCTCTTGACTAAAGCCCTACCCACGTATGTTTGAGCCCCCTTGTTGGCGTGTTTACTTTATGCATGTTTGTTTTGTATGGTGTGATCGTCTCCCCATAGGATTGCTAGGCTTCGTATAGTCTCTCGTCTGCATGTCAATTAAGGTAGCACGGTTCCTTCTTCTAGGACTTCCTTTTTGCATGAGCATTCCTGAAACACAAACAAACTCATTGACTTTTCTTCTCCTAAGAACATGTTAACTCCTTCTACTACAGGCGAGTAAGTCTCCAAAGGTCGAGCATCCGGTAGACTGCGTAGTAACGTCGTTCATCTAAAAAACACAAAACAAACAAATAGGTTAGTCGAACTACGTTTTGCTCTGATTCTCATTGCATATGAGATACGTGGGCATAAGACGCGACGTCTTACCGAGCACACTCCTCTTTAAACCATAGGTAGCCGAGCTACGAAGACTCTGATTCTCATATTCAGATGAGATACGTATGCAGTGGGTGCGACATCCGTGCAAGTCATTTTATTTTGACCCTCTTTTAGTAAATAGTACATTAGATAAACCCACACCCTTTAGACAAGAACAACAAGAGTGGATCCCGTAGAGTACTACGGATGCGTAGGGGTGCTAATACATTCCCTTCGCATAACCGACTCCCGAACCCAAGATTTGGTTGCAAGACCTTGTCTTTTCCTTTCCGTTTTCCAGGTTTACTTCGAGCGTTTCCTTTCCCTCCTTTGGGAGAAATAACGCACGGTGGAGACTCTTCTGTCAGTCCTTCTCAAATACTTAAGGATATTCTTGACAGCTACCCAATGAGCATCATCGGGATCAGATTGGTACCTACTCGTTGCACTTAAAGCATACGAGACATCTGGTCTAGTACATAACATGGCACACATGATAGATCCTATTGCAGATGCATATGGAATCTTATTCATGCGATCCCTTTCTTCCTTAGTTGAAGGGGATTGTGTTTTTGATAGACACATGCCATGTTACATAGGTATGAATCCTTTCTTGGAATCACGCATATTAAAGCGTCTCAGCACTTTGTCTATGTATGTACTCTGACTTAGGCCAAGCATTTTTTGTGATCTATCTCTATAGATCATGATTCCTAATATATAGACTGCTTTACCCAAGTCCTTCATAGAAAAGAATTTCCCCAACCAAGACTTTACTTGTTGTAGGGTAGGGACATCGTTTCCAATGAGTAATATGTCATCTACATATAATACCATGAAGACGATCATGCTCCCACTAACCTTCTTGTAGACACAAGGCTCATCTTCATTCTTGATGAATCCATATTGTTTTACTGTTTCATCAAAACGAAGATTCTAGCTTCTGGAAGCTTGCTTCAATCCATAAATTGATCTTTGTAACTTACATATCTTTTGGGCTTCTTCTGGTATGTCAAACCCTTTAGGTTGTGTCATGTACACATCCTCAAGAAGATTCCCATTAAGGAAAGCAGTTTTAACATCCATCTGCCATATTTCATAATCATGATATGCAGCGATAGCAAGTAAAATCCAAACAGATTTAAGCATTGCAACTGGTGAAAAGGTTTCATCGTAGTCAACCCCATGAATTTGTTTATATCCTTTTGAAACCAGTCTTGCCTTATAGGTATGTACCTTACCATCCATGTCAGTCTTATTTTTGAAGACCCACTTGCACCCTATAGGGTTAACTCCTACAGGAGGCTCTACCAAGGTCCAAACCTGGTTTGTGTACATGGAATCCATTTCAGATTTCATGGCTTTTAGCCACTTCTCAGACTCGGGACTAGTTATGGCCTCTTAGTAGGTCACAGGCTCATCTTGATCCATGAGTAATACATCACCTTGATCAGTTATGAGATATCCATATCTCTCAGGTAGGTGACATATCCTGCTTGACCTACGTTGGTCTTGTTCTACTTGAGCAGGTTTCTCTTCCACAATTACTTGTGTTTCATGCTCTAATTCCTCCATAGGTGTACCAATGCTTTGTCATTCTTGAATTTCTTCAAGTTCTACTTTCCTCCCACTGATTCCTTTTGAAATGAAATCCTTTTCTAGGAAAACTCCAGTTCGAGTGACAAACATTTTTCCCTCAGAAGGATTGTAGAAGTAATATCCTCTTGTTTCTTTAGGATATCCCACAAATAAGCATTTGTCAGATTTGGGCTCAAGCTTAGTTGAAATTTGTCGTTTCACATAAACTTCGCAACCCCAAATCTTCATGTAAGACATATGTGGTTTCTTACCACTTCATATCTCATATGGTGTCTTCTCAACCTTTTTGGATAGAACATGGTTAAGTGTGTAAGCTGCTGTCAATAGTGCATGTCCCCAAAAGGAGTTTGGAAGATCGACGTGACTCATCATGGATCGGACCATGTCTAACAAGGTTCGATTTCTTCTCTCAAATACACCATTCCATTGGGGTGTTCCGGGAGGAGTAAGTTGGGATAGAATCCCACACTCTTTCAGATGGTCATCAAACTCTAGGCTTAAATACTCACCACCTCAATCTAATCGAAGAGTTTTATTATTCTTACCTATTTGGTTTTGTACTTCATTCTTGAATTCCTTGAACTTTTCAAAGGACTCTGATTTGTGTTTCATTAAATACACATAACCATATCTACTGAAATCATCAATAAATGTGATGAAGTACTAAAAACCTCCTCTGGCTGGTATGTTCAATGGTCCACATACATCAGTATGTATGAGGGCCAAAAGATCATTAGCTCTTTCACCTTTTCCTGTGAATGGAGAGTTTGTCATCTTTACTTCTTATGGAGGCAATTTTTAGTGATTTCTTATTTTGGATTTGCCTTGCATACTTCTTGAACGCCTTGAATACATTACTTTTCTGCACTAAAAAGAATGTCCAAGTATATCTAAAAAAATTCATCAATAATGACTAAAGCGTATACATTACCTCTGAAGCTTCTTGTTCTTGATGGACCAAATAAGTCCATATGCAACAATTGTAGTGGCCTTGAAGTGGACAACACATTCTTAGGTTTGAAAGTTAATTTGGTTTGCTTTCCCTTTTGACATGCATCACATAATCTATCTTTGTCAAACTTCATCTTAGGCAATCCAATAATAAGATCATGCTTGACTAGTTTATTCAAGTGTTCCATATGAATGTGAGCAATTCTTTTATGTCATAGCCATGCGTCATTGTTGTTCACTATGAGACATTTTACCTTCAAAGAAAAATAATCAAGGGAAATCATAAATATATTATTAATTCTTTTACCTTTGAGTTTTACCTCATTGGTGACTTTATCTTCAATCAAGCATTCATCTTTTGTGAACTTGATCTTGAAGCCTTTGTCACAAAGTTGGCTAATGCTTAGAAGATTGTGCTTTAGTCCTTCATCATAAATAACATCTTCAATGGATGTGAAAGGTGGTGCTCCAACTTTTCCTATACCAAGAATCTTTCCTTTTTTGTTATCTCCATAAGTAACATAACCTTTGGCCTTAAGCACTAGATATGAAAATTTGTTTGGGTCTCCCGTCATATACTTGAAACAACCACTATCAAGATACCATAGATTTGATGTGGCTTTCAAGCATACCTACAAAACAAATTAAGTTTTTTTAGGTACCCAAATTTCTTTGGATCTTTCATAATTAGTACCTTTCTTTATCCACATGTAATGCCCATTTGCCACACTAAATTTTCTAACATAGCAAGCATTAGGTTTATGGCCACTTATACCACAATAAAAATAAGTTGGAACAAAATTAATTTTATATCTAGGAACATAAGATTTATTTTTAGCAAATATTTTCCTTTTAGGATAATGATGAACAACCTTTTCTTTGGTCACTTTCTCTTTGGTATATTGTTCACTAGCCTTAACAAAAATGGTTTGGTTAGAACTTAGTTTAGAAAATTTTGAATAACCAAGACCACTTTTGTCATTTGAATATCTTTGATGGCTAAGAACACCTTCCAATCCAACTTGTCCTTTCTCATATCTTTCTAAAACTCTCTTTAGTTGGACAATTTGAAATGAAAGTGACTCACAATTTTTACATACAAAATTTTATTTTTGTTCACTTATGACATTTTGTTTTTCCATTTCAAACTCTTTCTCCTTAATGTCGATTTTTTCTTCAAGAGATGTAATTTGTTTCTTTTGACTTGAAATGGTTTTGTACAGAATTTTGCAATCATTAAGGATTTCATTGATAGCACCCTATGCATCATTATCATAAAAGGAAAATTCATTACTAACCTCTTCTTCATCGTCAGAGTGGTGTGAAGCCATCAATGTTATATTTGCACATTCGCCGCTATCTGAATTTGATGAAGAACTTATCTCATTATCGTCCCATGCAACATAAGCATTTTTATTATTGGTCTCCTTCTTGCTTTTGAAGTCACATTTCTTGGAAAATTTCGGACAATCTGGCTTTATATGATCTTGCTTACCACATTCATAACATGTAACATGTTGTGTAGAAGTGGAAGCCTCATTTTTCCTAAAAGATTTATTTCTATTTGCATAGTTAAACGATTTATCATTTTTACTAAAGAACTTACCGAGTCATTTAACACGAAGCATAAAATTATCATCTTCTTCAAGATCATCATTTGTTCGTTCTTCTTTTGAGTCGACTTTTAGAGCGATACCTTTGGACTTTTTCTCTTGATTTTCATGTTGTTCAATTCTTCCAAGTTCCAATTTGTGTTCTTGAAGCTTTCTAAACAATGATGCGGATGCCATGGTCGAGAGATTCTTCTTCTCGGATATGGTTGTTACTTTCGGTTGCCATTCTCTTGTCAACGATCTGAGTATTTTAAGGTTGAGATCATTATTTGTGAAGGTTTTTCCGAGAGCAATTAAATGATTCGTCAAATGAATAAATCTTTTCTGCAATGCAACAATGGATTCTCCGGGCTGCATTCTGAATATTTCATATTCTTGACTCAATATGTTTAATTTGGATCTTTTAACTTCAGCGGTTCCTTCGTGAGTATCTACCAAAGTGTCCCATATTTCTTTTGCCTATTGTAGCACCTCAAATTTGCACCCTACCATTGTGTACATTCATTGCATATTAGGTCATAGCATTAACAATGTCCACTGCATAACATTGCATTGTCCATGTGCCCAAGTGCAAGCTCAGTTGATGAATCAGATCAAACTGATCAGGAGAATCAGGCAATCAAGCAAGCAAGTGCCATTTTCATTAAGACAAAGCCCTAGGGTTGGTTTTTTCAAGCCCATATGGTCCAAGGATCATTTTGAGTTGGTTTGGCCAAAGATTGGATGCTCAGAAGTCACCAGTCATTGTTCAGTCAACCAAAAACCCTAGAAAGTCAACTGTGGTCAACTGTGGTCAACTGTGCCCGATTCTATGGATTGGAAGGTGGGAAATGGTTTGAAAGGCCTCATTCATGTCCATATAAGTCTCATTTGACATGCCAAAGACCAAGGTTGAAGATTTGGAGGCCAGACAGAAAGTTTCCAAAAATAGCAGATGACCTGTAATTTCAGCTGCCCAAAATGGAAACTTTTTCTCCTCAAGATAACTTCATCATACAAGCTTCAAATGGAATTTTGTCCAACATGAAAGTTGAAGATCTTGTTCTCACCTTTCCAAAAAGTCCAAGAACTCAAAAATCCAATGTGTGGTTTGCAAAATATGGCTCAGTGAATTTCAGAAAAGACCCGTAATCAGGAGGCCATAACTACCACATGGTTGGTCCAAATTGCAAGTTCTTTATATGCACAAACTCCATTTGACATGTACTTCAAGGGTGCATCATTGGATTTTTCCAAAAGTGGCCAATGCAAAAAGTCACTTTTCAACTGGACTGTTAAACTGGATCAGGGGCAAAATTGTCCAAATGTCAAAATATTTGGAATTTTGAGATGGGACCTTTTGTAACACCTCAGGAATGACATTTAGAATGTGTTTGAATCCTCATTTCATGGCTAGGCCTCATAATTTGAGTTTTGGCTCGAAAAATGAAAGTGCACAAATTGGACTTTTTCCATCAAATGGTGAAATTGCACAATAGGCATCCAATTGAGGTGAGAATTGTTTCTACACATTACAAGTGGTATTTTGGACATGTTGAAACCATATTTGAGCTGCAATTTGGACTGTTATAAGGAAAGGGCATTTTTGGCCAAATTGAGGAAAATTGCATATTAGCTTAACAATGCCAATTTGGATTAAGGGATTGTTAATCATGATTAAAGGCATGGTATAAAAGCTTAATGATCTCCTAAACATAACAGAATTCTCATTCACAAAATTTTCAGATCAAAATCACAAATCTTCTCCAAGAATCACCAAGAACTCGTCATTGCAAAATTGACCAAATCTCCTTCATTCCTTCACCAATTCGCACGATTTTAGTTGCCTTGGATCCATAGCATCATCAACAACAACTGTTTGTGGCATTTGGATTGCAAAGATCACAAAATCGTGACTGTCCAACCTCACCTCATCCATGGCAAATTGGAATTGTGGACAATAGGAGTGGAAGCAATTGAAACTGAGCATCACATCATCGTTCCTATAGCTGGTACTGTTACTGTTTATGCAAATCGCGCGCCATTTCCATCGATTACACCGCTGCCATAGCAGGTTCGTCCCGAATTCGATTCGTCCGTTTCATTGAATTGTTGTGTGCGTGGTGTAGGCCTTGTTGCGTAGAGCATCGTGCTGGTTTCGGAATCGAAAATGATCAATCGTAGGCTTAGAAATCTTAACTCGAAGTTTAGATCTAGAACCCTAAGTTCAACGATTCTTGAGATTTAGGAAGTTTTAGGTTAATTGGAGTTAGGATTCATGCTCTACAGGTTGTAACGGTTCCAACGACTATAAGTTTGTTAGTTTTGGTTAGGATTCGTGAATTTCGTGTTCTTGAGCCATTGTTGAATTTTCTGGAAATTTGTGTTGAGAAGATGATGAAAGTACGCGTTTGATCTGAAAACTGGTTTGAAAATTCAATTTAGGCGTTTCCCGCCCCCGCCTTTAATTACTGTTTTGCCATTTATAATTTAATTTAATTAATTCCAATTAATTCATCAAAAATCTTAAAAAAATACATAACATGTTCAAAAAATCATAGAAAATTATAGAAAAATCACAAAAATGCAAAAATAATTTTGTTGACTTTGCCTTTGACTGTAGATGATTTTTGACCTATTGGTCAAAGTTGTGCTTGGACTTTTTTGCTTTTGACCTAGGGTTTATTCCACATGTACATAATTTGATACCTTTGAATGATTTGATCATGAAATCCTCATTTTGTATGATAAATAGCTGAAAATTTTTGTGTTGAATCTTGACTGGCTGAGGTTTTTTTCCATGTAAATATCTTGAATTTATGATACTTGATCATTGAGTTACAATTTTTCAAACTTAGGTGTGACAATTGGTGTCACACCTCTTGATGCCAATTTGATGGATTTTTTAGCATGACTTATCCTTGTTAGAATTGTGTGAAATTTGGTATGGTTGATCATTAACATGTTAGGATCCCCTGGTAATTTTTGTGGAATTTTTCCTTGTGTTTTCGAATTGATCATGATTTTTCTTTTCTGATGTTCATTTGTACATGCTCATATGACCTAGGTTGGTAGTATCATTGTAAAATGCTCATAGTGTATTGGAAATTCATGAAATTTGATATGCTTGTAGTAGACACATAATGTGACATCCCTGTTTTGGTCTCATCCATTTCTTTTTTGTTTTCATTGAGTTATGAATTTTTAAAGTGGAAGCATGTGTTGAGGTTGTGATTTGGAGCCTATAATTATGTCTGTTTTTGTTGATTTTCATTGACATGGTTCCATTTGCCCAATCAAGCTGAAATTTGGTGTGCCATACCTGGATTAGGTCCTGTTTAGATGTAAATTGTTTGAGAATTTTTAGAATTGTTTTGATGTGGATTTGAATGCATTAATTCTGTTTGTAGGCTTAGGGCTTCCTTTGAACTAGTTTGCCTTACTTTGTGCATAGAATGGGCATGATGAATGATATGACCATGAAATTTGGTAGAATAGTTCCTGACATGTGTAGCTTTCATTTGGCTTTGGTCCTACTAATTTCCCATGTAATCCCACTGTTTACCATTTAATTGAAGTTGATGCATATTATTGGGCCTCATTTGATGTTGTTTTTGCATGCTTTGTCATGTTGAATTAATTCCCACAGTTCCATTAGTCCAAATTGCTTGAAAATTGACATGTAGCTTGTTGAATGTCCCCTGTTTAGGATGTAATTTTTGTGGAATTTTCCATGCTGTTTTGATATTTTTTGTGATGTGATCTTGCTGATTGCTCATATGTGGTTTAACATTGCTCACTTTTGTCTTACATGTTGCATAGAATAAAATGTGTACATAGTTTGGATATGGGACCAATTGGGATCCTTTTGTTATTGAAATAGCTTGACTTTGATCATTAATTGGTTGCTGTTTTAAGATTTTTCCATCTTTTTGACCCTAGGCTAGTCCTAGTGGTCATGTTACTTACATTTGAATGTGATTGTGGCTTTTCAGGTTAAGAGGTTAAGGCTCAAGGATATTGTTTCACATTTGGGATATTTTGCTTGATACGTGTAAACTAATGTGGTTGTTTTGTAGGATGTTGGTCCACATGGACTTGTGCTATGCACATCATTGGGATTGTTAATTGATCATTATATTGTTGTCTGATTATGAATGGGATGCTGATTCTGTTTGACTTTTGTACAGGTACACTTAGTTGCTCAGTTCTCTTAAGAACTTGCATTGCTTTGCTTATAAGCAATTGGCATTGAGGTATAGAACTTTCTTCTTCATGTAGTCTGGAGACCCGGCTGTTACCGGGCCGGGCAGAACTGTCTGAAGTCCTCCTTAAGAGGCAATGCTTGTGTATGTTTATATTTGTCCTAAGCAGGGAAAGTCCTCATTTGAGGCAATTGGTGGAAGGTAGGGATAAGCAATCTATCCCCCACTATTCTGTGAGTCTTCTCCTTGCTCCCATTACATGGTTGTAGCATTGAGATCCAAGCCCAAGATCTTGTACATTGTACAGTCGAGTCTATGTCCTGAGCGTAGAAGGGTCCCCCCATTCTGGACCCACGCTCCCTTGTCTGATGCTCTCTCTGACTTGAGATAGAAGCAATGAGGCACACCCCTCATCACCTTTCATCTAGCTTCACCTTAGCCCCTCAATGGCAAGGTTAAGAGCTAACCTGACCCCGATACAGAGGCTTGTTTGTTGAGGTTGATATGACCCCTCGACTAAAGCCTAACCCTGATGTTTGAGCCCCCTTGTTGGTGTGTTTATTTCATGCTGTATATGTTTGTGTGGTGTGATTGTATCCCCTAGGTTTGCTAGACTCCGCGTAGTCTCGTTTGCATGACAATTAAGGTAGCACGGTTCCTTCGTATAGGACTTCCTTTCTTGCTTGAGCTTTCCTAAAACACAAACAAACACTATCCCCTCTTAAGGATACGTCAACTCCTTCTACTACAGGTGAGTAAGTCTCCGAAGGTCGAGCATCCGGTAGATTGCGTAGTGACGTCGTCCACTTAAAAAATACAAACCAACATGAATAGTTTAGCCCAACTACGGCAACTCTGATTCTCATGTCCAGGTGAGATACGTAGGCACGAGATGCGATGTCTTGTCGAGTTTGACTAACGACTAACACTAATGCTTTTCTCTCGCCCTCGTTGCGATTGAGATCTCCCCTTTCTCTTGCCCTGGTTGCAATCGAGACCCTTCTTCTTGTTGCGTGCTTGGAAGCTGATGTAAGTCCATCGAGTGGCGTTCGGGTGCCAGTGTGTGTGTTTTGGTTCGGATGCTGATGTAAGCCCAGTGATTGGCATTCAGGCTCCACGTTTGCCCTTTTGCGTGTGTTTTGGTTCGGATGCCGATGTAATTCCATTGAGTGGTAGTCGGGCTCCATGTTTGCCACCCTTGTGTGTTTGATTGTTTAGTCGTTTAGCGGGTGTTAGCCGAGCTACGGATGCTCTGATTCTCCTTCGTCCAAAGGAGATACGTATGCATAGGATGCGATATCCTAGCGAGCATGTGTCGCTTCCCCAGTCCGAACTACTTAGACTCTGATGTCTATGCTTGATAGACTAAGTAGGCCCAGGATGCGATATCCTGCCGAGTCAGTCTTGTCTGTTTTCTTGTGTCTCTTTCAGCCTGTATAGATGTTTATTTGAGCAGTGTTTTAGCAACCATTTTCCTTCCTATTGTGCGTGGATCCCGTCGAGTACGACGGATGCGTAGGGGTGCTAATACCTTCCCTTCGCATAACCGACTCCCGATCCCATTCTCTTTGGTCGCGAGACCATGTCTTTTCCAGGTTTACTCTGAGCGTTTCCTTTCCCTCTTTTGGGATAAATAACGCACGGTGGCGGCTCTGTTGTTCTGTTTTCCCGCCGGTTTTTCGCGTAATGCGACAGCTGGCGACTCTGCTGGGGACATGAGAAGTTGACCTGTGCTGGTCCTTCTTCCCTGAGCGAGTCTCTCCTAGCGCTCTCTAGGTTAGGGTTTTGGTTGCTATCTGCTGTTATTTATTGCATTCATTCATTTACTGTTTGCATTTATTGTTTGCATTTATGTTTGCATTCATTCTTATTCATATGCTGTGCTGGCTGTGTTTCTCTGTTTGGGGATGGGAGTTACTCGAGGTAAAAGGCCCAATACCCAGGCTATGAGTGAAATCTAGGAAACCTAGGAATAGAGTGATTCATGGGAAGCGGGTGGTATGGCGCCACTTAGCGGAACATTGATATCACGAGCAGTTCAGACCCTGGTGGGATATTATCGGTGCATACATCGGGTGTGCACAGGATGATATTCTGCGAAAGGTTATTTATGCTGCGTTTCTCTCGACCTTACCCTGGCCTAGATGACACCCGTGAGTGGGAGGGAATGATTATTACAGGTACAGTTGCTGACTGGTTGGTGACTTGTTGGTGACTCTTGGTACTGATGGTGACTGTGAATTGTGGACATTTATTTCTGGGACGCCGGAGTTCTGTCCGTGGTTTATCAGCGGGTTCCGTTTATTTCGGATCCCCGGGTTGAATTTGAAAGTACCGGTTCAGAGGATCTGGCTGTCATCCGTTCAATGGATGTTCCTGTGATAGTAATGTAATCTCCGGTTCCGTTTATTTCGGAACTCCCCAAGTCGGATTTATGGTGACTTAGTCCCGATGACTGTGACTGGTCCAGAGATTTGATGGGTCCTCAGATGACTTGGTGGCACAGTGACCTGCATTCATGCATTTGCATCGGTCTCATTTCGCATTCATCTGCATTCAACCCATGTCTGTCCGTATTCAGGGTCCATTTTTGATTAAGATTCTGGTTGAGAGATATCCAGATGTCAGAATGTTGTTGATGAAAAATTATTTGTCTCAGTGATGCTGGAATCAAAGGACAGAATATTCCTGATACGGGTAGACATTGCATGTGTGAGTCATACTAACCCATTTGCTGTTTTGTAGGTGTCAACCGGTGCGCATAGCTCGTTTGCTCAGATATCCTGCTAGGGGCCACAAATCCAAACTGATGGATCCACTCAACACCGATAAAGCCAGACATGTTTGGGATCGGCTATCCAGATCAAGAGTCGTCTAGACCAAACAGAGGACGCCGTCCACCGTACATCTTCGTCAGTGCAGGAATACTGGATCCTGGTCATGTTTGTTCAGTGAGTGAGGAGATCGACTGTGACCATGAGCTCGAGTTGTGGATAAAGTCGTGCGTACCAGGCAATTGGAAAGCCTCCAAAATCACCATTGTCGCTCATCCGGAAGTGTAGTATTTCTGTGTTTTGATTTTGTTTGCATGAAAGCCATACGTTTTGCCCGAAACGTACTGGTCCATTGTAAGGGCCATCTCATGTGTTTCATTGTGCAACATTTTGCATCAGTAATGAATGGATGTTTTTGTGATCAAAAGCGGTGTTCCCTGTTTTTCATTTTTTGCAGTTTTAAAAAATAAAAATAAAAATGGCAATGTTTTTATTCTCTTTCCTTTTGAGTCATTTGGTTCCGACCACAAAAGTGATTACCATCCTGATCTCATCGATAACAATTTGGTTACACCTCTGTATGACTTCGACAATCCAAGCTATCATGCCGAAGAAAAAGGCGAAGAAGATTGTGATCTGCTGGAATTAGCTAGGTTGTTGAAACAAGAGGAGAAGGTGATTCAACCACACGAGGAGCAAGTCAAGATGGTAATCCCAAGTACCGCCGAGGTCAAAAGGGAAATGAAAGTTGAGGCCGCTTCAGAGGCAAGTCAAGGGCAGAATGGTAGCCCTGTTGAAAGAGCAGGTTGATATCTTCACCTGGTTGCATCCAGATACACCAGGGTGGAATACCCATGTTATGGGGCACGAGCTACCATCGAGAGAAGACTATCCTCTAGTGAAGAAGAAGGCCGGTGCCACGAATCAAAGGGCTACGGTGACTTTGTTTCATGATATGACTCATCGTGAAAGCGAATGCCATGTTGATGACATGATGACAAAGTCCCAAGCAGAAGAGGGGCACCCGGTGGACTTGATCAAGTTGTTTGACCGGTGGAGATAACTCATACTGTTGAGTCTAAGTCAGTGCACTTATGGAGTGCTGTCCAGCAAGCTGCCGAGGCATGTTGTGAATAAAAGAGGAATCGAGGTTTTTCCTGCAAAAAAAAAAAAAAGAAAAAAACAATACTAGAGACGCCTGAACCGAAAAAAAAAAGAGAACGAAATCAATGGTCAGGTGGAATGATGACTGCCAAGGGGCATGGAAAAATGAAAAAAGAATAAGTCGCAGGAACCTCCGATTCTAATGCCTCCCGTGGAAGGAATAAATGTTGATTTGGTACTTGACAGCCCTCAAGGGGTCTAGGAGGTGTGTGGCGGGTCAGCATGACTAGTCTTGTCGAAAAGAGCATGCAATTTACCTAAGCAAAAAGTTTATCGACTGTGAAACAATACACTCACTGCTCGAGAAAACTTGATGTACTTTGGCATAGGCTGTTCGCCGACTGAGACAGTATGCTGGTTCATACCACCTTGTGGATGTCCAAAATGGATCTGATCAAGTATGTGCTTGAGGAGATAGCGTTGAACGGACGGGTTGCGAGAGAGCAAATGGCGTCAACTGAATACGATATTCGGTATACCTCCCAGAAAGCAATCAAGAAGAGGGTATGGTATGGTTATCTCGCCCAACATCATTGATGATTCTCAACCAAGGAAGTTTGAAGTCCCTGATGAGGACGTCTCGAGGTACTCAAATCGAAAGATTGAGAGTGACCGATCCCGGAGGAGGGGCCTGACCCTGAATCCGAATGGGTTCTGATGTCTGATGGGGAGAGTTTAAATTGAGTGAGCTAGTGCTTCCCCGATAACAGTTGAAAGCACCAACAATGGTGGCTGAACATAAAGTCTGTATCCTGGGTACTGAACCTTGGGATGTGCACCTATTGGGGGGCAGTATCTTCCTCACAGGTGTATGGGAAGGAATTAGTGATACCATCTAATGTCCTGATTAGAAAGGGCGAGTGGATGAGGACTCGGTATGACGCGTCGAGCCTGATTGAGAAAAGAGTTCGACAGTTACTTGTCATAGGGCAGTTGTACCTAATAAACGAAGCGTGTTGTTAATCAAGACGTATGACCTCGTGGGTAGCATGGAAGAGATGTGGTGTTGAAAAGGATCCTTCCTCCTCGAGACGATCGTGGGGCAAGCGGATAAACAGTTATGAGTGTCCATTCGTGGTTAAGAAGGTTTTCTCTGATAGGGCCTTGTTGTTGACAACCACGGATGACGAAGATTTCCCATACCTTGTGAATGCGGACGCAGTTAGAAAATACTTCGTGAAAGAGACCCGCTGGACAAAAAGAATAAAAGAGTCCAGGCAAAAAAGAGGCATCCCGGCGAACCAAGAAAAAAAGAGAAAAAGGGTTCGGGCAAAAGTTAGGGATAATAAAAGAAAAGAACTGTACACCCGGCAAGTCGAAAACCCCACAAGGGCGACTTGGGCAAAAATGGGTATCCCGGTGGACTGAAACTCAAAAGGGCGGTCCAGGCAAAAGAGGGATTGAAACGAACAACTGCGTCCGGCATGATCGTTTGTGCTTGAGATATGACTTGGCTAATCTCCGACAGAGATCGATCGGAAGCGTCTGGATCAGAAGGCCGAAGGTGAGGAAAGTCTTGAGGACATATGGGGTATAACCGAGTTGGAACCCGATGAGATCACGGTTTCACATTGCCAATAGGATAGATTTTCTCCTTTTATGCGCAATCACCTCTTTCCAGGGTTTGCCTCCTGTGGGTTGCTCAATTCTGAGCCATTTTTTTTTGTTTCAGTCAATAAAGTGTGTGTTCAGTCAAATAGTTTTGTTTTTGTTTTCATTACCGCTTTGATTACGAAAACATCCGTTCGTTTTGATAAAGAATACTTGCATTTTGAAACATAGAGGTCCCTTCCGATGCATTCTTATAAGATTGAAATCTGGAAATCTTATTCGGAAGTTGGAGCGACTTAGATGTTGAAGTGTTGGCACGCCTGGGGCACGCTTTTATCTAACAATCTCTTGTGCAGGTGCCGTTAGATATCTTCATTCGCTGGCAAGTAGTGATATGGAGCCTTTTGACAAAAGATCCCCACAGAGTCCAACCAGGGGCAAGGGATAGACGAACGATGAAAGGACGGTGAAGGATTACAACGACGATCCTGGAAAGTTAACCAAGAAGACTCTTCAAAGTCTACGGACTGGAAAGTTTGTATGAATCCCAGGGATTCGATCTTCGTGGGATGAATCAGAAAAGTCCAGATGAGCCTGGGAGTTTTCAAAAGTGGAAAATCAACACTGTGGTAGGATGGTGAACACCAGTGTTCGACGAATCGAAGGGCGGCCCGTGTCCGATAGGCCGTATGTCCCCAATGGGTTTGAGAGTGTCATCTCCCTAGCAGATTCGAGATCGGTGCCTCCTCAGCAAGCCTGAAGGTTACCATATCCTCAGCGGAGTTGTGATTGTTTTCCAAGTCTGAAGCTGTCTTCCCGGCAGAGTTTGTGTTGATGGTTCTCCCCCAGCAAGGTCCCCAAGCGGATCGAGTCCGGTGAAATCATCCCCAGTAGAGACAAGCATTGGTTGCCTCCCCTAGCAGAGTAATCTCCATGCAGTTAGGGTTCGATGGAGGTCATCCACAGCAAAGGTTGTCTTTCCCTGCCAGGGTGGAAGTTGACGTGGTAATGAGATCCTCAGTGCAGTCCCTGGAGTTCCTCAGTGTTGTCTCTGGAGGAGACGCGTGTTTATGCATTCATCATGTAGATAAGCATAACATACTGCATCATTAGTGCATAGCATTTCCATGATCATGGGGCATTACGCTAAAAAAAACTCATGCATCAACATTGCAAACATATCCTTTAGCCCGAGGCCGTGGTGAATTGACCGAGAATGGGTTGTTGGAAAGAGTTTAGCATCGCTTGGATCGATTTCAGAGTTGGGTTCCCCAGCAGGGTTGAGAGAGGTGTTTCCCCCAACAAGTGACTCCTTGGTCGAGCGGGTATCCCTAGCATTGTTACTCCCCAATTGGTAGCATCTTGCCGGCTTGGATCTTTTCCCCTAGCAGATGTGGGTGTGTCTGATCTCTCCATGTAGAGTATGCCCCTTAAGCAGAAAGTGTCAATCCTTTCCGCGCTCCCCACTGAGATACATCCTCGTGGATGACGGTTGCTTCCGTTCCCTCCCCTTGGGATGGGTTTTCCCTAGTGAGTTCTTTCCTCATTAGGATGTCTTGGTTCAGTTTGCCTTTTTGGATCGATCCTGAATTGGCTTCCTTGTGGCTGTCTCCTGTTTTTCCCTGGGGCATAAATGAATAGTTGCTCACTAACCGGCACTCATCCATCTTATCCTCAGCGGAATTTTTGGGCTTCTACCTACAAACCGGTAGCTGTAAGTCCTATCGTCGTGGTTTTCTACCTGCAAGCTGGTAGTTGTAAAATCCCACTTTCATCCCCCTAGCGGAGGTAACCTTTATGGTTCATTCTGTTTGGTGGTTTTCTACCTACAAATCGGTAGTTGTAAAATCCCACTTTCATCCCCTTGGTGGAGTTAACCCTGTGTGCTCATCTTATCGATGACTGGTTACTTTTCTGTGGTTTTCTACCTACAAACCGGTAGATGTAATCCCCTCTTTGCAGTTATCAGTCTTCAGTTTGCGGTATTGATATTCTTTTCCCCTCTGGATACTTGCCTTGATCAAGCAGTATTGTCCCCAGTGGGTCCCTCCTTCCTTTAGGATATTTGCTCCGAGTTAGCAACTTTATCCTCTTTTGATTGGTCATCTTTGCATACCTGTTCCTGGTACACGATGCCTTTCTTTTCGGTCGTTTATCCATCTAACAACCAACCCGGTTATGGATAATCTTCCATGCGAGTGTGTTATCTACGTTTTGACGGCTATAGATAATATGTCTCATGCACTCTCTGGTCAGTCCTTTGATTGTTTTCTCCAGCAGAGTAAGGTTCGTATTCCTTTGTTCGGAATCGAATGTCCATCCTTTAACAAGTTTGCCTTTGCTCTCTTCAGGATGATGTCGGTCGATCTATCCATTTTACAACCTCCACCCGGTTATGGATAATCTTCCATGCGAGTGTATTATCTACGTTTTGACGGCTATAGATAATATGTCTCATGCACTCTCTGGTCAGTCCTTTGATTGTTTTCTCCAGTTGAGTAAGATTCGTATTCCTCGTGGAATCGAATTTCCATCCTTTAACAAGTTTGCCTTTGCTCTCTTCAGGATGATGTCGGTCGATCTATCCATTTTACAACCTCCACCCGGTTATGGATAATCTTCCATGCGAGTGTATTATCTACGTTTTGACGGCTATAGATAATATGTCTCATGCACTCTCTGGTCAGTCCTTTGATTGTTTTCTCCAGTTGAGTAAGATTCGTATTCCTCGTGGAATCGAATTTCCATCCTTTAACGAGTTTGCCTTTGCTCTCTTCAGGATGATGTCGGTTGATTTATCCATCTAACAACCTCAACCCGGTTATGGATAATCTTCCCTGCGAGTCTATTATCTACGTTTTGACGGCTATAGGTGATATGTCTCATGCGCTCTTGGGTCGAAGTCGTCCTCCCCAGTCGAGTAAGATTCGTATTCCTTGTGGAATTGAATGTCCATCCTCTAACAAGACTGCTTTTCTAGCCCTCTTCAGGATGTTGAGTGTTTTGGCACGAACCAATTCACGCTTTGGTCGGTCACCCGTTTCATACCTACAACCCGGTATCTTTGGTGTTCCTTCCTGTCGACTCTCTGTCGTGACCTTGATCCCCAGTGAGTTTACTCCTCTCCGTTGGTGTCGATAAACGTCGAGTTTTTCCTATGCGTCCGATGGCGTATAGTTGATATCTTTCCCCACAGGGTTGTCCCCAGAAGTTTACTCCTCTCCGTTGGTGTCGATAAACGTCGAGTTTTTCCTATGCGTCCTATGACGTATAGTTGCTTATTCCCCACAGATCATTTGGTAATGCCAGATGATTCCCCTCAGAGTTTCCTCCTCTCCGTTGGTGTCGATAAACGTTGAGTCTCCCTTTCGTCCTATGACGTCTTGGCTGAGTTTCCTCCTTCTCCGTTGGTGTCGATAAACGTTGAGTCTCCCTTTCGTCCTATGACGTCTTGGCTGAGTTTCCTCCTTCTCCGTTGGTGTCGATAAACGTTGAGTCTCCCTTTCGTCCTATGACGTCTGGCTGAGTTTTCTCCTTCTCCCTTTCGTCCGATGACGTCTGGTTGAGTCTCCCTTTCGTCCTATGACGTCTGGCTGAGTTTTCTCCTTCTCCCTTTCGTCCTATGACGTCTGGCTGAGTTTTCTCCTTCTCCCTTTCGTCCGATGACGTCTGGTTGAGTCTCCCTTTCGTCCTATGACGTCTGGCTGAGTTTTCTCCTTCTCCGTTGGTGTCGATAAACGTTGAGTCTCCCTTTCGTCCTATGACGTCTGGCTGAGTTTCCTCCTTCTCCGTTGGTGTCGATAAACGTTGAGTCTCCCTTTCGTCCTATGACGTCTGGCTGAGTTTTCTCCTTCTCCCTTTCGTCCTATGACGTCTGGCTGAGTTTTCTCCTTCTCCCTTTCGTCCTATGACGTCTGGCTGAGTTTTCTCCTTCTCCCTTTCGTCCGATGACGTCTGGTTGAGTCTCCCTTTCGTCCTATGACGTCTGGCTGAGTTTTCTCCTTCTCCGTTGGTGTCGATAAACGTTGAGTCTCCCTTTCGTCCTATGACGTCTTGGCTGAGTTTCCTCCTTCTCCGTTGGTGTCGATAAACGTTGAGTCTCCCTTTCGTCCTATGACGTCTTGGCTGAGTTTTCTCCTTCTCCGTTGGTGTCGATAAACGTTGAGTCTCCCTTTCGTCCTATGACGTCTTGGCTGAGTTTCCTCCTTCTCCGTTGGTGTCGATAAACGTTGAGTCTCCCTTTCGTCCTATGACGTCTTGGCTGAGTTTCCTCCTTCTCCGTTGGTGTCGATAAACGTTGAGTCTCCCTTTCGTCCTATGACGTCTTGGCTGAGTTTCCTCCTTCTCCGTTGGTGTCGATAAACGTCGAGCTTCTCCCTTTCGTCCTATGACGTCTGGTCGAGTCTTCCCATTCATCCTATGATGTCTGGTTACCTCTCCGTTGGTCTTGGTAAACGCTGAGTTTTTCCCATTACATCCGCTGACGTATGGTTGTATCTCTTCCCATTCATCCTATGATGTCTGGTTACCTCTCCGTTGGTCTTGGTAAACGTTGAGTTTTTCCCCATTACGTCCGTTGACGTATGGTTGTATCCTTTCCTGGTTATCCCCGGTGGAGTTGAGTTTACCTCTCCGTTGGTTTTGGTAAACGTTGAGTTTTTCCTAGTTGTCCGTTGGCATCTAGTTGAGATGATTTCTGATCCCATTCATCGTGTGTCGATGTCTGGATGTGCTTTACCCTGAAAAGGAAAAAACAAGAAAACAAAAAATTTCCCAGCAGTGTGCAAATTTCTACGGTACTTGGTATTCAATCCCTGTTTACCCTGAAAGTCTGACAGCCGTTGCTCTCACCCATTCGGGTTCCCAGTTGATTGAATAGGGGCAGCTGTAGCACCTCAAATTTGCACCCTACCATTGTGTACATTCATTGCATATTAGGTCATAGCATTAACAATGTCCACTGCATAACATTGCATTGTCCATGTGCCCAAGTGCAAGCTCAGTTGATGAATCAGATCAAACTGATCAGGAGAATCAGGCAATCAAGCAAGCAAGTGCCATTTTCATTAAGACAAAGCCCTAGGGTTGGTTTTTTCAAGCCCATATGGTCCAAGGATCATTTTGAGTTGGTTTGGCCAAAGATTGGATGCTCAGAAGTCACCAGTCATTGTTCAGTCAACCAAAAACCCTAGAAAGTCAACTGTGGTCAACTGTGCCCGATTCTATGGATTGGAAGGTGGGAAATGGTTTGAAAGGCCTCATTCATGTCCATATAAGTCTCATTTGACATGCCAAAGACCAAGGTTGAAGATTTGGAGGCCAGACAGAAAGTTTCCAAAAATAGCAGATGACCTGTAATTTCAGCTGCCCAAAATGGAAACTTTTTCTCCTCAAGATAACTTCATCATACAAGCTTCAAATGGAATTTTGTCCAACATGAAAGTTGAAGATCTTGTTCTCACCTTTCCAAAAAGTCCAAGAACTCAAAAATCCAATGTGTGGTTTGCAAAATATGGCTCAGTGAATTTCAGAAAAGACCCGTAATCAGGAGGCCATAACTACCACATGGTTGGTCCAAATTGCAAGTTCTTTATATGCACAAACTCCATTTGACATGTACTTCAAGGGTGCATCATTGGATTTTTCCAAAAGTGGCCAATGCAAAAAGTCACTTTTCAACTGGACTGTTAAACTGGATCAGGGGCAAAATTGTCCAAATGTCAAAATATTTGGAATTTTGAGATGGGACCTTTTGTAACACCTCAGGAATGACATTTAGAATGTGTTTGAATCCTCATTTCATGGCTAGGCCTCATAATTTGAGTTTTGGCTCGAAAAATGAAAGTGCACAAATTGGACTTTTTCCATCAAATGGTGAAATTGCACAATAGGCATCCAATTGAGGTGGGAATTGTTTCTACACATTACAAGTGGTATTTTGGACATGTTGAAACCATATTTGAGCTGCAATTTGGACTGTTATAAGGAAAGGGCATTTTTGGCCAAATTGAGGAAAATTGCATATTAGCTTAACAATGCCAATTTGGATTAAGGGATTGTTAATCATGATTAAAGGCATGGTATAAAAGCTTAATGATCTCCTAAACATAACAGAATTCTCATTCACAAAATTTTCAGATCAAAATCACAAATCTTCTCCAAGAATCACCAAGAACTCGTCATTGCAAAATTGACCAAATCTCCTTCATTCCTTCACCAATTCGCACGATTTTAGTTGCCTTGGATCCATAGCATCATCAACAACAACTGTTTGTGGCATTTGGATTGCAAAGATCACAAAATCGTGACTGTCCAACCTCACCTCATCCATGGCAAATTGGAATTGTGGACAATAGGAGTGGAAGCAATTGAAACTGAGCATCACATCATCGTTCCTATAGCTGGTACTGTTACTGTTTATGCAAATCGCGCGCCATTTCCATCGATTACACCGCTGCCATAGCAGGTTCGTCCCGAATTCGATTCGTCCGTTTCATTGAATTGTTGTGTGCGTGGTGTAGGCCTTGTTGCGTAGAGCATCGTGCTGGTTTCGGAATCGAAAATGATCAATCGTAGGCTTAGAAATCTTAACTCGAAGTTTAGATCTAGAACCCTAAGTTCAACGATTCTTGAGATTTATGAAGTTTTAGGTTAATTGGAGTTAGGATTCATGCTCTACAGGTTGTAACGGTTCCAACGACTATAAGTTTGTTAGTTTTGGTTAGGATTCGTGAATTTCGTGTTCTTGAGCCATTGTTGAATTTTCTGGAAATTTGTGTTGAGAAGATGATGAAAGTACGCGTTTGATCTGAAAACTGGTTTGAAAATTCAATTTAGGCGTTTCCCGCCCCCGCCTTTAATTACTGTTTTGCCATTTATAATTTAATTTAATTAATTCCAATTAATTCATCAAAAATCTTAAAAAAATACATAACATGTTCAAAAAATCATAGAAAATTATAGAAAAATCACAAAAATGCAAAAATAATTTTGTTGACTTTGCCTTTGACTGTAGATGATTTTTGACCTATTGGTCAAAGTTGTGCTTGGACTTTTTTTGCTTTTGACCTAGGGTTTATTCCACATGTACATAATTTGATACCTTTGAATGATTTGATCATGAAATCCTCATTTTGTATGATAAATAGCTGAAAATTTTTGTGTTGAATCTTGACTGGCTGAGGTTTTTTTCCATGTAAATATCTTGAATTTATGATACTTGATCATTGAGTTACAATTTTTCAAACTTAGGTGTGACAATTGGTGTCACACCTCTTGATGCCAATTTGATGGATTTTTTAGCATGACTTATCCTTGTTAGAATTGTGTGAAATTTGGTATGGTTGATCATTAACATGTTAGGATCCCCTGGTAATTTTTGTGGAATTTTTCCTTGTGTTTTCGAATTGATCATGATTTTTCTTTTCTGATGTTCATTTGTACATGCTCATATGACCTAGGTTGGTAGTATCATTGTAAAATGCTCATAGTGTATTGGAAATTCATGAAATTTGATATGCTTGTAGTAGACACATAATGTGACATCCCTGTTTTGGTCTCATCCATTTCTTTTTGTTTTCATTGAGTTATGAATTTTTAAAGTGGAAGCATGTGTTGAGGTTGTGATTTGGAGCCTATAATTATGTCTGTTTTTGTTGATTTTCATTGACATGGTTCCATTTGCCCAATCAAGCTGAAATTTGGTGTGCCATACCTGGATTAGGTCCTGTTTAGATGTAAATTGTTTGAGAATTTTTAGAATTGTTTTGATGTGGATTTGAATGCATTAATTCTGTTTGTAGGCTTAGGGCTTCCTTTGAACTAGTTTGCCTTACTTTGTGCATAGAATGGGCATGATGAATGATATGACCATGAAATTTGGTAGAATAGTTCCTGACATGTGTAGCTTTCATTTGGCTTTGGTCCTACTAATTTCCCATGTAATCCCACTGTTTACCATTTAATTGAAGTTGATGCATATTATTGGGCCTCATTTGATGTTGTTTTTGCATGCTTTGTCATGTTGAATTAATTCCCACAGTTCCATTAGTCCAAATTGCTTGAAAATTGACATGTAGCTTGTTGAATGTCCCCTGTTTAGGATGTAATTTTTGTGGAATTTTCCATGTTGTTTTGATATTTTTTGTGATGTGATCTTGCTGATTGCTCATATGTGGTTTAACATTGCTCACTTTTGTCTTACATGTTGCATAGAATAAAATGTGTACATAGTTTGGATATGGGACCAATTGGGATCCTTTTGTTATTGAAATAGCTTGACTTTGATCATTAATTGGTTGCTGTTTTAAGATTTTTCCATCTTTTTGACCCTAGGCTAGTCCTAGTGGTCATGTTACTTACATTTGAATGTGATTGTGGCTTTTCAGGTTAAGAGGTTAAGGCTCAAGGATATTGTTTCACATTTGGGATGTTTTGCTTGATACGTGTAAACTAATGTGGCTGTTTTGTAGGATGTTGGTCCACATGGACTTGTGCTATGCACATCATTGGGATTGTTAATTGATCATTATATTGTTGTCTGATTATGAATGGGATGCTGATTCTGTTTGACTTTTGTACAGGTACACTTAGTTGCTCAGTTCTCTTAAGAACTTGCATTGCTTTGCTTATAAGCAATTGGCATTGAGGTATAGAACTTTCTTCTTCATGTAGTCTGGAGACCCGGCTGTTACCGGGCCGGGCAGAACTGTCTGAAGTCCTCCTTAAGAGGCAATGCTTGTGTATGTTTATATTTGTCCTAAGCAGGGAAAGTCCTCATTTGAGGCAATTGGTGGAAGGTAGGGATAAGCAATCTATCCCCCACTATTCTGTGAGTCTTCTCCTTGCTCCCATTACATGGTTGTAGCATTGAGATCCAAGCCCAAGATCTTGTACATTGTACAGTCGAGTCTATGTCCTGAGCGTAGAAGGGTCCCCCCATTCTGGACCCACGCTCCCTTGTCTGATGCTCTCTCTGACTTGAGATAGAAGCAATGAGGCACACCCCTCATCACCTTTCATCTAGCTTCACCTTAGCCCCTCAATGGCAAGGTTAAGAGCTAACCTGACCCCGATACAGAGGCTTGTTTGTTGAGGTTGATATGACCCCTCGACTAAAGCCTAACCCTGATGTTTGAGCCCCCTTGTTGGTGTGTTTATTTCATGCTGTATATGTTTGTGTGGTGTGATTGTATCCCCTAGGTTTGCTAGACTCCGCGTAGTCTCGTTTGCATGACAATTAAGGTAGCACGGTTCCTTCGTATAGGACTTCCTTTCTTGCTTGAGCTTTCCTAAAACACAAACAAACACTATCCCCTCTTAAGGATACGTCAACTCCTTCTACTACAGGTGAGTAAGTCTCCGAAGGTCGAGCATCCGGTAGATTGCGTAGTGACGTCGTCCACTTAAAAAATACAAACCAACATGAATAGTTTAGCCGAACTACGGCAACTCTGATTCTCATGTCCAGGTGAGATACGTAGGCACGAGATGCGATGTCTTGTCGAGTTTGACTAACGACTAACACTAATGCTTTTCTCTCGCCCTCGTTGCGATTGAGATCTCCCCTTTCTCTTGCCCTGGTTGCAATCGAGACCCTTCTTCTTGTTGCGTGCTTGGAAGCTGATGTAAGTCCATCGAGTGGCGTTCGGGTGCCAGTGTGTGTGTTTTGGTTCGGATGCTGATGTAAGCCCAGTGATTGGCATTCAGGCTCCACGTTTGCCCTTTTGCGTGTGTTTTGGTTCGGATGCCGATGTAATTCCATTGAGTGGTAGTCGGGCTCCATGTTTGCCACCCTTGTGTGTTTGATTGTTTAGTCGTTTAGCGGGTGTTAGCCGAGCTACGGATGCTCTGATTCTCCTTCGTCCAAAGGAGATACGTATGCATAGGATGCGATATCCTAGCGAGCATGTGTCGCTTCCCCAGTCCGAACTACTTAGACTCTGATGTCTATGCTTGATAGACTAAGTAGGCCCAGGATGCGATATCCTGCCGAGTCAGTCTTGTCTGTTTTCTTGTGTCTCTTTCAGCCTGTATAGATGTTTATTTGAGCAGTGTTTTAGCAACCATTTTCCTTCCTATTGTGCGTGGATCCCGTCGAGTACGACGGATGCGTAGGGGTGCTAATACCTTCCCTTCGCATAACCGACTCCCGATCCCATTCTCTTTGGTCGCGAGACCATGTCTTTTCCAGGTTTACTCTGAGCGTTTCCTTTCCCTCTTTTGGGATAAATAACGCACGGTGGCGGCTCTCTTGTTCTGTTTTCCCGCCGGTTTTTCGCGTAATGCGACACCTATTTACATTGAGATAAGTGGAAGAATTCGTCCATAATTAATGCACTTTAAAGAATATTGATAACTTTCTTTTTATTAAGTATTCTTTTCTTATCGTCTTCACATTAGGAATTTTTAACCTTATGAGTGCCAACACCATTGACCATACTAGTTGGATTATATGGACCATTATCAACGGTTTCCCATATACCATCTTCTTTTGCTTCTAAATGTGCTTTCATGCAGATTTTCCAGAAGTCAAAATATTCTCCAGAAAATAGAGGCGGTTTGTTGCTACTACCACCAT
This sequence comes from Lathyrus oleraceus, assembly GCF_024323335.1. NCBI lineage: Eukaryota > Viridiplantae > Streptophyta > Magnoliopsida > Fabales > Fabaceae > Lathyrus > Lathyrus oleraceus. The sequence goes on along the minus strand of NC_066579.1, from coordinate 79,205,356 downwards.
CTTTAAAAATCGGGTTTGCGCTTGTGGAAGCCACCTTCTGGATCTAAGAAGCAAGTTACCAATAACTCGCTCTGATGCCAAATGTAAGTGGAGTATGCACCTAAGAGGGGGGTGAATTAGGTTCTTTGAAATTTTTTTCCGGTTTTATGAAAACTTGTTATTTCTTTTCTGGTTTCGTTAAGCAATGAAACAGTAAAGTACGGAAAGAAAAGAACACCGAGACGTATACTTGTTCCCCTCACAATCCGAGAGTACTCCAGTCCCCTTACCATATGTAAGAGATTTTATTATTGTTAGATTTTATGGACAAGACATCCTAGTCTTTCTATAGAGACTCTAACAAGAACACCAAGAACAATCCTCTTGGATTTTTCACTAAGTCCACTAAGAGAAAATCCTCTCTTAATGACTTTCTTGTTTCCTACAGTCCTGGACAACAAGGATAACAAGAACAATATAAGTTTTTACAAGTTTTTGAAATATGGAATAGTATATCAGTATATTGATTGATCTTCTCCTTTTAAGAAATAAATTCTCTTTATGACATATAAGTGCTCTAAGGATGGTATGGATGAAACTATATGAATGTATATTGAAAATTCTGTGTAGAAAGTTTCACCAGAAAATTTAATCAAGAACACTGGAGAAAATTTGAAAAGATGAAGAGAAAAATTGTTTGAAATATTAGTGTGAAGGAGGTCAATTCAAATTCTGAAAATATGTGGTATATATAATCCTTAAACACCTTTCTAAATGGTCATAATTCATGAATGGATGCCATGATTCAAGAACATAATTCAGAAAATGTTTTCATGAAAAAATGCATTTATTTCTACCACCGGTTCAGTGGTAATCGGTTACCCAATATGGTGTAATCGGTTACACCTGAACCAATGTTAAAAACTTTGAAATTTTTCACCATGTAATTGATTACCCAAAACATGGTAATCGATTAACATCAAGGCAGAATGACCAAATCCAATTGAAAATAAATTGTAAGGCCAAATGAAAATATTTAGAGGCCTAAATGAAACATGACATGTATGAATGAAACTCTTGAGCACTTGAATGAACATAGAGAGGTTGAGAACTTTATACCTTAATAATTTTATCAATTCAATAGAAATATTCAAGACTTGAAATTCTTTTATAAGTGAAGCTTGACTTGTGCTTCAGTCTTGAACCATTCTTTTTGCGATGCACATTTGCTTGTAGAGCATGTCTTCATCGAAACACTTTAAGAAGCTTGTCTTCACAGGTGATACCATTTGTCTTGAAGAACGCTGGAGAAACTTACTTGAGGGTGATGAATTCGATTTTACATGATTATATTGGGACGTTTATATAAATATATGTTGATGATATAATTATTAAGTTCACGTCAGGAAATGGTCATCTCAACCACCTTTAACACTCATTCTAAAGAATGAGGAAATACGGACTAAAAATGAATTCTCTTAAGTGAGCTTTTTGTGTGCAGCCTGAAGATTTCCTTGACTTTATTGTCCATAAGAAGGGCATCAAGATTAACCCGAACAAGACTAAGACCATCATAGAAACTAAACCTCCTTCGACTAAGAAAGAACTTCAATCTTTATTAGGGAATATTAATTTTTTTAGGAGGTCTATCTAAAACCTTGGTGGCAAGATTTGACCATTCTCGCCGCTACTTCGCCTGAAAAAGGAAGTGTTCAAGTGGCAGCCAGAGCATTAAAGGGTGTTCGACAAAATAAAGGAGTACTTGATGACCCTCCAATTTTGTCCCCTCCTATTAGAAGTAGATGCATTAGGTTGTATATTTTTTCTTCAGACTCGACTATAGGAAGCATGTTAGCACAGGAGGATGATAATGGTGTCGAAAGGGGTATTTATTACCTCAGTCGAGTCTTCAACGATGCAGAAACTAGGTATAGTCTTATCGAAAAGATGTGCCTTTGCTTGTATTTCTCATGTATGAAATTAAAACATTATATAAAACCAGTTAATGTATATTTGCCTTCGCATTTCAACGTTATTATACACATGTTATCTAAACCTATTTTGCATAGATGAATTGGAAAATGGGATCTTGCCCTGACAGAATATTCCCTAACATATATGCCTTTAAAGGAAATGAAGGGTCAGGTGGTCGCCGGTTTTATCGTCGATCATTCGATAGTCGAGACACCTCAAAATTATTTAGAGTCAGAACCTTGTAGCTGTACTTCGATGGTTCCAGCCATAAAAATGGAACTAGCATTGGAATTTTAATAATTTCACTTGATTAGATTCCGACAAGGTTCAAATAGATAATCGACGACTTTTGTTCAAATGATGAGGCCGAATATGAAGCTTTAATAGTTGGTCATGAAATCTTGTTAGATTTAGGGGGGAAAAGAGTCGAGATAAGATGAGACTCTGAATTGGTTGTTAAGCAGATAACGAAGGAGTACAAATGTATTAAGGAAAACTTAATCATGTACTTTGTTATAGCCAACCGACTAATCAAATGTTTCGATTTTGTGGACATTCAACATGTTCCTTGACTTGAAAATCAAAAGGAGAATGAGTTGGCACAAATTTCTTTAGGATACAAAGTCTCAGAAGAGAAGTTAGAGGATTTGATTGAAGTATGAGGAAGAGTATAATTAACAAGGTTGTCTCCTTCAGACCAATAATGATGAAGTTGGGGTCAGTGGATCTTGAAAATTTTGAGGTATTTGCCATTGAAGATTTCTTTGATACTGACTGGTGAAGACCAATAGTCGAATATTTAGATAATCTGACAGGATCAACTGATCGAAAGGTTAAGTATATATCCTTGAGCTATGTTATCATAGGGAACGAATTGTTCAAGAAAATGCCTCGGTGAGAGTGAGGTGTATTTAGTTGTGTCGAAAATTCATAGTGGAGCATGTGGTGCCCATCAAGTAGGGCACAAGATGAGATGGTTGTTGTGCCAACAAGGTGTTTATTGACCTACCATGATAAAGGATTGTATTGAGTGTGGTAAGGATTGTCAAGAGTGTCAAGTGCATGCATGCATTCAACATGTCCTTGCAAGCGAACTACACACAATTGTGAAGCCATGGACATTCAGAGGTTAGGAATTAGATTTAATTTGTGAAATCCGACCATCATCATCTAAAAGACAGAAGTATATTTTGGTGGGTATTGATTATCTTACGAAGTGGATAGAAGTGATTTCATTAGTCAATGTTGACCAGTAAGCAATAATAGAGTTCATTCAGAAACATATTTTTATAGATTCATAATTTCATAGACCATTACGACTGATCAAGGATCGATGTTCACTGTTCGAAAGATGCAGGTGTTTGCCTCTGAGATGGGGATCAAGTTGTTGACATCTACGCCTTATTACGCCCAAGACAATGGTAGGTCGAGGCATCTAGTAAATTCATTATTGTTTTGATTAAGAAACATGTGGGGAAAAAGCCTAAGAATTTGCATAAAACCCTAGATAAAATATTATGGGCATGTCGAACGTCTCCTAAAGAGGTGAAGAATACAACTTTGTTTCGATTGACTTATGGAGATCGTGTTGTTTTACCTGTCAAAATATATTTGCAATCAACGTGAATTCATAGGAAATCGAGATTCCATTTGATCATTATTGGAACATGATGTTAGATGAAATGGTTGATTTGGATGAAGAAAGGTTAGCAGCGTTGGATGTCTTAATAAGGCAAAAGGATATGGTAGCTAAGGCTTACAATAAGAAGGCTAAGGTAAAAATGTTTTATGTCAAAGACTATGTATGGAAGGTTACTTTACATATGGATTGAATAGATAGGACTTTGGGTAAATGGTCTCCTAATTAGGAAGGCCCATTTAGAATCATTCAAGCATTTTCAAATAATGCTTATGAAATTGACGAGTTAGCATCTGATCATCGAATCCTGAGAGTAAATGGGAAATACTTAAAAAGGTATAAACCTATGCTACATGAAATTTGAATTGAAATAGAATAACATATATAGATGCGAAAGCGCCAAAATGGTAATCTTAAAAGTGCCAAAATTGCAAAGTCATTACAAAATACTGAAAGCAATAAAAATCAAAGTACAAGTTAAATAGGGAATTTGGATTTTAACTCTTCAAGCTTGATCTTTAAAAAGTTGGGCCTCGCTATTAATCGATCATGGGTTTCTTCCAGGGATTTGATTTCAAGTCCCAAGTTAATAGCAACTTCAGCATGTTCAAAACCTTTGGTGGCCTCCTGATCAATTATTTCTCTGGTAGGCAATGATTTTTCCAAGCAATTTCATCTTTTTGCTTTTCCAGGTTGTCAATCTCTTTGGTCAATTCAATAATTTTGGCACGATGTTGTGCAATCTGTTCATCGAGTGAAGCTTTCTTGTTTCTGTACTCTTGAAGTTTGGTTTCAAACTTGTTGACTTCCTTCTCATACGCGTCACTCAATTCCCAGGCTACAACCATAACTTTTTTTGTTTGTTGGATTCGAGCGATGTTGGCTCTTTTAAGGTCGATATCCTGGAATACTTGGTCAAAATAAGCTTCAAAGTCAAACAAGAATTGGACCATAGAATCAGAGACCCGGTGTTTATTGAGCTTGACCAACAATGTTCGAATGTCAGTTCTAAGTCGAGCATCTCCTTCAATAGAATTGAGGAGATCAACTTCAAAGATGTTTTACTTTAATTGTTGGATAATGAGGTTCATAGAGTCATCACCTGTGTCAGCCGGTGAAGCATCAGAGGATTGGGAGGATCTATAGCCAGTTGAAAGCTTGCGGAGTTTTTGAAGCCTTTTTAGAGCTTTTGTTGGATTCTTCCTATTTAGGGAAAGGATTTCTTCTTGAATCAGAGACGTATTGGATGATGTATTTAAATATATTTTATAACTAATAGAAGACATGTGCGTCCGCACGGGTAAGTTTTAACGTATAAAATATGAGCCGATAAACCTTTTATTTTAAAATGAGATTAAATTAGATATGTGGATTTCAAATGCATACAAAGTAAAAGATATAATATTAACTAAATTAAAACAAAGATGAATATGGTAGTCCATATAAACTTCATAATAGTAGAAAGACAATGAATAACAAAGTCAGAAAGTGTCGAACAAAGGATATAAAAATGTGAAGTTGTCATAATTGTCATGAAACAAATGTTACTTGAGGAATTAATATGACAAATTATCGAGATGACATACCTAGCAAAATATATAAAGGATGGTGAATTAGTGATATATTAGAGTTATATATAGAAAATAAAGTATTTTGGGAAACAAATTAAATGAAATAGTAAGAAGAAAAACATATATGGTACTTATATGATGTTATGAAAAACTTCTTTGAAGACAGCATTTGTGGTTTGAGGTAAAGATTTGTTGTCTTTGTCGTGTATCAAGATTTTCAATCCAGGTTTACTTTTTACTCTTCACTCTTGAAATAGTCACATATAGTTGTCCATGACTGAAAATATTCTTTGGCAAATATAAACCCACATAGTCCAATGATTGGCCTTGAGATTTATTGATTGTCATAGCAAATGACACTATAATTGGGAATTATCGTCTAATAAGTTTGAATGACCATGGAGATTGAGAAGGAGACAAAGACATTCTCGGGATGTAAATAGTATTTTCAATATTTGTACCTGAAATTATTTTTGCTTCGATCACATGGTTGGCCAACCTAGTAACCTTTAATCTCGTACCATTGCAAAACCCTTCTTATTGATCCAAATTCCTTATCAACATGACAGTTGTGCCAACTTTCAATTTAATGGAGTGGTTTGCAAATCCAGAAGTTTTTAGACAACTCAAAAATTCTGGTGTCAAATGTCAAATGCATCATTATCGTTAACATTTGATCTATCAATCGAATCACTGCTCAAATATTCTTTGCATTCACATACATAAAAAATGAGTATTTGAACTATAAAGACATGACAATAAAGATTTTCCATACTATTATAATTTGTATGAAAGTTGCATTCAGGAATGATGTTAAACACAACATTTATAAAATATTGGAATTTTAACAAATCAATTTTAATATAGAAAAGCAGATGTAGAAACCAAATGACAATAAAGATTTTAATATAGAAATAAAAAATTGAAAACTAATATAAATATTTAGGATGCATTATTTTATACATGCATTTATGCGGTTGCCGTTGTGTTCATGCATGTTTCATTTATTGCGGATGCTGTTGTGCAAAGGCATGTATATAATACTGAAAACATGATGCATTTATGCCGTTGTGCTAATTTAATGAATAAAATTCTGAAAACATGATGCAAATGCATGTAGTTGATACGGAAAACGTGATGTATTATAATGCATTTATTGAGGTTGTGGTGTGACATTTATGCGGCTACATGTAGCAAAAATACTATCATTTATAAGGGATACATGCGACTGCTATTGACCAAAATTGAAAAACAATGACATGTATCATTTATGTGGCTGCATGTAGCATAAATACTATCATTGATAAGGGATACATGCATTATAATACATTCAACAATGGTTACATGGCCAACTATGTCAAAATGTTAAAAATAATGATAGTAAGTTATATTCCAAATATAAATGTTAAAATAAATGTTTCCCTTATTTTCTATTATATGCACTATTGGTTATAGTTTTCTATTCCAATTGACAAACGAGTGACAGTAAATTATATTCAGGATATAAATGCTTTATTTCTAATACATGCACTATATATATAATGGAACTTTAAAAATATTATTAATATGAATGAAGATATACCTAGAAGAAGATTTGTAATATAGTCATTAATATCATCGACTATTTCAATAGTTGATGCAAGAATAGCTCTACATTGAAGAAAATTTGAATTTGTGTAGTTTTGAATGGGATTTGGATAAGTACTTGTAACAATAGCTTCAATTGGATCCACAAAATCTTGAATGAGTAAGTCTTCTAGAATAAGGATCCCAGCATATCCATCATTGGGTTCAAAGAGTTTTCTATTTTCCACTTCTAAAATTCATTCTGAGAAGAGTTGTATTTCTTCATGATTGACTAAATTTGAGCCACTTTGCAACCACATATTTTTTGTAAGATTAAGAACTTTACAATGATCCCAAATATATGAGACATTTATTGTAGCATGCACAATATCAGACATAGTTCCTCTTGATACAATAAAAAGAATTTGTCTGAAGTTTCCCCCAAATATGACAACTTTACCTCTAAAATTCTGGTTACATTCACCATTGTCATTACTCATTATATCCTTCAATGACTTGTTAAGAGCTTCAAAATAAAATTCATTTACCATAGACTTCATTACATATAATGAGTTTTGTTACTTTCAAGAGATTAAGGGCTTGTTTTAAAGACTTTTAATTTTTAGTTCTAAAAATGTGTTTTGTATATCTGTTTTAAAAAATTGTTTTAAAAATGAGAATGAGAAAAAAAGTTGTTTGATAATCAATTCTTTGAAATCTGTTTTTAGGAGTGAGAAAATATATTTGATTATTTAATTTTTTAAAACTGTTTTAAAAATAATAAGATGATAAAATTCTTTGATCATTTAATTTTTAAATTTGATTATATTAAATAACAAAAAATCAGAAATAATTTTATGATCATTTAGTTCCTAACGAATAATTTTTTGTTTATAAAGTAGAGTTAAAGAAAATTTTATATCTAATCAAACATGTTTATTATATAGTTAAATATTTTTAATAATGTAGATTGATTGATAATATAAAAAATATATACATTAAAGTTATTTATAAATTTAATCAATTATAAAATATTTAACATAATGAGTTAATTTGTAATATATTATACAACAAAAAGAAATTAAAAAATATACAATCTTATAAATCAATAAATAATTAAATTAATCTATAATATATCATATATTTTATTATATTTATATATATATATATATATATATATATATATATATATATATATATATATATATATATATATATATATATATATATATATATATATATATATATATATATATATATAAATAAACTGATGGTTGATAGTAAAGAAAATGTACAACAGAATTTATACAAAAGTTTTGTATAATTATTGTGCCATTAATAGAATGACGTGTTTTTTTTTATCATTTTTGAAAACAAAATTGAAAAATGAAAAGCAAAAACATATTTATATTGTTTTGGTTTTTTAATTTTGAAAATTGAAAAATTAAAAATAATTTTGCAAAAGTATTTTTTAAAACAAATCATTCAAACAGATTTTTTGTTTTTAAGTTTTTAAAAATTAAAAAAACAGTTTTTAAAAACTAATTCAAACAAGCCCTAATCAGTTTTTTTTTTCAATATTACATTATAGAACATTCTCAATGTTATATAATAAGCTTTTAAATATATAAAACTAAAGTATCTAACATAATATTTAATAATCATCTTCTGTCCGGACACATGCATAGGTATGGATATTTAGTTAGGATTATAAAATAGAATTATTTGACAACAATGTTTAATTAGGAAGTAATGAACAAAAAACGCTAACTTGAACACACATATCTAAATTATAGAATATTTAGATACACGCATAAATAAATAACCAAATAAAAAGAGAAAAATCAAATAATTAAAATTATTTTCTTATAGTTCTTTTAATTGAGTGTGCCTAAGTAAGTTTTCATCGCAACGAGCACTATATATAAACAACATTGCTGTGGATTGAATAATATCACAAAAGTGTAAGAAATTGACTAAATATTGAACATATAATGGTGTATTGAAATTGTTTAATATTTTTGATATGTCCTTTAAGCTGAAAATGTTCGAATATTAAACTAAATATTTATCGAAAAAACACAAGGAAAATAATAAATATATTATTTCAATGTTATCAGAACTATGTAACATATTAGTTAAAATATTTTAAGCATTATCATTAATATTAATAAAAATAAATAATTATTAAGCTAATTGTCATTAATATTAATAGAAAATAATAATTATTAAACTATTAAGCTAATTAATTAACTTAGCTAGTTTTTTTCTAAAATTATAATGGCAAACGTAAGCAAAATATTGCAGACAAGTAATTAGACCCAAAAACAGAGTTTTTGCTCCAAATACCCCAAATTTGAAAAAAAATTCCTGATATGCCCTGTTTTGAAAAAAAAATCCCAGATTGCCCCCTTTTTCTCTTGGGCCTCGTCACTTGAAGTGACGAGGGGGTGCTGAACGAAATTATGCCTCAAGGGCTCGGCATATGGATTGACGAGGGATTGAACCAAAATTTATGGCCTCATGGGCTCGTCACTTGAAGTGACGAGCTGCTAAAGGAAATTCTTTTTTTTTTTTGTTTTTATTTTAAATAGTATATTAAATTGTAATTATAATTAATATAATTGTTTTTTAAATATTAATTCTATATTTAATTAATATAATTGATTTAATTAAAAATAATAATAATTTATTTATAAAAAAATATTTAAAATAAATAATAAATAATTTATAATAAATAGTAAATAGTAAATAATTATTATTATTATTATAATAATAATTTGTGATATTGTTATTTTTGAAATATTATTAATAAAAATGAATAATTTTTAGAATATTAATAATAGAAATAGTTGGTGTTTTATATATTAATAATAAAAATGTTATTTTTCCCTCCATAATGTAAATCTTTTTTTGGGAATGATATTTTTCCCGCCAAAAAGTTTTTGTGTTTTTACTGTCTCGGCCAATGATTTGCCGAGTATTCACTTATTAATTTTTGTATAAGTAGCAGAACTGGTAGAAATGAAACTCACACCACCAAATCCTTTCTTTAGTTCATAATGTCTGTTTGTGGTCTTGTATTTTATGGACACGGTGAAAAAATGAGTGTTTGCCTTGATCCGCAATGGAATTTCAGAACACTGATTTCTGCCATCCACACTGGCTTCCGACAGTTGGGCGGGCGTTGTATGAAGGTGAGGAAAGTAGAGTATCGTTGTCCATACATAACGTTGACTGATGCAAGCCCCGATGGTACGTACATGTATTACCTGGATCGTATAGAAAATGATGAAGATGTCCAATGTATGTTTTCGGCACATAGTGGTGAAGTTAATAGAGGAGTTGAAGGTCCACTTGTGTTGGTTGTTGTTGTTGATTAGTTTTTTAATTACCACTTGTGTTGGTTGTTGTTGTTGTTTAGTTGATGTGGTCGTACTTTGTAACCAGAAGCCTTTGATTATCAAATGTATTTCATAAATGTTTGTTCCCAAAAGACATTAGAAATACAAAATGGTTTATATATATTATGTGCATAGTAGTTAATAAATAAATAAATAAACATAGTCATCTGAACGAATATTTAAAACAACAAGATAATCATCTGGAAGGTCGTTGGGATGATCCTGCAACATTAGGACATTTCCTACGCATGTGTCCTATTTCGCGACAAATTCCACACCTTCTCTTCTCCTTCTCAACGTCGTCCATCTCGGTTCTAATCCTGGTGCTGTTTGGGCGCCCTTTCTTCCTCCTTCTCATAGAGTCGTCGTGGCAAAGAGTATATCCTTCATATTGTGGCCAATTCTCCTCATGGGGAAGTCCTAGGAAACTCTCCTGATAGACCTTGAAGACGTTACGAATTTTGAAGACGTCTGGAATGTGAATGGAATAGTCCTGGCGTATGCTCGAACATGCTGCGATTACATGAGAGCAAGGTAAGTGAAATGCCTGAAATTTCCCACAGTCACAGTGTTGTTTCCTTAGATCAACGCTGAACGTTCCGGTTGGTCGACCGTCGTTATGATTAATCTTCTCTTGGACCATGAAATAAAATCTCTCTCGGTCGAACTGCATGACGTTATGCGTGTTAGCTTTGATGACTTCCTCAGCCATCCCCTTGTTGCAGTTATCAGTGAAAACCTGCCCAGAGGCTAACATTTTTGTCCACTGATGGCCTCTTCTACCAAATAGTGATCCTAAACGATAGTACGTAGATTTGACCAACGCAGTGATTGGAAGGTTCCGGGTTTCTTTCAACACGGCGTTCATTGCTTCTGCTAGGTTAGTTGTCATGTGACCCCAGTGTTGCCCTCCGTCAAATGCCCTTGCCCACTTCTCGCGAGGGATGTTGTCTATCCATGATAAAGCGTTGTTGTTTGTTCTTCGGATTTCCCCCCGGTAGTAGTTAAACGTTGCCTCTGTTAATGCATAACCCATGTTAACAACCATTTTCCGCAGATCCTTGTCTTTAATCTCCCGCATGAAGTTTTGCGCGATATGTCTGATGCAATAGACGTGTGATGAAGGAGGAAACTGCCATCCATTTTCCGGGTTGTTGTATGCACTCTTTATTGATTCATGCCTGTCTGATATTAGGCATAGGTTTGCTTGGGGGGTAACATGCATTCTCAAATTCTTAAGAAAGAAACTCCAGGCTTCCTTTGTTTCACTTTCAACCAATGCGAACGCTATCGGAAATATGTTTCCGTTCCCATCCTGTGCCACAGCCATCAGCAGAGTCCCTCTGTACTTGCCATACAACCAAGTTCCATCAACCTGCACAATTGGTTTACAATACGCGAAGCCACGTATACATGGTCTAAACGCCCAAAATAGACGATGAAATATCCTTTGGTCACCCAAGTATGAACCATCATTTGAAATCACAGGTAGGGTTTGTAATTCTATAATGGTACCTGGAAGATATGTTTTCATTACCAGTATCCACTGCGGAAGATCGTTGTAAGATGTCTCCCAATTTCCATAGAGCGACTCAATCGCCTTACACTTTGCAATCCATGCCTTTTTGTATGATATGATATACCGGTATTTCTCAACAACATGAGCAATGATAACCTTCACCTTAAGAGAAGCGTCCCGATTTACAAGCTCCATTATGCTCTTGCTAATCATCTCTGAACTGAGTTTTGTATGGTCTTGTGACATGGAAGTTGTTGTGCACGTATGAGGCCCACTAGACTTACCAACTCTCCACCTTGAGTTGCCCTTGCGCAAAGAGACCCTGCATTTGAAATTGCATGTTGCATTTCTACATTTGATGACAAAACGTACACTGTCAGATTTAACCACAGAGAAATCTAGACTACGTTTTATATGCCATTGTTGCAACGCCAGAAGACACTCTTCCTTATCTTCATACTCTATGCCCTCCTCAATTTCGTCAGAGTTGTGAGTTGGTATGGAACTGCCGAAAACGGAGGTTGGTTCGGCATCATCCAAACTTATATTTTGCATGTGCGCAGGTGGATTGTACAAACTAATTGGTTGCACTCTTAGTGCAACAGCCGGTGTGTCTAATATTTCCTCATTGCCATCGTCATCGCTAACACCGAAAAGATCTTCAAATCGAACCTCCTCAAGATCATCCTCACTATTCTCGCCCACCTCTTCATTTGGTATGAAAGGTTCATTATTTTGAGTCGGCTCTTCGTCAATGGCTTGACTCATTCCATAGTCGTGTGACTGTACAGATTGCGTTGGATAGAAGTGAGACGGTTGTTCCTCAACATTGCCAATCGGTTGTTCTTCGGGAATATCAACTAGACGAACATATATCTCAATGCTGGGTAATTGAGATAATGTTACATGACATTGAAACATCGACCTGACATCTTCGTCGGTCTTAATCGGTGTCATTATGTGAAAGACGGTATTACCATCTCCATTAAATAATGGTTGACGATAAATGATGTCTTCAACATAACGTTGCAACTTCTTTTCAATACGGTCTTTTAAATGGAAATAGTCGGAGTTGATGTGGATCTTGAACCTAGTTACATTCGTATTGCAAAATGAGAATCCCTCATTTGAACATGTGAAAAGTGATCCTTCGGAATGGATAGAAACAACTAAGTTTCTTTGAGCCATGGATGTGTAAATTTCTTTGATTTTGTGTAATTGTAAGTTGAGGATTTGAGTTGATGAATGTAAATGAGGTAGTAGTAGTATTTATAGGAAAAATCAATTTGATTTGGTATACATAATAAAACAAAAACCAACTCACATGCTGAGAGAGGGGAAACGCGTGCCTTTGAATTGCATGTGATACCTCGCCATTCCATTTACCGAGTTAATGAAGACCAACGCATGCACTCGCCATTCCATTTGGCGAGTTAATGAAGACCACGCATGCACTCGCCATTCCATTTGGCGAGTTGATGAAGAAGTATTCAGAACTCGTCAATCAAAGTGACGAGGACTAGGTACACAAAATTTTCAAAATTTTTTCCTTTTGCATGGGAATCTCACAGAGGAATCCGATTCCATTTTTTGCATGCATGCCATATATTTACATGCAAGGGTCTAATCCCTACATTTACTACATTTTCTCCATTCAATAGTCTAATCATACATTTACTACATTTTTTACTACATTTTTTTATTATTATTTAACCCATATAAATATCCAATACTTCTACATTTCTTACTCACCAATATCCAATACTACATTTTCTATTACACACATTTTCACCAATTTCTATTACTCTCTTCAATTACTACACTTCCTTTCAAGATGTCTTTCCTATGGATGGGCGAATCACACCGTGGAACGGCGGCAAACATTGCCGAATACGTAAGTCTCATTGAAATATTCATTTTTATTATCGTTTTTTACTATCGTTTTTTATTTTCGTTCTTTATTAGACCAAATATTCATTACTGTTATTTATTTTAATTTCAGCAAGATGGAAATTTTCGGGTTCATTCGCATTCATATATTCAACCAAGTGCGGTTATTATACCGTACTTGGAGCTAGCTGGTTTTGCGAATGTGGCAAAAATTACAAGTCTAAAAGTAGACTCTAAACTCATTGTGGCGTTGTTAGAGAGATGGAGACCGGAGACACATACATTTCATTTACCAACCGGTGAATGTACCATCACATTAGAGGATGTGAGCATGTTATTCGGTCTCCGAATCCATGGAAAAGCTGTCAATGGGCCAACAAACGTAACAAATGACGTTTACATGGAATATTTGGGAATCCAACCAACCGCCTCGGATAAAAATGGGGCTTCTATCAAAATTGTTTGGCTAGAAGCAGTATTAACGCAACTAAAAAATAACCCTAACCCGTCCGAGGCAGAAAATATTTTACATGCAAAAATTTATATTTTACTTTTAATTGCTACTTTTTTAATGCCAGATAAAAGTCACAATTTGTTGCATTCTTCTTGGATACCTTTAGTAGGAGACCTTGAAAAATGTAATTCATACAGTTGGGGTTCTGCTTGTTTGGCTACATTATATAGACATATGTGCAAGGCGGCCCATAGAGGAGTAAAGAGCATAGGAGGATGTGTGGTATTACTATCTGTATGGGCATTCACACGCATACCCTTGATAGCCCCAGTTAGTAACGAGGTTCCATCATTTCCTTATGCATTAAGGTAACGATTTACTTTTAAATCCAATTTAAATTTATTCAAATTATTTATACATCACTTTAACGTATTTTTGTATTTTTTTTAATATGCAAGATGGTGCAAACGAGGTATGAATTATCGAACTAATCCTCGACATCATTTACAAGGGTACCGTGTTGCAATAGAACACATGGAAGAAAAAGATGTAAGAATGATTATTTATAATATTTAACTTATTTAAATTTATTATATACATTCTAATATTTATTATAATATTAAACTTATTTAAATTTATTGTATACATTCTAATATTAATTATAATATTAAAGTTATTTATTTTTAACATTCTAATAGTTATATTTCTTTTAACAGTTTATTTGGAGGCCGTACATACAATATCCAGTGCCTGATTATAATGACAGCCGAGTCTGGAGTGCAACAACATACATCGTATGTTTCTATACCGTTGAGATGCATCAGACGGATCGAGTCAAACTCCAATTTGGATTTGAACAACAAATACCGTCTCCTCCAAGATGTCTAAGTGAACACCATAACATGACTATGGTCAAAGCTTGGGACACGCATTGGCAAGATTTAAATAAAGAAGAGCTGAAAGAATGGAAAAGAAGAAGGCATTTGGTGTTACAAGGAAACTCGGTCAATGGTGAGTCTAAGCCGGATAGACAATACATGAATTGGTTTTTATCAATTCCTTTTATGCACGTTGCTCCGACACAATTTTTGGATGATCCCCGTCAACGTGTAGCTTCCGCAACCCAACACACAACATCACCCCCACAACAACATAACCAACCATCCTCCTCAGCTCAACCAACATACCAACAACATAACCAACCATCCTCCTCAGCTCAACCAACATACCAACACATCCAGACCATCCAACAACACACCTTTTATTCCACCTCAACCCAACACCATAATCCCCAAACTCCATTCCCTCCAACAAACTACTTTAACAACCAACAATATCAACAACAACCCAACCTACGCCCACCCATACAATACACTCCAATTCCTCAACCCAACTTCGAATACTCAAACCCTCATTCTCAACCCCAACCTTCTAACACCACATACGCACGTCCCACTCCCACATACAACCCTGATGATGTGTATTATCCTCCTATCCAACACACCCCACCCCAAACCTACACACAAACCACACATTCACTACCCAACTTTGAGCTCACCGATGACCATTTAATGAGTATGCCTTCTTTTGGCGTTCAAGAACTCGACGTTATGGATATGCCTCCTAACACATCACAACAACGTCAAAGTCAACAACAACAACAAAACGCCCTTGATGAATTGTCTTCCGACTCATCTCCGTCTCCTGCAAGACAAAGACAAGAAGACTTGGGCAAGGAAAAACGAAAAAAAGTTGGCACAAGATGTGGAACAGGCGGTCACTATAGATAAAATGTATTGCTTCCATTGTATCAATAAAATGTATTTCTTCCATTATATCAATAAAATATATTTGCTTTCATTATATCAATTAATCATTTTTATTATTAATATTTCAAAATTAATAATATCACAATTTTTTAATTATCAATAAGAAATATAATTATTTACAATTTATTTAAATCAATTAAAAATTATCACAATTAAATCAATATTAAAGAATTAAATAATAAACTATTTAATAAACTATTCAATATTAAAGAATTAAAGAATTAAAAAAATTATATTAATTATTATTATTCAATTAAAGAATTAAAGAATTAAAAAAAACTATTCAATTAAAAACTATTCAATATTAAAGAATTAAAAAATTAAAAAAAATTATATTAATTATTATTAGTATTTAATAAACTATTTAAAATATTAAAGAATTAAAGAATTAAAAAAATATTAATTATTATTTTTCAATTAAAGAATTAAAGAATTAAAGAATTAAAATAAACTATTAAATTAAAACTTATTCAATATTAAAGAAATAAATAATTACAGAAATAAAAAAAATTGAATTCTGCACATGCTCGTCACTTGAAGTGACGAGCCAATGAAACCAAAAAAGTTTCGTTCACCCCCTCGTCATTCAATTTGCCGAGAGTATACTGTAAAAAAGCTATTAGCACCCCCTCGTCACTTGGAGTGACGAGGCCAAACTTAAAAAGGGAGTATTTTGGGAATATTTTTTCAAAATGAGGTATAGTGGGAAAAAAAATTCAAAATGGGGGCAAGACAGGAAAAAACTCCCAAAAACATCCCAAACAATCCATTGTCACTTCAAAGACCCAATTATTGTTCGTTTTGATATGCTACTAGTCTAAGATGTGACATGCTTTTTGTTCACTCATCCGTCATCACAGTTTCTTTTCTTTGTGATAGTGTATCTGCCCTTGATGTGATGTTTGTTTCTTGTTGTCTTTTGATCATTGAACCAGCAATACATCTCATATAATAATTGAAGATTTAAATATGAAGAATAAAAATTGAAAATAAATTAAAAATAACACACAACATGAAAACAAGAAGAAAAAAGTTGACTATGTATCATGGTCTTGTATTTAACGGTCACATTCTCAATTAAATATGACACCGTTGTTATTACCTTTATTTTCTTATTAAAACCTTTGGGATTTTCTATTGTTTTTCTTGGAAATTTCGAAAAAAAATTAAAAAATTTCAAAATATTCGATAAAAAATCAATGATTTTTTGAATTTTTTTTTAAGCAATACATGAATTTTCAAAATAATTTTTTTTTAAACTATCAGAAATTTTAAAATTTCTGATAAACTATAACATTTTTTTAAAAAATCGATAAAAATTTTATACCGACAATTTAAAAATGAATTATCAAAAATTTGGTTTGTTATTGAAAATTTTGAAAGAATTAGTGAAAATTTCATTCTCACTTTTGATTCAAATTTATCCATGAATAGTTTGAAAATCATGAAAATACGTGAGGGCCGCAGATTTAATTGAAGGGATGACGGGTTAAATGATCCATAGTTTTATGTTGTGTTAAGATAATCCCAAATAGATTTTACTAACCATATATTTTATTGATATACCCAATGAGATCCTTTCTCAGAAAATTTCATCTCATACTTCTATTGTTATTCTCCCATTCCTACGATATTTAAAATATTCCAAATTTTATGGTTTCACTTTTTATATATTAAATAATTTATCGTTTAATTTTTACCATTCCAATTAACTTCTTTGAAATTGGAGAAGTTGCACCCATTCACCAGAGTGTATCGGAGAACTTTGCTCAAAGAATTATGGTACCTAATTTCTCTTCACCAAATAATTTGCTTTTAAGTATTTCAATATGAAGATTTGTTCACCGAATAACTCACATCATAGTTATCTGGTATTATAATATTTAGGATAACTTGATTACAAGTTTTTCGGTTATTTGCATGTTACTCATCGGGTAACTTACATGTAAGTAATTTAGTATGCATTTTTTTAATGTTTCATAGATATGGAGACCCCTTTACATATATGTGATAAAAATCAGACATGTGTAGTAGAGCTGTCAATTTAAGGGGCCAATTAATTTAGGCCCCAACCCCCAAAATAAGGGGGCCTAAAAAAATTAAAGAATAGTAAGCCCTCAAATACATAGACCCTAAAGTTAGATGGGCCCAAAATTTAAAAGAGGGCCATAAGGCCCCAAATAAAATAAAAAAACTTAATTTTGAAAAACAAAATAAAATAAATTCAAAAAATAAAAAAACTTTATTTTAAAAACCAAAATAAAATAAATTCAAAATATAAAAAAATAATTTTTAAATAAATCTGCTAAAAATTTCAAAAATAAAAAACAACTTTAATAAAAATTAAAAATAAAATTTTCAACATAAAATTCCAAAAATAAAAAAGAAAAGAAAACATATTACACAAACCAGTTCAATTATGTGACTTGCTAATATTTATACACTTGAGTAGGATTTTATGTTCTTTTTCAAACACAAACAACAATATTATTCATCTCAATTCACGAAAAATACTATGTAAACATATCACTGAAAGATATATGTCGATACTCCGGACATTCAACATTCGAAATTGAAGTAAATCAATACAAACATGAACCACATATCACATAAACAAAGACACTAATTCAACCAAAAAAACATGAAAAGATAAATTCAACAACCAGAATAAAGTATATGGCACTAAAATTAGTCTTCCACTTCAATCTTGCAATCCAAATGTATGTTGAGTCATTGTCACCTCAGTATTGCCTTCATCATTAGTGTTGATATCTTCCTCATATTAAAAACACAATAAATCATACTTAGGTGCAGATGCAACAAAACAATGACATGAGTATATCATAAACATGAACAAATAAAAATAAATAAAATACAAAGTAGTATTACCATTCATATTTTCCGAAAATCCATGCAACCAGCTTCGAGTACAAATCAACATTTGGATGTGTTCAGGAAGAGTAGAACTTCTGTATTTCGTAAGAACACGTCCACCGATACTGAAAGAAGACTCAGATGCTACAGTCGTGATAGGAATGCTAAGCACATCGCGTGCCATTATGGAGAGTATCGGAAACTTTTTCTCATTAAACTTCCAATAAAGAAGTACATCAAAATCTTCAGAGTGTTCTTCATTTAGCTCCAGTAATTCATCGTCAAAGTATATATCTAATTCATTCTTTCCAAGAACAAACCTACTCTCAATCGAGTTCCATGTTTTAAAATCCTGCGATATATATAAATAGTTAGGACATATTTTACTCTCAATATTCACAGAAACAACATAACATAATTTTAAACAATATTTAGATAAATACATTTCATTTCTATCTATGTAAGTTCTTAATGTTGCTATGTTTCTATGTTAGATAAAGACCAATCTATTTTTTTCTAATCATTTAACAACATTGAATATTTTTTTTTCAACTAATTAAATAATATCATTGAAATAATTGAAATAATTGAAATATGTTGCTATGTTTCTATGTTAGATAACTCACATTCAACTTTCGATTAAGTTACTAATGATTACAGTAACTCGAAAAAGAACCAAATACATTGTCTGCAATATTATTCAAGCATTTCCTTGTGACCATTATTAGTACTCAACATTCAGAATACACATGTATGCTTTACTAGTAAAGCCACATACAGAGTACAACACAAAGTTTCATGCAATAATCCTTACTAACAATTTCATGCAATAATCCTTCTCTTTTTCTAATACTAATAAAATATAAATAATAGACAACCTAAAGTTTTCAAACAAGTATATATATATATATATATATATATAAAAGAGGAAATGGGGTGAAATAAATATGTTAATATAAAAACTTAGGGTTATAATCTTTGATTTTTTAGCTTTATTCCCCTCTCTAGATAGCTTAGCCAATGTGTTGAACTCATTAGATGGTTGAGAAAGAGAAACACTTTGATTGGTAGAATAACTCACATATTCTTCATAAAGCCCTTTGAATTTATCCATTACATTCTTAAGTTTCCCTTCAGAGGTTGAGGCATCAAGTGTAGTATAGCAAAACTTCAAAAATTTATCCTTCAAGCGTGGATCAAGAATAGCTCCAAATGCTAGCACAATACTATAGTTTTTCCAGTATTTGTCAAATTTCTTTTTCATATTATCAGACATATCTTTTATCACCTTATCAATACTTTTTTGATGTTTTTCTAAAATGCACTGGACTTTCCACACTTGCATGAAATACAGATTTGCAGTTGGATAAGATGAACCAGAAATCAAATTGGTAATTTCATAAAAAGGTTCTAAAAACTCACAAATCCTTTCCCCCTTTTCCCATTCCTCATCAGATGGACAATATTTATAGCTTCTATCCGCCACCTTATAAAACTCAAAAGCTTTCCTATATTGCAAGGCACTTTCAAGCATCAAATAAGTGCTATTCCATCTAGTAGATACATCAAATCTTAAACCACCGCTAACATTTATCCCTGCATCCTCGACACAATCTCTGAACTTAAGCATCCTTCCATCAGATCCTTTAATATGCTTGACACTCTCTCTAATTTTATGGAGGGCTTCACTAGCAACTTTTAAACCCTCTTGGACAATTAAGTTGAGTACATGGGCCGAACATCGGATATGAAAAAATTCACCATCACACATCAAATTGCCTTGCACTCGAAGATGAGTTTTCAAGTGGTCTTGCATGTTATCATTGGCAGATGTGTTATCCAGCGTAATAGTAAATATTTTCTTATCTATTCCCCATTGCTTTAAGCAATCAAACAAAGTAGCTTCCAGTGCAATACCCGTGTGGGGGGGCTTCATTCGAAGAAAGTTAAGAAGACAACTAACTAACTTCCAATTTTCATCAACAAAATGAGCAGTCAAACAGATATAACCCTCACTAGTAGATGTTGTCCAAACATCCGATGTTAGACAAATTTTATTTGGAATCCTACACATGATTTCCTTAAGCTTGATCCTTTCTTTATCATATATTTTTTCAATATATGACACCATGGTATTCCTAGAGGCCATTTCAACACATGGATTCAAATATTTCACCCAAACTCGAATTTTTTCATACTCGACAAAGCTAAAAGGAAGATCATGTGCAATAATGGCTTCTCCAAGTAATTCACGATGTGTGTTTTGGTTGATTGGGGTTAGGCTTGACGATTCCTCTAGACTAAGAAGGCTCAACTGGAAACTTTTACAAATAAAAACATGACGACTTAGATGTGAAGTTCCATAACTTTGACCAGACTTGGGGTTTTTTCCAATGGCAAAATCAGTACTACAAAAATTGCATGCAGCTCTTTCAACTCCATCTTTTCCTTTGCCGATTTTAGTGAAAATAATCCAAAGTGTTGACAATATTTCCTTATGAGTTTCATCTTGACCTTGTGCATACTCACTCGTATCCATTGACTCCATACTATAACAAAAAGAATGTGTGTTATCATAAAACTGTTATGTCATGGTTATATATTAAGAGTCACATTCCAAAAACTAAAACCTCATCATATCCAGTCTCTGTTTAATTAACTGCTTTCAAAACCTCAAATAAAACAGCAATATTGCTGCAGCAGTTTGATATGCTTTTGTGAGCTGGGAACTGAAAAAAAGAAAAGCAGGACTAACCTCTATATTAAGGAATATCTTTTTGCTGAGCAAACTCTCAATGGCCTGGAACACAACATAAGCTCATAAGTACATGAGAGTTCCATATAATATTCAGTGCAAATTTAATTACATGTATAGATTTTCATTTCATAACAGAAGAGGCACGCAGCAAGTATTACAATGCAAACCATTAGTTCATAACAACATAAGGACATGGCATAGCAGATCATCACCAAAGTAGTCCATGAAGGCATTAACTTCATCACAAATCAATAACAGAAGTAGCAAACCTGACTTCATCACAAATCAATAACAGAAGTAGCAAACCTGACTTCATCTCATAATACAATTAACAGAACTTGTTGAGTACTAACTTGTAATAGATTTAACAAGTAACTAACAAACAAGGCATAACAGGCAGTATGTTATTCACAGCACAACATAGCAGCAGGGTCATTAAGACATTAGCAATAACTAACCTAAGTGATATTCACCCTAACTTTCAGTTTTCAGTTAAATGTAGAACCGAACCTAACAAGCTAGTAGTTCATATTTGAATGAACCCACTAACAGATCCATATTTGTTCATTCCCTTCTCTTCTTTGGCTTTATGGTTATCTTTCTTGTTGCTATTAAAGTTCATATTTGTAGTGGTTAAGTTTTCATGTAATATATCCACATGTCTTAGTGGTGAGTTTGTTATTTTTGTATTCAACAATTTGTAGGTTGAAATTTCTCTTGCTACTATTACAGATCAACAAATAAGTTTCTATTGCATTTTTCTTTTATTAAAAAAAGTTGGAAGTTTGGTAAAAGTTAGGCCAAATCTCAATATCAGATCACGAAATAGACCCTGTCATGTACCATAGTAGCATAAATCAACCAAAGGCCATGCCAATTTCAAACCAAATGACCAAGACGTGGACCTAGCATTCATACATTTACCTAAACCATTCCAAGACACATACATAATCACATTACAATTTCATCAAACCAAATTCACATTCATTCATCTCAATCCAAACATAAGCGCATGTTTTGCGGCTGTGATTTTTTCGTTTAGGTTAAAAAGGTGAGAAGTGATTTGGTTTCGGATATGAGAATGGATCACTAAATCAGAGTTGGGGTGAAGGTGAAAGTTCAAGTTAGACTTCGATTAGTAGTCAACATGATGTTGAGGATAATATGATAATTGCTCTTATGTTGTCGGAAGAGTATGCCAAATTAGACAGGCAGTCGGTCGACGCCTTTCCATCTTGGAACCTGTTCCTCATATGCCCTGCATAAATTCCTTACTCCCAACCATAACCGATGCCAATATGGATCACCAATGTCTACTACAGAGGTTGAATGTTTATGGGTTTTGTGAAGTTAAAGTATCTAGAGATGGAAATTGTCAGTTCCGCACACTTTCAGATCAGTTGTACAGATCATAGTACCTTACCGGCAACTTCTGATAAGACATTCCTTCTGACATCATTCAGAGATACTTGTTTCATCAAAATTACGCCAATATACCAATTCTAATTCTATTAAAAAAAAATAAAGCATTCATAAGCATCCAAATTTTCATCAATAATACATCCAGCACATCATATTAACATCAAGCTAAACTAATTCCCCTTAACTTAACAGAAAAACTAGTTGGGGCTGCAGCTATTTTCATTTCATCATTAACTAACTCAGAATTGATTTTCATTTTCATTTTTCCCACTGCAACTAACAAAACATTTCCCCCTATTAACAGAACCAAATCAATAACTTCACTCTTTTAACTAGCTTCACAACTAATTGAATCCTACTCTAACTAACAAATTAACATTTTTTTAACACAGTTAATTCACAGCGTTGTAACGTAACACAATTACACAGAGGAAGTTAACGAAATTGAACGCATGTAATGGAATCAAATCATATATAAGGATTCACTCTTCACAAAATTCTGAGAATCGCCCCACTCACGTGTTAGAATTTCTCATTCATTATCTCAAAGCTCTCTCTCCAATCGATCTTAATTCTCTTAACCTCGCTCTCCAAATTTGATTATGAGAAACAAACAACAACACACACAGTAGCGGAAGATTTTGATAAGAAGAAGAAGAAATCGAACCAGTGAAAGCCGAAGATTCAATACGTGTTTGCGTCGCAACTCCAATTCGGTTAGTTTTCTCACCTCAATCCGGTTTACACTTTCAGTCCAGTTGTTAAAATGACCACTGTTAGAGTTTGCTTAGTTGTTGCTGCTGTTCACAATTGGCCTTTGTTCCAACTTGATGTTAACACAGCCTTCCTCCATGGTGATCTTAATGAGGAAGTTTACATGAAGCCTCCACCTGGTCTCATTTTGTCTACACCAAATCTTGTTTGCAAATTGCAAAGATCTCTTTATGGTCTGAAGCAGGCGAGCAGACAATGGAATACAAAACTCACTGACACCCTTATTGCATCAGGTTATATCCAATCCAAAGCAGATTATTCCCTTTTCACTAAGACTTCCTCTCAAGGTTTCACTATGATTCTGGTTTATGTTGATGATTTAGTAGTTGGAGGCACTGATTCTCATGAAATTTTGCAAATCAAAACTTGTTTGGATGCAAATCCCTCTAACCATCTCTCTGTATCTGGTAACAGTTAAAAGGTTTCAGCCTTTGGAGTAAAAGCTTCCCGATTCGTCCAGCACCCACCGTTCCTATCGTCTTTCCTTCAAGATCATAGGCTCTATGTGCAATGCCAGCAACATCCCATTCTCCTATAATAGACTGATGGTAACCAGGCACAAAATTCCTCACCAGAATGAGAATTCTCATGAGCTCATCCTCAGCAACAGATATTGTGTCCAATTACTAGGCACTACCCTCCAATCTGATATCAACTAAATCAACTAAAGAACCTAAATTTGCAACAGAATGACTCAAAGTACCACTAAGATTAAAACACGGCAAATTAATCATCGAAACTTTATCATCAGAATTGCATTTTAATCAAATTTATATCATGTATAAAGTTGTTGAGGCATTTCCACAAACAACTTGTGAGTGTACATATTAAGTAGTATTATAAACATGTTGATTCAAATGAGATAAAAAATGAAATTTGATATTAAGAAAACTAGAGATTAAAGAGAAATGGAGATAGAAGAGTACCTTTATTTCTGTGATAGAGAAAAGTCGACGGCGGTGTAATTGGTTGACGGTGGCGGAAGCTTTGCATAGAACATGAATGGAGTGATAAACTCAAGTCCAAATTTTGGGAATAAAATAAGGCCCCTCAATGGGGCCTAAAAAATGCATTATATAAAGGGCCTAAAATTTTAGGGCCTAAAATAAATCTCAATGATAAGGGGCTTAATATATTGGGGCTTTAATAGGGCTTAATAATTGGGACTTTTAAATATAGGGCTTATTTGACAGCTCTAATGTGTAGATAACACTTATGCATTCTCAACTATGCAAAAATTCGATACATGGGAAGAATTGATAAGGTGGATTAAGGAGTTTGGAATCAGATATAAAGTGAGTGTTATCGTTACTCGTTCAGATACCGAAAAAGGGGAGAGAGAGAGAGAGAGAGAGAGAGAGAGAGAGAGGTAACAAATTAATCTTTGGTTGTGATAAAGATAGAAAATATAAGGAAATAGATAGTGAAACACAAAGTGCTACTAATATGATTGTCCATTCAAAATCAACTCAACACCGTCTAAAGTTGGTTCATGATGGAAGATTGATGTAAAATATGGACTTCACAACCACGATTTACTAGGTAGATTTGGAGGTCATGCATTTGTTGTTCATCTAACAGATGAACGACAATATGTTGTTGATTTGACAAAGCGTCATATTTCACCCAAACATATATTGTTGCCCTTATAAGAGTGAAATTCAGAGAATGTTATTTGAATAATGGAAATATATAAACATAAGAGTAAATTACAAAAATAGAACAAATGTCATAGAACTGAGACACAATATTTATTTAAGCTGATATAGGACATTGGTTATGTTTACTATAATAGAAGATGAGTTGACTCAGATGTTGTGAGAGATATTTTTTGGGCCCATCCAGATTCAGTCAAGTTATTTTATGGGCAGCACATACAAGATAAACAAATATAGGCTACCTTCATTTGAAATTGTTGGTATGACATTAAGTGAGTTGACATTTAATGTTACATTTTCTTATATGGAATCTAAGCATATTGAAAACTTTTGTTGGGTATTAGATAAGATAAAACAATTGTTTAAGAATGATTACGTCCACAAGTGATTTTGATTTGTAGAGATCTTGCTTTGATGAAAGTAATTGAAATTGTGTTTCCAAGGATGATTAATTTTCTTTGTCGATTTTACATCAACGAAAATGTTCAAGCAAGATGCAAGCAATATGTTATGAATGATATGTAAGAGGTGATAAATGCACTATAGATGGAACTTGTATGGGCGAATGACGAGGTGGAAATGGTTACAACAACTTGAGAAAACTTGTGTTGATTGTAGTCAATTCATTGATTATGTGAAACACACACCGTTGAATACTCACATGGATAGATTTGTTAGAGGATTAACCAATCGAGTGATACACTTAGGAAACATCGTGACTAATATGTATGTACTTTTAGTAGGTAGATTTTGTATTGATTTGATTATTTTAGCATTTTAAGGTTTTAGTCTCCTTACTTGATGTTTCCTTTCATTTTAGGGTTAGGTCTATTCACTAGAAACTAATTAGGTGTTGGAGAACAATATAAGTGACTTGTCCAGATGTTAAGAGGTTATGGATAACAACTTGAAATCACAATTGGAAACATTAGAGCTTCTTTGAAAAGAGTTTTTATGAAGTTGTGTGTGCACACATTAGTCTAATTTTAGGGAATCTACGTGGATTATTATTGTCGTACCCTAAATTTTAACCATATTTTCATTTTCATTTTCATTTTTATTTTCATTTTCAACTTACACTAACACATCCAGAGCATACCAGTCATCTGGTCAAATGACCTAAAAAATCAAAGGGAGACCATTTTAATTTTTTAGTCCCTCTTAGGAGTTGATTTTAGTTCAGGTGTATTATTTAGATTTTTGAAAAAAAAAGCATAATTTGTAGGAGCTTGCTAAAAAGGATATTACTATTAATTTTAGGAAAGTTAGTAGGGTTAGTAATCAGGATAATATATCTTATTTATTTAAAAAAATTAATTAATAGGGGTATTATGAAACATGTTTCTGCATCTAATCAGTTTTGAAACATGTTTACTTTTATTTTTCATATATATATATATATATATATATATATATATATATATATATATATTATATATATATATATATATATATATATATATATATATATATATATATATAACAGGTCCGAAATTGAAGGAAGCAGGTGTCTGTGCAACCGCAACAATGCTTTTAATCGAAACGACATTGCCACCGTCCTTCACGATTTGTTCATTTTCTCCTAGCATGAATCGATTCATGTGAGTACGTGATTTTTGTTGTTTAATTTTTGAAATTAGGTTGGTGTTTGGTTTGGGTTTAAAATAAGAATCTAAATTTGAATTTGAAAAGAGTATGTGATTTTGATTTTTAGTTTGAGTTGAGATTTTAGAGAATGAGGTAGATGAAACGAGAATTGTGTTTTGGTTGTTGTTGATGGTTTTTTATTTATCTTTATCTTTTTATTTATTTTTAAATAAAAATTGCCACATGTCAGATTAGCATAGGTTGAGTCTAAATATTGGAGGGGATCCTTTATGTATGTTAGAAAATCAATATTGGCTAGTGTAGAAACTAGGAGAAAATATTATTAAATAGTATACACATATTATTAGATGTTTCTTTTAATTTGTATCAAGCCATAAACAAAATAGTGCACTACTAATTTATTTATGAGATTAATTAATATGCACTGTCAATGTAAAAAGTTTTACATTATCGATTCATCACCATCACCCGTTTGCATTACTTTATAGATTTTAAAATTAAAAGTCAAACTTGTCTCAGTATTCAACGCTTATAATTTACTGACTGTGTCAAATTCTTTTACACTGACAGTGTATATCAATTAAATTCTTTATTTATTTAAGAAAACAATTAGGGTCTGTCTTTTAGAATTAATTTTAGATTTTTTTTTTATAATTTCATCATTTTAAATTTCACTTTTTAGGAGAAAAAAAATCAAACTTTATCATAGTTTAATTAGTTCTAATTTATTAATTTAAGTTAATTAATTTGAATTATTAATATAAGAATAAAAAAACAAATGAATAATTAATATTTTAATAAGGATAGAATTAGGATTAATTAATATAATTAGGACTATTTAGTTTAATTAAAATAAGTTATCTTATTATCTTATCATAATTTATCTTATACAATAAAATAATTAATTAGTTAATATTATATTAGAATTAATAAGATTATTATAATTAATGTAATTAGGGTTGGTTAGAAATAACTTATTAATAATTAGCTTATTCCCTTAGAATTAACATAAATAAAAAAATAAAAATTATATTCAATTAGTTAATATTAATTAATTAGAATTAAATTAGGATAACTAGGGTTAATTAGTATTTGTACAATAATTATTAATTAGGGTTATAAATTAAAATTAATTAATTTAATTTAGGGTTTAATATAATAATTGGATTAATACAAAAATAATTAGATAAGTATTTAGATAATATATAATTAGGGATTTAAATTGGGATTAGAGTTAATTTTATAATCAAGTATAATTGGATTAATAATTAGGGATTTAAATGAATAAAATAAAATAAAATAAATATGGGATATTAACTAATTAGGGATAATTATAGGATAAATGTCTAGCGTTTTAGGGATGAAAAATCGAGGATAAAATCAGGGATAAGAGATACATCATTTATTTATTTTATTAAATAAATAAATAATTATATTTTTTCAATCAAATGGGATAATAATCAAGGGGATAAGAAAATGAGATAAAACATGGGATAAAATTCTAGGAGTGTCCAAGGGATAAAATCGGGGACAAATTCAGGAATAAGGGTTATATCTAATATTCGAGTATAATCACTAATTCATTTTTTAAATGAATCAAATACTATATTTTTGCAAAACAATTAAGGGATAAAATCAATTCAACACGCTTCAAACTATAAGTCCTTTACCCTAGTGTATTGAGGCATTTTCTTAAAATCAATCACTTTCCCGTCCCCGATACGTGGGAATTTTCAAAGGATAAAAACAACAAATAACTTTATTTATACAAGAACTACGGTACTCTGATCCTTTCGCCTAATGCGAAGGTACGTAGGCATAGAGTTGTAAACTCTATCGAGTACGATAATAAAAAATATTTTTGTGGGTCTCCCATTTGTTTAATTAAAATATTTACTCAATAAAAATATGATAAATAATTAATAATTAATCAATAATCAAGCAAACATCTGTAAGCCCACACTAACCCTAGAATTGAAGGATGTTCCCATTGAGTATAATGGAGGTAAGGGGTGCCTAGTACCTTCCCCTTACTTATCTGACTCCCAAATCTAGCATCTCACCCTTAGTTATCAAGTATTCTCATTATTTTCATGTTTCTTAGGAACGAATAAAGGATGGTGGCGACTCTGTAATTTTCCAGCCGCGACAGCTGGTAACTATGTTGGGGAATTCTTATACTTTCCCTAAAGAGAGTCCGTACTAACCTTTGGTTTTAGGGTTGTGTGTTCTTTATTTGCTTATTTTCTGTTTATTTATTCATTCTTTTTATACTTTCTATTTTATATATATATATTATTGTATATTTCATTGTATTATTATTATTATTACATATCATATGGATGAGATTGTTACATGTGTGAAGCCAAAACTCAGGCTTGAGGAAAAAGTAATAAGTTTAAGTAAGGGGTCATCGCTCTTGGCTACTGGGTTTCTCATCCCGTGGGGTCTTTGATGACGATTCCGCCTAGAGTAGATAAATTCAAAGAGTTTGTCATAAGAAGACTAACACTTCTTCATGATAAAACCTTGAATTTGGTCCCTGACTCTAGGGACCTCTTCTAGAACCCCTTTAACTCAGGGTGACCTTATGTTATCAACTTGCAAGGATCTCTACTAAGGTCCCGCCTAGATGAGACCTATCCTAAAGGATTATCGTAGGAATGCTTGCTCCTTCTCATGGTAAAACAAGGGTATAGTCCATGACTCTAGGACTATCATCTTACCAGAAAACTTTATATCCTACAAGTGAGGGGATTGGGTAGTCTAAACCTAGGTCTAACCTATCATAAGGAGCATACCCTTAACTAGGTCATGTGTGCATATTACCTTACATATCCTGAAACTCGTTTGGGTTTCCCATGCCAATCATTATCTCTATCTATAAAGAACCTTCTTAAATAAGGTGTCCTTATATTCGGCAATATCCTTAAACCCATATGTGGGTTCTATATCTGTCACAATCCCTGAACCCGCAAGGGTTTCCTTTTGCCAGTCACTATCCCTAAACCTATTTGAGGATTCCTTAGGTTTGTCTTTATCCTGACCCCGCATTGCATTATATCTCAATAAAAAAACTTTTAGCATACCTTAAAAACAAAGGACAAATATTTTTGCATATCCATGCATTTTCATGCATTTGTATACATACACATACATTTTCATATCCTTTTTGCTTTCACTCATGTCCAACTGTCATCCAGCTAGCAAGTTTTCCGATGCTCGCAGATGAACTTGACACATGTCTCAAGAAGCTATGTAGGGACTCAATAGGGGCAAGTACCATTTAAGAGAGAAGGTAACCCTTCGCCATGCAAGCCACCAGCCTACCCAATGCTTTCAATATAACGATCATGGATGATGCCGCTACAATAAGGTCTACAACAATATCTTCTTCAGCAGCAACCTCATGCGCCTCATCAATCACAACAAAGGAAGCTTGGAAGAAAACTGGATCTTATACTAATGTCTCATGAAGAGAGTGCCCGATGTGAGAAAAAAGTACAAGACTTGCATTTTACCTTCAAAAAAGGAGTCCCATTGGTGAACAATCACCCCTTATCTTTACAAGTGAAAGAACTTCAATAAGCGTCTCATAAAGTCGATAGACCAACAAGGGAGCTCACCCCTAGGATAAATAGACTCTATCATTTCCAGTTGTATTTATTTTTTTGCTAAGTGTTGTTTGTATTTAAAAGTTGTACTCTTTGAGAAATAATTTTAAAACGAGCATGCATATTTTTGAATTAATTCATTCGTTTACACTCTCTTCTACGCCATCACTTGCTAAAAAATCAAAATTTTCCATTTCTCTTTTACCTCTTAACAAACTTAAGAGGAGAGTGATGTAATAAATAAATGAATTTACTGACTATGATTTTAATAGTAAGACATGGCTGATGATGTAAGGCATTATTTCACTTCCCAAACACTGGAGAAATAAGGAGTTAATCCATAGTCAACCCCCTCGAGCATGAAGTCATTGGTCTTTCTATTTTAAAAAAACATTAATCTTGACCAGGGGCATGGTAGTTTCAATTAAGTCAAGGATGCATTCTAGTCTCAAGAGAACCATTCCATAATCACATCAGTAAGAGGTTCAAGCAACATCTTCTTCCTCACACCATTCAACGTCAAGGAAGCAATGAAGACAAAGCTCACGAGAGCTAACATGGTAGTCATAACTTTTGAAATCAAAATCAAATATCACAAGAGTTGTTTAAAAAAAGTCCGCTAAGTCAAAAAGAAAATTGAAATTTTGACTTAGGTAAAAGTTAGGGCATCTTGTTTCAAAAAAAGCTCGCTAAGTCAAAAACTAAAAAGGAGTTGACTTAGGAAAAAGTTAGGGCATCCCGATGGACCATAAATTCAAAATAATTGGTCCAAGCAAAAATAGGGATTAAAAAGTAAAAAAAAATGAAAATAAGCTTGTAAGTGAAACTAGGTGACTGCCACCTCAAGAATCTCATCAGTGCTTAAATCATTACATCTACCTCCATCAATATCTATCAAAATTATCTTGCGGACTAAATGCATTTATTGAATTAATTGGAATTAGGAATGAAGATCATCAAGAAGAAGGGGTGGGTCTGAAGGAAAATTGCGATCCAAAACGCAGTGGAAATTAAAATTTTTGCTTTTGTGATCCTTACAAATGGGCATGATCAGTGATAGAAATCGTTACCTCTTGTGGCGATTGAAACATTTGATGCAGATCTAACGAATGATCACGAGCGTTGAATGGTGACAACGCCTCTACTCAGTTCAAACGAACGGATTCCTTCAATATCAGTGCTAGATGCTACGAATGAATGCTTTAAGTGTGTGAAATTCTGGTATCAGATATAAGATGTCGTAGGTAATGTCACGACACTAATATCTGTTAACACACAAAGGATAAAGATACAGAATGGTAAAGCAAATGACACAAGCAATTGTTAACCCAGTTCGGTGCAACTCACCTACGTCTGGGGGCTACCAAGCCAAGAAGGAAATTCACTAAAATAGAATTAGTTCAAAGACTCTCCGTACACTTCAACAAGTTACAGTCTTTCTCACCTAATCTCTACCCGTGCAATTTCTACCTAAGCACTCTTAGATATGAGAACCCACTCACTTCCCTACAATCACACACCAGTGATTTTAAACAACAATCCCTTGAGAAAAGAAAATACTTTTCAATTACACACTCTTGATTTTACTTCACAGTTTCAATCAAGAAGACACACTCTTGATCTTGCTTCACAACTTTGATCAAGAAGACACACACTCTTGCTTAACAGCTTTAGAGTGACAAATTACAACCACAAATCAGTCCAATTCAATCATCAATGGATTACTTGAATGACCTACAAGTCTTACGACTAAACAGACACAAACCCTAGCTCTCTCTCTATATTTCGCTCAGTATTGGTTGTGTGTTCAAACAGGTTTTCTAAGTCCCTTTTTATAGAAGCATCCAGCTGGGCTTGGACATCTTGAAAACCCTAAATCTATTTTCCAATCAAATCTTTTTATAACAGCTGGTTAGATCTCCTTGGAAAATAAGTAAATCTAGTTGTAATCCATGATTGAATGTGCCAGCTAATCATATCTTCAATCATACAAAGATTGCCATTAATTGTCCAATCACAAAACACTAGATATTCATACTGAATGTTCTGTGTACAGGATGTCATGACATCGGGTCTGACATCCTGGAAAAATCCTGCATAATCCAATAATTCCTTTTATAACTTCCAGCAGGTACAACCATATCAGATTCCATGACCTTGTGTATGTCATCTGAAACAATCCTGCATGAACATGTCTTTCATTTAAGCTTTAGCAGGTACATCCAATATCAGAAGCCATGGCATTGTATGTGGCATTCTGAAACAATCTTGCATGCACATGTTCTTGAAGTCCAGCAGGTACATAGGATATCTCATGTTAAGACATCACACAAGACATCTTGTGAACACTCTTTGTTTTACCAAAATTGCTGCCAACACTTAGAATCAACAAACTCCCCCTTTGGCAAATTTTGGCTAAAACATATATC
The DNA here is from genome assembly GCF_024323335.1 of Lathyrus oleraceus. Lineage (NCBI taxonomy): Eukaryota > Viridiplantae > Streptophyta > Magnoliopsida > Fabales > Fabaceae > Lathyrus > Lathyrus oleraceus. The sequence continues at coordinate 79,172,394 of NC_066579.1, read as the reverse complement.
TGTCCTTTTTGTTCACAAGGTAAACTATCAGCAGTTAAACAACATAACAGTAGTTTAAACAGCAACAGAAGAAAATACAATTACTAGATATAACTACTAGTAATACACACATGCACAAGGGTACTTCTCCTCCCCCTAAATCTGTGCAACAAAAATAGAATTACTAGTTATGGATGCAACTAGTAAGACACACAAATGCACAAGGGTACTCCTTCTCCCCCTAAATCTGTGCACACAACAAACAGTCTCCATGAACATAATAGCTACTGTAACTCCAGCACCTGTACCAGCCAGAATGTCATTCTGACATCTGCTTCAACATCAACACCGGTGCACCATATCAGACACATCTGTAAAACAGAACAATATTCTGTTTTAACACATGTGCACCACTAATAATAGTTGTCCTTCTGTCCAGCCACATACATGTCCTCACAGCTATAAGATGTCGTAGGTAATGTCACGACACTAATATCTGTTAACACACAAAGGATAAAGATACAGAATGGTAAAGCAAATGACACAAGCAATTGTTAACCCAGTTCGGTGCAACTCACCTACGTCTGGGGGCTACCAAGCCAGGAAGGAAATTCACTAAAATAGAATTAGTTCAAAGACTCTCCGTACACTTTAACAAGTTATAGTCTTTCTCACCTAATCTCTACCCGTGCAATTTCTACCTAAGCACTCTTAGATATGGGAACCCACTCACTTCCCTACAATCACACACCAGTGATTTTAAACAACAATCCCTTGAGAAAAGAAAATACTTTTCAATCACACACTCTTGATTTTACTTCATAGTTTCAATCAAGAAGACACACTCTTGATCTTGCTTCACAACTTTGATCAAGAAGACACACACTCTTGCTTAACAGCTTTAGAGTGACAAATTACAACCACAAATCAGTCCAATTCAATCATCAATGGATGACTTGGATGACCTACAAGTCTTACGACTAAACAGACACAAACCTTAGCTCTCTCTCTATATTTTGCTCAGTATTGGTTGTGTGTTCAAACAGGTTTTCTAAGTCCCTTTTTATAGAAGCATCCAGCTGGGCTTGGACATCTTGAAAACCCTAAATCTATTTTCCAATCAAATCTTTTTATAACAGCTGGTTAGAGATCCTTGGAAAATAAGTAAATCTGGTTGTAATCCATGATTGAATGCGCCAGCTAATCAGATCTTCAATCATACAAAGATTGCCATTAATTGTGCAATCACAAAACACCAGACATTCATACTGAATGTTCTGTGTACAGGATGTCATGACATCGGGTCTGACATCTTGGAAAAATCCTGCATAATCCAATAATTCCTTTTATAACTTCCAACAGGTACAACCATATCAGATGCCATGACCTTGTGTATGTCATCTGAAACAATCCTGCATGAACATGTCTTTCATTTAAGCTTTAGCAGGTACATCCAATATCAGAAGCCATGGCATTGTATGTGGCATTCTGAAACAATCCTGCATGCACATGTTCTTGAACTCCAGCAGGTACATAGGATATCTCATGTTAAAACATCACACAAGACATCTTGTGAACACTCTTTGTTTTACCAAAATTGTTGCCAACACTTAGAATCAACAGTGTGTGTGTGTGTGTATGTGTGTGTATATGTGTGTGTATGTATGTGTGTGTGTGTGTGTTTGTGTGTGTGAGAGAGAGAGAGAGAAATGAAATTTCATCAAGTGAAATGCTTTTGCACAAGGGTTCTATTTATAGAACCACTTGTGTGGGCTGCAAGCTAAAAATCCCACTTAAGTGTATGTGGCCGGTATCTTATGGTATACCGAAAATCACTTAAGCGCGTGGTACCTTACCAAATTTCGTATTCTACTTAAGTGCACCGTACCTTACAATGTTCTACCACTCACTTAAGTGCATTATACCTTACGGTGTTCCTTATTTACTCTGTCTCTCATCAATCCGTTCTTTTGTGTGTGACCCTGTAGGTTTTTGTGATATTGACAATTATATTAAATCACGTATTTAACATAATAAACAGTGAGCGATATCTATCAACACATCACTGCTACCCAAGACACGAAAATGTCATGTGATCTGACAAATCTCTTTTTGTGATAATACTTGTGTGTACAATTACCCTTTTGCCCTTATGTCTATATTGAAAGCAAGGCATATATCGTGTCATCCTTGTCCAATTCAATATTGGGCCCTTAGACATTTATCATGTTACGCAGGATGGGAAAATTCCATCTAGGCCACTCATGTCCCTCGGCATGCTTCGTGGAGTACCCATCAACTGTCTTTATGGTCATCCAGTTACAGACATTGTTTAATCAATAATAAAGCATTCGACTCTACATCTAGGGTCCATAATGGTTTTAGGTCGAAGGGCGGTATACACCACTATCACCATGAGAATAACTTATATGACTTTGCATAACATTCTATGTAGTATTCTCATAGCTGGTAAATCCAGTATAAATATTACTCCTAATATTCATACCTATATTTAAGACTTGATAACTCCTTATCCATGATCCATGAGATGTGATCATCAGTTTATATACATATTAGTCTTAATGCTTTAATGTTATCCCACTTCACAATAAAGCTCGAATACGAATACTTTAAGAATAATGTCCTTATGTTTAATGGGATCTCATGATTAAGTCACACTTGATACATTAAACGGACTAGCTATTCTAGGGACTTTATTAAACAAATATAATAAAGAAAAAACCTTTTATTATTAATAAATAATTCGATACAAGTACCAAAAGTATTGACCTCTAGGGTTTACACCAACAAGGTCTTAATTAAAATTTGAGCCTTATAATCCTTTTATTTCATAAACCGTGAAATAGGCCATGTTATAACATTTAAAAGTCATAAAATCTAGGTTCACTATGAAAGCATACTCAACAAAATTTGCGTTTAACTGACTCCGAATATTTGTTAAATGATCACTAACCACATTTTCACATCTTCATTTGTGCCAACCTCATGACTAAATATCATCTGTATACACCATATTCGTTTTCCATAACAATTTTCAGTTTTAAAAACTTGCATGAGCATGGCGTTAGAATTACTTTTCAAAAAGAACACTTTTCTCACAAATCAATACTTAGCATTAAGGAAATTTCAGCAATAGTCTGATCAAAGGCGAACCATTTCAAGACGCTAGGGGCAAGTCACCTAAGGATCCTCCCAATTAGGGTGAAATCCTCATAATCATGGGTAGATCATCTGAAGATCATACCAACTAGGGGAAAATCGTCCAAAGATTTGACCCACCGATGTTGAATCACCTTTGTGACCATGATGATAAGGGGCGAGCCTTTTAAGAGCTCAGACAGGGGAATTCCACCTAAGGAGCACAGTGGAGTCAACCACTCCGAAAGTCAGTTAGTCAGGGGCATACTTTCCAAAAGTTCAAATACTGAGGCAAGTCATAGAAAGGTCACAACATTGCAGGATCCAAGTTCATTCTCAAGCATTCCATGATTTGACACACATATGTAAAAACACCTCCATGACCTTAATGATCAGGGGCATGCTCTTTTAAGACTCTCATACTGAGGCATGCCAACTAAAGGGCATAGTGAGGCCAATCACTCTGAAAGTTATCTAATTAGGGGCATACTTTTCAAGATTCATATACTGGGATGGTCCATATCAAAGTCATACCACAACATGATGAGATCCAAATATCTTTTCAGATAACTCTTCCAAGAAGACCTATAAATAAGGACAATACTCTCAAAGGCTCTATCAATCTGGGCAGACCACCGCAAAGCTTGATCAAAAGAGACCGCTTCAAAAGAATAGTTTACCAGGGGAAAATAATTCCAACGGTCGATTAGTCAAGGACGAATCTCTCCAAGGCTAATACTATGGAAGGCCGTCTCAAATGCATGGTATCGCTAAGCCGCTTCAAATTCACACTGAGGTGAATTTCTTTAAAGACCCAACAGGACTGGGCAACTACAGGATACTACAGGGAAAATCCCTCTCAATACTTTCAAGATGCACATAAAAGCTCTTTCATACATCCACAGTCATCAAGTTCACAACGAATATCGGGAAGTCATGCTAGCTCAATAACCCGCTACCATTTTTTGACAAATAACCTTGTAATACAATCAAGCTCTCTAAGCCTTGACAGTCCCCAACTCACCAGAGGGGAATTTTTTGAAACATTCAAATCATTGTCATGCATTAATTATGTCGCTACGCTCTAGTGTAAAACCATGCATATCATCTCATTCATCTAGCATGTTCACATAGTGTGAATCTAACATCTACAAAAGCCCAATCTTACTTTGCACCACACAAAATCCCAATCTTACTTAGAACCTACATCCAAAAAGGCTGACCACTCTTGGCATTTAATACCTCACAAAAGCTCAATTCTACCTGGCATCCTACAAAAAGCCCATTTTCATTAACAATTCCAAAACCCTGCCTTCAAAGGTCATCGACCAAAGGTCCTACTTAACTCTTCACTAAAAGAAAATAAGTTTTATTCTTCAGGTATGAATCATCAACAACATCACATTCATACATCATATCACGTGTAGCATATCTATGAATGTGAAGCATTAAGCCATACAAATTCTAAACATGCATACATAACATGGCATGCATGCATAATACATCATAAGCTGAGACTCAGGACTCATCATAAGAGTCTGAGTCGATCCTCAGCTAAGTCGATGATAGATCTTCGTCCAAGCTTCTCCCCATCTCTTTCATAGTTATACATTCTAGTAAGTCGGTCTGAAGGACAATCCCCTAACAAGTATCCTTGGAACTTATTCTCCAAGCCGAAACTACTTAGCAACACTTTCCTTGGTATGCCTTAATGGCATACAATTTCCTCACTAGATCCTTACAAGGATTTATTAGGACTTTCCATGGCACTCGCACTCCTTAGAATGCCTTTCTCGGAAGCCTACTCCCCAGAAGACAGTCATATCATTTGACACCAGTCTCCCCCTAGTAGAGACATCAGGTTCTTCCATCAATCTCCTATTTACTCCATTTTTCTTAGAGAACTCCCCTGCAAAAGTTCTTGCTCTAGTATTATGCATAATAGTATCCTATTTGTGGTTCTTACACCACTGTTCACTTTGGTTCTTATATTGTTACCATTGTTCACTTTGGTTCTTACACTGTTTGTTTTTCACTTTGGTTCTTACACCGTTTTTCATCTTGTTTCAAGGTTCTTATACCGCTGTTATTTCCTTAAGATCTTTCGGGTCATACATCAATTTTGTTTCCAATAATGAGTTATTTGTTCTTATGTCGATGACAATTGAAGTCTAATCCCTAACTATACCAGTACAATTCCCTCAAGTAGGAATACTTATCAGTTTTCCCCAGTAAGTAACATCTCCACAAAGCCTTTTCAATAAAAGACTTCCCCAGTAGACTCACTCACTGTGAGTCGTCAAAGGAATCTATCCAGTAGTTGATCATTAATAAAAACAGTAGCAGCAATATTTCAAAATACATTCACAAACATGTGAGGAGCGGCTGCCAATATTGGGTATGAGATGGCCAAGGAAAATGAGATAACCATTGAGACACCAATAGAAAACTTGTCTCCCTTCTTGATGATTTCAACAGTACCCTTGTTAATATTTGTGGGAATGTTGAGCACCTTGAAGAAAGAAGTTTGGGAATGGGTCGAGCTTGGTGGTGTGTTGTAGTATTCACAAGGGAGTTGAAAGTGGTATGTGAGCAAGGTTTTCTGGCGCGATTGTAGTTGAGGTTTGGTGGTGGGTGGAAAAGTGTTGAAGATGGTGGAACGGAAGAAAAAAGAGTTAGAGGTGGAGGGTATACACATGAAGGTGTATGGTGGTTGCGGTTGCAGCTTGCTTTATGAAGGAGGTGGATTATTTTAAAGGGAGAGTGTATCATAGTGGGTGAAGGAATGAATGAGAGGGAGGAAGGTTTTGTTGGAAGAGAAAAGAGGAGGAGGTGATGGATATAGCCGTGTATGAAAGGTGGTGGTTCTTTTATGGTGGATGGCGGAGAGGTTGAAAAGGTTGAGAAAAGGGAAGAAGAAAATGCTTATGTTTTCTGAAGGAGAAGAAAAAAGTCTACAACCGTCAAAATGAAAAAATCTCTCTTTCCTTTTGATATATTTGTGAATGCTGAAAACCATGGCCAATACTACTAGTTGGTGCCGCGTGTATCATTTGAATGGGTTGAAAGTCTTTTTTCATGAGTCGATCAGGTCATGCTTTATAGTAAGCATTTTTAGAGTTTCCAAATTTGAAACTAAAGACCACAATGCCCTTGCTTTTATGATTTTAATGAAAAATTAGTGTAAAACAAAAAATCTAAATAAAAAATCAAACTTTTTACATTAGCATAATAAAATCGAAATGAAAACATGATCAATCCTATTTAATATTCCGGACATTTTGACCAAAGAATAAAAATCAAAAAACTGAAAATGAATAAAAATCGGGCGCAAAAGTGCACGAAAAAATAAAATGACTGCACCACAATGATTAGTGCAAAATAAAATTCTCAAAACATATAGGTTTTTGTCAAATTTTAAAATAGAAAACATTCGGTTAAAACGCTCAGAATAGATCAAAGTGTAACTGAAAAATTAGTCAAAAAATAAATCGAGTACACCAGGTTAAACTACAAGAAATGTAGATTAATAAAACTGATGTCTGCAATCTTAATTTGGAAATTTTGCGCCCGCTGATTTGACACACATTCGACAATTGATTCAACCAGTTTGCCTGTAGATCCGAAAATTTATTTCGAATGACATTCTAGGCATTATGAGGTATGAAATGCATGTTATGCTATGCAGAGATGCAACAACTATGATGTATGTATTAAATCGGCGATTCAGGGTCAAAATTCGGGTGTGACAAATATTAACGGCAATGATAAAAGCAAGAGTTTTTTAGAATATCACGAAGTATATGATCCTTAATGATCAGCTAACCTCATAGATTGTTGAGTGGATATGACTATGTTTGACTTATCCATCTCATATTTTATACCAACTGTCGCATCCAACGATACATAGATAAGGACACACCATAATACGACTGGTGTTCCCTTTAAGGAAAGTTTTTATCAATGCCTCTTGATATTTGAGGTAGTACATTATTTTAAGGTGAAATGGTCGGAAAACTTCGATTAATCCTTAAAATAATGGTTTTAATTTTACCCATCTTTATAAATTATGTTTACTAACCAAAAATATGAGTTCCTAAGTGTTTACCTAGAAAGGGGTGCAATTAAAACTAACCAGAGGTGCAACACAAAATCCCAAAATGAAACATGCTGAAAATGGGTCAGCCAATCGATTGCCACTATGGTCCAATCGATTGGATCATCTCAAAATTCATACATTTGAAAGTTTGACCACACCATAATGGATAATTGGATGAACAATTAATGCAACAACTATTTGCAACGAATAACTCTCAAAATTTGAAGTTGTCAATCAATTGGCAGAAGATATATATATATATATATATATATATATATATATATATATATATATATATATATATATATATATATATATATATATATATATATATATATATATATATATATATATATATATGTACGTATGTATGTAACTTTCGCATTCTTCTCATCTCATCCTACTCTCTCTTATGCATTACATTACTTATAACTCTCTCAATCATCCATCATTACCTCCAATGGCATAAAAAATAACTTGATCCTCTCAATCATCACCATCTGTAAGACCCCAATTTTTATCCTAAGATCCCTCATGCAATTCCATCATAAGCATTAACATTGGGATCATGTCTTGGCATCCTCCTTACCCCTTTTTCATTGGGTTTGTTTTGGGAGAGATCATCATGTTGGTGAATGCCCTAGAGGCCAATACTTTTGGTACTTGTATCGAATTATTTATTAATAATAAAAGGTTTTTTCTTTATTATGTTTGTTTAATAAAGTCCCTAGAATAGATAGTCTGTTTAATGTATCAAGTATGACTTAATCATGAGAGCACATTAAACATAAGGACATTATTCTTAAAGTATCAGTAGTCGAGCTTTATTGTGAAGTGGGATAACATTAAAGCATGAAGACTATTATGTTTATAGACTGATGATCACATCTCATGGATCATGGATAAGGAGTTATCAAGTCTTAAACATAGGTATGAATATTAAGAGTAATATTTATACTGGATTGACCCGCTATGAGAATACTATATAGAATGTTATGCAAAGTGTCATAAGTTATTCTCATGGTAATAATGGTGTATACCACCCTTCGACCTGAAACCACTATGGACCCTAGATGTAGAGTCGAGTGCCTTATTGCTGATCAAACGTTGTCTGTAACTGGATGACCATAAAGACAGTTGATGGGTACTCGACGAAGCATGCTAAGGGCCATGAGTGACCTAGATGGAATTTTCCCATCCTGCGTAACAGGATAAATGTCTATGGGCCCAATATTGAACTGGACAAGGATGACACGGTCTATGTCTTGTGTTCAATATAGACATAAGGGCAAAAGGGTAATTATACACATAAGTATTATCACAGAAGGATTTGTCAGATCACATGACATTTTCGTGTCTTGGGTAGCAGTGATTTGTTGCTAGATACCGCTCACTGTTTATTATGTTAAATAAGTGATTTAATATAATTGCCAATGCCGCGAAAACCTACAGGGTCACACACAAATGACGAATTGATGAGAGAGGGAGTAACTAAGGAATACCGTAATGTACGGTGTCCTTAAGTGAATTGTAGAACATCGTAAGGTACGGTGTACTTAAGTAGAATACGAAAAATAGTAAGGTACCACACACTTAAGTGATTTTGGCATATTATAAGATATGGGCCATATACACTTGAGTGGGCTTTTTAGCTTACAGCCCACACAAGTGGTTCTGTAAATAGAACCCTTGTGTAGAAGCATGAGAATAGTTGCAATTTCGTTTCTCCCTCTCTCTCACTCAAAGCCTTCATTCATAGCAGCTAGCACTGAGATTGAAAGAATCCGTTCGTGTGGACTGAGTAGAGGCGTTGTCATCGTTCAACGTTCGTGATCGCTCTATAGATCTGCATCAAAGGTTACAATCGCCACAAGAGGTAATGATTCTATCACTGATCATGCCCATTCGTAAGGATCATTAAAGGAGAAATTTTAAATTCCATTGCATTTTGGATCGCCCTTCTCCTTCAGTGGTATCAGAGCCACTTACGAAACCATGCATCTGATAGCTGTTTGTTTTCTGCATTTTCTGTATTAATACGATTAAAAGACAGAATGAATCAAAGAATAAATATGTAATTAAATTGAGATCGATCAAGTTATATATATGATATGAGTAATCCTGATGCAAAATACGGTATATATGATATACTGTTTCTGTTTCGTTCATTCAAACACTTAATGGTTGTTTTCCTTTGAGCGACCAATGGTCGTTTGCTTCTTGACCCGACATTAGTATGGTGAAGCTATGGTGAAGCAATGACATATGATCAATCATACTGAATCAATAATCGAGATGTGTTTGAAGGTCTGAAATTGGTGCATTAGGGTCAATGACGACACAAGGGTTGTGTTGTCAAAGAGTTATGCATTAGGGTTAATGACGACACAAGGGTTGTGTTGTCAAAGACTTATGCGATTAGGGTTGTGACTGCGCAAGAGTTGTGCTTTAAAGTATCAAGTGTTGATGCGAAAAACAAAGTCGATTTCAAATGAATTGTTCATTAAAATTTTCAGCCAGGGGCGCTGCCCCCTTAACCAGGCAGCGGACCCCCCGCTAACTCTGCGTAGTGTGATCGGTCGCTGAAATTTAATTTGGTTTTAATTAATTAAAAGAATTAAAATTAATAATAATAATAATAATAATAATAATGTGTTTATTATTATTGTCTTGTGGTGATCGGTTATGGCCTTAGTTTTCCTTTATTTTGTTTTGGGTTTTAAAATACGACCTGCGTGTCGTGCCTCTCTTTTAATCTCTTAATGTAACTTATTTTCTCATTTCACTCCCTCATATGTAAAACGAGTTTCTTTTATGTAATGTAAAGTTATGAAGAAAGAGAAGAATTCAATATCAAAGGAGGACAACCTTGGAGATCTTGCTTGGAGAAGCTTAGATCGTTATTAGGTTAGCTTAGGTTCTCTCATTGGCTTGGGAGAACAATTGCGCTAGGGGCCATAACTGTTTCATTATGTATGTATATTAATGCATGTGAGAGACGATTTATATGATAAATAAGCCGGTGAGATCAGAATAATTACAAATTCCCTCAAATTAAATATTAAGTTTATGCTTTCCAAGTTTTAACACTCATCAAGACTAGTATCGGATAATGTAGGTTTCGCCTACGCGAGGTGCATGTTCTATATTAGTAAGGTGCGATGGGATAATTATAATATCCAATTGTTAAAACAATAGGTCAAACTTAACTAAACAAATTATAATAAGATTATATATGTTTAGAAGCAAGAGTTGGAAATGATCCATGTGATGGATTGGAATAAGGAGTTATTCACCCAACTAAAATATTCGAGAGTTGTATTAGATACAATTAGAAGGAGTTCCTACCTAAATAACCTAGTTTTGTGTAATCCGCCTACGCGGACTTAAAACAAAGTGAAATATGGATCTCGACCCACTAGAAAATCTTCCAACGGGATTTTCCGAATCAAATGGTGAGGGTCATTTGTTTTGAGTAAAATAGTGGGAGCATATTTAATTAAAGGCCTAATTAAATATGTTATTGATACTTATATTTTCATTATTTTCATGTAGATTACCATGACAACAAACACCTCTAACAACATTTTGCGATCAATCCTTGACAAGGAAAAATTGTCTGGGATAAATTTTTTGGATTGGAACCGAAATCTGAGGATTGTCCTCAAACATGATAGAAAGTTGTATGTCTTGGAGAAACCTGTTCCTGAGGAGGAACCTCCTAGTTCTGCACCAAAGGCAGAAAGAGATGCTTATAAGAAGCATGTCGATGATGCCAATGAAACTGCTTGTCTCATGCTAGCTACCATGAACTCAGAGTTGCAAAAGCAACATGAGAACATGGCAGCATTCGATATGATCGAACACCTGAAGATGCTCTATCAAGAGCAAGCAAGGCATGAAAGGTTTGAATTTTCAAAAGCCCTTTTTCAAGGCAAGTTAGCTGAGGGTTCCCCTGTAGGTCCCCATGTGCTCAAGATGATTGGGTATGTGGAAAACCTTGAGAGATTGGGTTTTCCCCTTGGAAAGGAACTTGCGACTGATTTGATCTTGCAATCGTTGTCAGATAGATTCAGTCAATTTGTCCTAAATTTCAATATGAATGATATGAATAAATCTCTTCCTGAACTGCTAGCCATGTTAAGAACTGCTGAGCAGAATCTGAAGTCAAAAGGGAAGTCCATTCTGATGATCAGAAATGGAAAGAGACAGAACAAAAGGCCCACCAAGAAGGGTGATAAAGGGAAAGGTGTAGCGGTGTATTCGTCGCTATATGATCTATCGATTAAATCATAAGCTATGAGATACATTGAAATTTTCGAGTCGCCACCGCACTTTTATTTATCCAAAGGACTGGCTAAAAAGCGAACAAAAGCCTAAGAAGTTTTACACGTAGAAAACTAATAAAAAGATCAGAGATTCTGGGTAAGGGGTAAATTACGCAATGGGAAGGTGTTAGGCACCCACTACGTCCTAGGTACTCCTAGGGAGCCCTTTTCACACTTGTTGTGCTAAATTGTTATTTGTTATGACAAAAATATTGTGCAAACATGATTGGGATGGTGAGAAAAGAATATACAATTTAGTTATTTTTGTGTTCGAACGGATGAACCCGCTGCCTACGTACCTTCCATCAAAGGTAAGGATCAAAACGCCGTAGTTCGGCTAAAAGATTTCCAAAAGTTGGTGGATTCAGTTTTAAACACAAGCACTGAGGCTTTTCATTATCAATGGGAGAACACTCGACCAAAAACAACATCCACCATGCGAGGATAGCTTCGACGCACTAGAGGGGTTAGCCCTGTTTTCAGTACGGAAGTCTTACTGTCGACTCACTAAGGATAGGCAAGATTTACATCAACCACAATGATAATTGAAACCTATGGCTAATGTGAAAAGATTAACAATGGACAGAGCCAAAACAAGTGAATGAGTGAAGTTAATTGATTGTGATTATGAAAATGGAGTCAAAGTATGATTAAGATTGATTCAAAAGAAGTATTATGAAATGGAGTTTGAAAAAAAAGTCAAGGACTTGGGTCCAGGTTTTTAGTTAGAAAAGCATGAAGATGTTTGCACAATACTTATGTCAAGTTTGAAAGATAAAGTGTGAAAAAGTCTAGGACATAATGAGGATGGATGGATGGATATGGAAAGTAAAACTTCTTAGAAAGTTCACTTCTTGAAATCATATAGCAGATGATTCAAGTGTGTCCTTTGGAATAGCAATTAATAATAACAAACAAAGAAAGTCAAGAAAGGCGGATACCGGATGCCAATCACTGGGCTTAT